>NC_134689.1:386821012-387156845 GCF_050947455.1 Rhinoderma darwinii
ATAGGGATACACGGGATATACAGTAAATAATACATATGTTAAAAATCAGTTAATACAAAGAACATAATCCTACAAAAAGTGAAAATATATCAGTCAATGTGACTAATAAATGTGTTAAAAAACAACATCTCTCAATATTAGGTAAATAGTGCAAAGATAACTAAGGTAATAATATAATTACCCTAATAACTGACATCAACTCATAATGAAGGGGAGGAGCAGAGGGATTCTTCCAACACAGTTGTAGTGGAAAAGAACAGAAGTTATGTAATACAACTTAGTGTCAGCTCTCGGTGATGCATGGGGTAAACCATGGCGTCCCGCGATCGATAGTGCGTATGCGCAAGATGGCGGACTGCCGGAAGTGCGTCATATGGAACGCACCCCTGGAACGCAGTATGGCCGCGCATGCGCGGACAGAGAATTCTGTCCCGGCGCATATTTTGACAATATGAAATAACACGCAAAAGAGTGTGTAACCAGCAATATATATTTCTTTATACAAGTAGCCCACAATAGATATATATGTGAAATGTAATTATATGTATATGTCAAAAGACTCAATATAGAGTCTGTAAATATAATGGCCACGGACTGCAACATATATATATATTGCTGGTTACACACTCTTTTGAGTGTTATTCCATATTGTCAAAATATGCGCCGGGACGGAATGTGATGACTTCATAAAGCAGATATGTCATCCACCTTCTTGACCAATCATGGTACGTTCTTCCATGGTGTCATAGTGTGATGACATCATAATGCAGTCATAGGTTAACTTATCACTTTCTCCTTGATTTGACGTCTGATTATGGCGAGTGTACTGAGCAGAATGCTTATTTTCTGGCTTATCTTTGCTTTATCTGTTGCTGAAACAGCAGCATCTGAGAATGACCGACCATCCAGGTCTTCTCCCATCCCAGCTTATGCTGAAGGTAAGAACAATGTACTATATTATATGTAATATGGAAGCTTGTAGATAGAAATGCCGCAGTTGTGAATTCTCTAGTGTGAAGAACTCCCTATTATTACAGGTGTTTTATACATAGGGGGGATGTAAAGTGGGTGACCTCTTAAAAGCAGATCTCCAGGACCCCCCGTTATTACGGATCATTTGTCTCAGTACATGGGAGGCCGTTACCTTACTGTAATATACGTTATGTGCACATAGTATATACTTATCTCTGGTATTGATAGAAATGTAATGATAAAGGAGGTGAACCCTTTACCAGTGACTACAGATGTACAATGTAGGACCCTCCAGTAATCCACAATCTTCTATTACATATCACTACGATGTTTGGCCCCAGATGTCACCAATGATAATAAAATGTCGTGGGTTTCATTCTTTTCTTATAGGAGAAACACAACGTGTTTTTCTCAGAGGTTTGAGACAACTCAAACAAATCATGGATGAATTTCAGTCCGTACAAGGTAAGTTTATTTATTGCCACCATTTTATTCTACAATTGTCCTCCGATCTTGAAGGGGATAAAATCTCTGTTATGTCAATCACACAGAGATCACAGTGACCGGACCCCCAACTTACCTAAGAACAAGGGGGTCCTGTCCCCATACTGTAAATTATAAGGAATATTAGAAGTCATGTAGAAATGTCCTCAGCCGGCAGCCTGTTATATGTCATACAGCTCCCTGGTGACATCTAATATTCTTCTCAGTTACAGTAGTAGATACATGATCCCATATATAATAATAACAGATTGGTACTATAAACATATGATGTATATCATACTCAGGATAGATAATACAGGAAACATAAATAACCAATAAATGTAATGTTCTTCACATAGGAACATCTGATGTACAAACTGAAAAACCTAAAACACGTCTGAGGAAAATAGTGGTGACTCTTCCTCCGACCATCAATAGTAAGTGTCTACTGGACGTCTTCTGTGTCTTCAATGGCAGAAAACTCATTATATTCATCATTTACATTGTTTATTTGATTTTTCTATAATATATTGTTTTATTATTTACAGAAAAGACGTCTGGCGAGATAATAAAACCATCGTCCATCGCCGTGCCAACATCCCCTGCAGGTAATATAATAACACATTATAGAATAGACTCATCTCTATCCATAGAGGACATAACGGCTCAGCTTATACATGCAGCAGTCAGGCACAGAAGATACAAGTCTCCATCCCGCACATTGTCTTCTGAGTCCACACTCAACATCCAGGAGGAGGAACCTGAAGACACTTGTGGTCAGCAATGTATAGAAGGACGTCCAGTCAGGAGGAGGAATCCTGGAGACATTTCAGTAGACTAGAACGCCATTACTTCACCATATAGAGTCATGTATTACACTAGAACATGTTCCCTAATGATCCCCAATGCTGATATATAGGGAGAGTAGGGAACAATAAGGCGTCTACTACATGTGGAGAAGGTGGGCTCCTCCATTATATTGTCTCTATAACAATGTTGTATGTGAATGACTCTCTGCTCTGTGCAGGACATCAGAAAGGATTAGGATTATTGGGATTAGATCAACAATTTCTCTGTATTTTCTTCCAGGTCCAACAAGTGCAGTAATAACAAGCACAACACAGGGGTTTACATCCCCGACTGCTTCTGATCTACAGGAGATCGGTGAGTTCTCTAGATACATATATTGTCTGTTGTAGTACGAGGCTGACACTGGAATAAGATTCTCCATATATTGGGGTCACTTATTGTTATTGCTTTGTGAATAATTATAACATGTTCTTGTTTATTATAGTAAAGACGTCTGCAGCAACTGAACAACCGTTGCCGACCACCACGACCACATCCCCTGCAGGTAATATAATAACACATTATAGAACAGACTCATATCTATCCATAGAGGACATAACGGCTCCGCTTATACATGCTTCACCACATATAGTCATGTAGTACAGAGTTAATGGATTAGGATTATTAGGATTAGATCAACAATTTCTCTGTATTTTCTTCCAGGTCCAACAAGTGCAGTAATAACAAGCACAACACAGGGGTTTACATCCCCGACTGCTTCTGATCTAGAGGGGATCGGTGAGTTCTCTAGATACATATATTGTCTGCTCTAGTACGAGGCTGATATATAGTACGAAGTATCTATATATAAAGTAGATGATTAATAATGCAGTTTAATGACTTCTATGTAATAGAATAGACTGGACAAGCTATGAATATATAGTTATGGAGGGTAATTCAAGTACTTTTCTCACATAGGACACTCCAATGGAATTTCCACCAAAAAACAACTAAAATCCATCATTGTTCCACGTGGAATCCTCCATGGTAAATTCATCTTGATCTTCTTGTTGTTCTCAGCTTTATATCTTGTTCTTCATGTGGAATCTACAATTAATAAAAATATAACATCTCCAAATGTCCCAGTGTAGAAGAAGCGGAGATGTAGAGGGGACTGGAAATCATGGAAATATTACAGGAAATATATATGACGCTCTTATCTGGAAATAATCGTTCCTAAGAGAGTCCGAATACTCAGTTACATCCCTGTAGTCTATTTGGTAAAAAGGAAATCTTCAATAATAAAAGTGAATGTGAATTTTTATCATACAGGAGAAATCGGTTTTACCACAACAATTCAACCAAAGAAAATCTGGGTTGTATTTAGGAGAAAGCTTGGTAAGTTCTGTCTGAGGAATTTCTTTATAACCATTGAGACAATTAATCTCCTGAAAATTACATGTAACCATGACCCAATGTATTTCTATAGACAGTAACTGTCTCGAGGCAGTAGTAATATTACTATCTCATACAAAGAGGGACAATATGGTGGTAGATCCACCGCTATGTACAGAGACATACTGCACCCATTTCCAGACTGGCACGCCACTCGCCAGTCTTTATATATGACCCATTAGAATAACATACAAGGATTTGGCCCTTTGCTCTACATGACACTTTATTCCACAATCAATGAAAAAAAAAATCTCCTGATGCAGTTCACACTCATATTCTGCATTGACTGACAACATACACTATATTGTCCTCCAACACACTATACCCCATAGCTTTACTGTGATGAGGGGCCAGTAATCTGTAGAATGAACAATAATAATACACTGCAGAGTTGTACATTAGGAGGACACATCAGAGTACTTATGGTAGTGGACTAAATATGATGTAAGGAAATCAGTGTTATGGCAATGCCCACTAATGCACAGCCTGTTACCATTGGATATATCAGTCATTATAAGAGTAGATATACTGCTTACCAGTCACTGTCGGTCATATTTGGCAGTTACCTGGGCACAGAGCGTTATGTCTTTTATCTTATGACTACAAGTTCTTGAATCTATTTGACGAGTTATAAGCATCACACACTTATATCTATAATAACACAATATCAGGATTCATACTTCGTTTGCTCTTAACTTATAACCTCTAAAATAATTTTATTACTAATTTTCAGGTCGTAAAATCAATGAGGACGTAGAAACATCCGACCATGCAGGTAACGTCTTCTCCAGTCTATTACATCATTCATATTATATATATAAACTTGTAAAGAATGACCCTCACAGATGTAATAAATAATAATGTACATAGGAAAACATTTATTAACAGACTAACAATTTAGTGGCTCTACAGGGGTTAAAATCATCTATTTCTCACACTTGACCCTGCAGGGTGACTATATTATTAGTCAGGGAAATGAAATCCCCAGTGACCTCAATGTCCCCTCCATGTCACAGGCCGGTACAGGTTAACTAAAGGTCCCTGTGATTGAGAAGAGGGATATTCGGGTCTATTGCAGTGACCAGGGAATATTTAGGTTTTGGGTGTAGTTAGGTCTTGAATAGTAAATAATTTGCAGTAAATTATTTGCACCTCAGCAGCAGGATATTTGTTACATCCATGATGGCGGCTTTTTAGTTTCAGGAGAAAGCCGACACTTTATAGTAGAAATCTAACTGCTCCGACTAATACAATACAAACCAAGCAGAACTGTAGATGCTGCAAATCAATGGGACATTTCTAAGGAAATCTGTAGATAATCGTTCTTAATAAAGTGTAATTAATGAGGCAGATATTGTACCAGATCTGGACAACCCACCTCTAGAATAATAAAGGTTAATGGCTGGAATTTTATCATGTAGGTGAAACCGATATACAGAAAGAGCTAAAAATAATAAAGAAGATGATGGCTGGTACTAAAAAGAAGCGCGGTAAGTTCTATCTGTGGTAATTCTTTATAGACACTGAGATAATAACACTTATAATATAACATGGTATCTCATATAAACAGGGAGGCTATGGCTGTAGATCCACCTCTATATACAAAGACACAGCAGATCACACAGTAACACATGTAACTCTGAGACACTGGTTAGGGAACAATTTTCTGATTGACATAATATCCATTTAATGACATTTCTAACAAGTAAATCATTATAAGATGTCGTTGAGTAAGAGAATATAAGTCACACACACTGGAATGATATAATAGAATTTGTGTTTGTGTCAGGACAGGCAGGTCCAGTGTCATGGTAATGCCCACTAATGCCACAGCCTGTTACCAGTGGATGTATCAGTCGTCGTTATGAGAGTAGATATACTATATACCAGTCACTGTCAGTCATATTTGGTCTGGACCTGGGCATAGACTGTTATGTCTCTTATCTTATGATGACAAGTTCTTCTATCTATCCCAATATTAGAAGCATCACACAGTTATAGCTGTAATATCACAATATGAGGATTTGTATTACTTATTTTATTTTAGCTTCATGGAATTTAAAATTATTTCATTTTTAATTTTTAGCTCGTAAACTCAATGCAGGAAAAACATCTCCTGAGAAGGCAGAAACCATCTACCGTGCAGGTAACGTTTACTTCAGTCTTTAAGATCATTCTTGTCATTGATATAAATGTTATATACACAGATATGGGGCTCATGTACAGCACCATGTTATGTCTCTATACCACCTCCGAGTTATACAGAGTCGTAATGTGGTGCCCATAGACATGTGGAGGGTTTTCGGTCTGATTCCATATTAATCTGACATAGAGCGCCTATAGCTCCATAGTACGGAGCTGCAGGAATTGTGTTCTCCTCTGTACAGGCTCCGTGCACACGCCATATACTGACATTTATACATAACATTCACACCAGAAATAAGTAGTGACCAGAAGAAAACATTTACTAATGATGAACTGTGTGACACGTCTTATTTCCAGAATTATCACCAGCGCCACCAGATTATGACGAGGAGTCCTATCCCTGGATGGAAGACACAACAACTGAACGTAAGCTTCTCTACTCTCCCACATCTCTCATCTC
Source organism: Rhinoderma darwinii (assembly GCF_050947455.1). Taxonomy (NCBI): domain Eukaryota; kingdom Metazoa; phylum Chordata; class Amphibia; order Anura; family Rhinodermatidae; genus Rhinoderma; species Rhinoderma darwinii. The sequence goes on from NC_134689.1 coordinate 386,827,317, forward strand.
TGTAATACAGTTCTGATAATCAATTATTGATTTTCTAATCTTTTTCTTGTTTTCCAACAGCCTCTTATCAAATAACCATAAAAACACCACCAGCCCCAGCAGCAATCCAGAAACTAAAAGTGCGTCTAACAGCAGCAAGAAAAATGGCTGCAAAAACGAAAACAGCATCGCACATCGCAATAAGAGCGCCCCGTACAACAACAGCGCATACAGCAGCCGCAATACCAGCGCCAACCATCCGTACAACAACAGCGCATACAGCAGTCGCAATACCAGCGTCTCCAGCCACACAACAAGATCTTGCAGCCACTGCCAGCATTACAGACGACAGCCTGAGAAAAATCCTGATCATCAGCGGTGCTGTCGGCGTTCCACTTCTGCTGGTCGCTGCCCTGTTAGTGCTGCTACTAGTGAAGCTGCACAACATTCAGAAATTGCTGGAAAGAGAAAGTGTCTGACGAGCGTTGCTGCTTGTAGAATATTATTTCACTTGTTCTGGCTCTGGCACATGACATCTTGGCCGGTAAAGTAGGTCAACATCTGGATTGAACATAATGGCGGCTGTGAAGGGTTTCGTTGAGAAGACTCCTCCATCTTTTCAGTGGTGATCTATCATCAGAGGCGTAACTTGTAGCTCCTGTGTCCCAATGTAAAATCTACAACAGGGCCCCGACCTACCATATATCATCTATAATACTGGAGTCTTCTTATGTGGCCAAGGGCTTTTGGGCCCCTCAGACTCCAGGGCCCGGGTACACCCCCTATAGCTACGCCCCTGTCCATCATTATCATAACTATGAGGACAGTATTAGGGAGTCCTGGTGATTGCCGGTGTGATAGTGAATGTGCGTGTTTCCACCATTATGTCACTGTAGTGATATCATAGACTGCCAATAGCGCGCTATTAATTCATCCCACATTCTCTGGTAGAAGCCGCTATGAGACTTTCCATTCTTGCTGTGAGGAAAGTGCGATAACAACTGCACAGATATTCATTACATCAATAAACTTCTACCACTCATCTGTGTCTGTGGAGCGTTGTATTAATAATATTCCTTCTCTGAGTAAAAAGCAGCTTTACATATGAAGGGGCGTAGCATGGAGGGGGCTAGCGGGGAGTTCAAAACTTTTGTACAATGTAGCTACAGTGAACGAAATAAGTATTTGATCCCTTGCTGATTTTGTAAGTTTGCCCACTGTCAAAGACATGAACAGTCTAGAATTTTTAGGCTAGGTTAATTTTACCAGTGAGAGATAGATTATATTTAAAAAAAAAACACAAAATCACATTGTCAAAATTATATATATTTATTTGCATTGTGCACAGAGAAATGAGTATTTGATCCCTTTGGCAAACCAGACTTAATACTTGGTGGCAAAACCCTTGTTGGCAAGCACAGCAGTCAGACGTTTTTTGTAGTTGATGATGAGGTTTGCACACATGTTAGATGGAATTTTGGCCCACTCCTCTTTGCAGATCATCTGTAAATCATTAAGATTTCGAGGCTGTCGCTTGGCAACTCGGATCTGCTGCTCCCTCCATAAGTTTTCGATGGGATTAAGGTCTGGAGACTGGCTAGGCCACTCCATGACCTTAATGTGCTTCTTTTTGAGCCACTCCTTTGTTGCCTTGGCTGTATGTTTCGGGTCATTGTCGTAGTGGAAGACCCAGCCACGAGACATTTTTAATGTCCTGGTGGAGGGAAGGAGGTTGTCACTCAGGATTTGACGGTACATGGATCCATTCTCCCATTGATGCGGTGAAGTAGTCCTGTGCCCTTAGCAGAGAAATATTGAAGTAAGAGAAAAAACGGGATAAACGGCGCTGCTTGTAAAGGTACGGTTTATTAGAAGGATGCTACGCGTTTCGGCGCCGGACCGGCGTCTTCATCAGGCATGTCGCAGGGTTAAAAACCACATGTATATATACCAAATACCATAGGGTAAATTACAAACTGATTGGACCAGTTCAGACCAGCCTCCTGGCCAAAAACCGCCAAAAACAGCAGGCCAATTCAGGCGGATAAGAAAAAACTGCACTAATGACAAAGATTTTTCGACTGAATGTAATTTATTAAAAAGAAGGTTTAAACAAAAAAACTTCCCAGCAAGCCTGATTATGGGAGCAGAATCGAGAGCAAAGGCATTAACACAATTAGATTGCATTAATCCGAGTGCTTGTATAGAGAAATCCACAGATTTTAATTGCAATTTTATTACTACTTTTAACAAAGGAAGCAAATTAATTAGTTCAACAATTAATAAACATTGGCATATCCTTAAGAACGACCAATATATGAAAAGTATTATTCCCACTAGACCCAAGATCACTTATAGAAGGGCTAAAACATTGAGGAATTTAATTGCACCTAGTAGATTACGGAAAATTAATTGTGACCCTCATAAAACAATTTTAACATCTAATGGCTCATATCGTTGCGGCAAACCAAGATGCCTCTGTTGTTCCAATATTGCGAACAAAATAACTAATTTTATATCGGTAAATACCAAGGAAAGTTTCCCGATTAAAAACTTCCTCAACTGCGGGAGCGACTATGTTATATACCTATTACAATGCACATGTGACCGTCAATACGTGGGTCGTACCACCCAAACCCTTAGAAATAGGATCAATAAGCATAGATTTAATGTCAGGACTGGTTTCGTTAAACATAGTGTATCTCGCCATTGTGCCACTGTACATAACTGTAACTTTGGCGCTATTACTGTAACTCCTATAGAGAGAATACCTATCGATATACCCGATAGATTTACCAGATTAAAGCAAAGGGAAAATTTCTGGATATATAAATTGGGAACGTTATACCCCAATGGTCTTAACGATATTACAGAGTCCGCATTGGATTAATGATCTTATGTTTATGTTTATATAACTGTTGACCTTGCTTTTTAACCATACTCCCGTATTGGATTAATGATATAGAAGTCTTGACGATTAATTTAACCTTGCTTTTAGATTTTGCTCCTCATAAGCGTTATGTTACTATTTTACAACAACCCTTCTATCTTCATTTATGCAGTTTTGTTGTAAGTATTATTATCATTGTGCTATGTAATTTTACCCTAACATTTTATGTGAATTTTATTAGCTGAGGCTTGTTCATACTATATATTTTTATATATATATATATATATTTCTTTACGCTCTATAATAATATTATTAATTATTATTTATAGTTCGTGCATGTCTAAATCAATATTGAATTTCTTCGGCTATTGTATCTGGTATTGCCGTCCTAATTGTCTATATGTCCCCGGGTTAGGTCCTTTATTATGTCCTTCTAAATCTTCTATTGTAATTCATTACTGTATTAATCAGGTAAATCCTGTTTTTATAATCCCAGCATATCGCCCGTATCTGCGGTCCATTATGCGTATCACTGTGCTTCACTTCCGGGATTTTTGTTGTCAGTGGTTTCCCTGACAACGTTCCACCATGCGTTCCATTGAGACCGCTTTACCTCTTCCGGATTGTATTGTGTATGTGTTTCCTGGCAACATACAACGGCCGCTGCCCTTTTCTTAAACTACCATCACGTATGTACTTCAGCAATGTTTGTTATTATAATTATATATAATTTTTATTTCTGGTATCGTAAACTAGCTGGTAGTTCACTCTGATTTGTGATCCATGTCTTTTATCTAATCATCCTAGTCATATATTGTTATTTCCTTGTTATATGTTTGCATATTGCATTTCCCTTTTTTATTTATTTTTTTATTTATTTATTATTATTTTTTTTTTTTTTTTTTTTTTTTTTTTTATTTTTTATTTTTTTTCTCTCTCTTTATTTGTATCAACTTCTGAACTTTGACTTTTTTTTTTTTTTTTTTTTTTCTTCTCTCTTTATTTGTATCAACTTCTGAACTTTGACCTGCTGTTTTTGGCGGTTTTTGGCCAGGAGGCTGGTCTGAACTGGTCCAATCAGTTTGTAATTTACCCTATGGTATTTGGTATATATACATGTGGTTTTTAACCCTGCGACATGCCTGATGAAGACGCCGGTCCGGCGCCGAAACGCGTAGCATCCTTCTAATAAACCGTACCTTTACAAGCAGCGCCGTTTATCCCGTTTTTTCTCTTACTTCAATATTACTTTGGCATCTCCACGGGGATTGCGTCCGGGATTGGCAGCAGCTATTGATACAAATTACATGCCGGTAATTTGCCACTGAACAGGTGAGCATTTATGTACCGTTTTTTTTGCTCCTTATACTATTGATCACGCCACTTGGCGCCGTGTCTCCCTTTTTGCTTTTTTTCCTAGTACTTAGCAGAGAAACACCCCCAAAACATAATGTTTCCACCTCCATGCTTGACAGTGGGGACGGTGTTCTTTGGGTCATAGGCAGCATTTCTCTTCCTCCAAACACGGCGAGTTGAGTTAATGCCAAAGAGCTCAATTTTAGTCTCATCTGACCACAGCACCTTCTCCCAATCACTCTCAGAATTATCCAGATGTTCATTTGCAAACTTCAGACGGGCCTGTACATGTGCCTTCTTGAGCAGGGGGACCTTGCAGGCACTGCAAGATTTTAATCCATTACGGCGTAATGTGTTACCAATGGTTTTCTTGGTGACTGTGGTCCCAGCTGCCTTGAGATCATTAACAAGTTCCCCCCGTGTAGTTTTCGGCTGAGCTCTCACCTTCCTCAGGATAAAGGATACCCCACGAGGTGAGATTTTGCATGGAGCCCCAGATCGATGTCGATTGACAGTCATTTTGTATGTCTTCCATTTTCTTACTATTGCACCAACAATTGTCTCCTTCTCACCCAGCGTCTTACTTATGGTTTTGTAGCCCATTCCAGCCTTGTGCAGGTCTTCGATCTTGCCCCTGACATCCTTAGGAAGCTCTTTGGTCTTGCCCATGTTGTAGATGTTAGAGTCATTATTGATTAATTGAGTCTGTGGACAGGAGTCTTTTATACAGGTGACCATTTAAGACAGCTGTCTTTAATGCAGGCACCAAGTTGATTTGGAGCATGTAACTGGTCTGGAGGAGGCTGAACTCTTAATGGTTGGTAGGGGATCAAATACTTATTTCTCTGTGCACAATGCAAATAAATATATATAATTTTGACTATGTGATTTTCTTTTTTTTTTTTTTTTTTATATATATATAATCTATCTCTCACTGGTAAAATTAACCTAGCCTAAAAATTCTAGACTGTTCATGTCTTTGACAGTGGACAAACTTACAAAATCAGCAAGGGATCAAATACTTATTTCCTTCACTTTATATGATACTGTTTTTTCAGGACGAGTTGTACTTTTTGTACTTGCCAGTTTTTTTGTAAATTTACATTATCGTTTAACCCCTTAAGGACCCAGCCTGTTTGGACCTTAACCCCTTCCCGCCGCAGTCCTTTTTCAGATTTTCATTTTCTTTTTTTCCTCCCCACCCTCCAAAAGCCATAACGTCTTTATTTTTCCGTCTATACAGTACTATGAGGGCTTGATTTTTGCGAGATGAGTTGAAGTTTTTCGTAGCACCATTTATTTTGCCATATTATGTACTAGAAAACGGGAAAAAAAATATTTGTGGGGTAGAAAATGAAAAAAACTGTGATTCCTCCATGGTTTTTTGCGCACCGTTTTTACGGAATTCACTATGCAATTAAAACAACATGTTAACTTTATTCTGTGGGTCAATACGATAATGGCGATATCAAATATATATAGTTTTTTCTATATTTTACTACTTTTACAAGTAAAAACAAGTGTAAAAAAGAAAATAGATTTTGTTGTAAAGGATCTGCCAGGCACAGCTTCGGGGTCAACGCCCATAGATAATGAGTCTGCACCTGCTTCTATGTCTGGGAGACTGACTCCATCTTCCACCACTCAGGGTGCCAGGCTTAGGAGTGGGAGAACCTATCACAGCCTGGCCAGACAGAGCTAGCTCCCGCCCTCTGTAGGGCGGGTATAAATAGACAGAGGGCGGGAGCTAGCTCCGTCTGGCCAGGCTCTGATAGGTTCTCCCACTTCTAAGACTGCCACCCTGAGTGGTGGAAGATGGAGTCAGTCTCCCAGACATAGAAGCAGGTGCAGACTGATTATCTATGGGCGTTGACCCCGAAGCTGTGCCTGGCAGATCCTTTACATTTGTGTTGCAAAATTCCGAGAGCCATAATGTAAAGGATCTGCCAGACACAGCTTCTGTGTCGACACCCATGGTTAATCAGTCTGCACTTGCTCCTAAGTCTGATAGAGTGACTCGATCTGCTACCACTCAGGCTGGGAGGCTGAGGAGTGGGAGAGCCTATCACAGCCTGGCCAGACGGAGCTAGCTCCCGCCCTCTGTCTATTTATATCTTGATTTCCTGCTCCTCCTTTGCCTGTGATTCTGTCTGGTTTCCTGGCTCTGCTGCTCCTGCTAGTACTATTTACCTCTGCTTAATTGACCCTGGCTTTACTGACAACTCTCCTGCTCTGCGTTTAGTACCTCGTACACTCCTGGTTTGACTCGGCTCGTTCACTACTCTTGTTGCTCACGGTGTTGCCGTGGGCAACTGCCCCATTTCCCTTAGCTTCTGTTGTACCGTTGTCTGTTTGTCTGTCGTGCACATATTGAGCGTAGGGACCATCGCCCAGTTGTACGCCGTCGCCTAGGACGGGCCGTGCAAGTAGGCAGGGACTGAGTGGCGGGGAGATTAGGGCTCACCTGTCTGTCTCTCTACCCCGTCATTACACATAACTTTTTTATTTTTCCGTCTATTAAATAGTATGAGAGCTTATTTTTTGCGGGATAAGCTGTAGTTTTTAATGATACCATTTTGGTGTACATGCGACGGTTTGATCACTTTTTATTTCATTTTGTGTGGGAGATTAGGTGACCAAAAAATAGAGATTCTGTCGTTTACAAATTATTTTTGTTACGGCGGGTGGGTTAAATAATGATATATTGTAATAGTTCAGACTTTTACGGATGCGGCGATACCAATTATGTTTATTTATTTTTTTACTATGCTCTAGGGGGGAAATGGCAAACAGGTTTTTTTTTAACTTTTAATATAGATTTTTTTTTTTACACAGAAAAAAAACTTTATTTAACTCATTTTTACTTTTTTTATTAGTCCCCCTAGGGGACTTCAACCAGCGATCGTTAGATCGCTTGCACTATGTACTGCAATACTAATGTATTGCAGTATATCGTGATTCTGAGAGGCATCTATTAAGCCCTGCCTGAGGCAAGGCTTAATAGGTGTACAAAGATGGCGGACCTGGGGGTGTTCATTAAGATTTGGAGAGGTTTTGAGCTGCCAGAATGATAGAAACTCCACATAAATGACCCAATTTAGAAAACTAGACCCCCTCAATGTATTTATCTAGGGGTGTAGTGAGCATTTAGACCAAACCCTGGATTTATGCAAAGCAAGTGGGAAAAATTAGAATGGCTTTTTTTTTCACAAATGTGTCACTTTCATGAATATTTTTTTGTACAAAGCAAAGTAAACTGAGGAAATGCACCCCACATTTTATTGCGCTGGTATTTCTGTGCTAAAAAAAACCAACCCAATGAGGCCCTAATCTGCTGTTTCGATACACGACAGGCTTTCATGGCATCATTCTAGCTGGAATAATTTACTGGCACCATTTCATGTCTGCCGAGTCTTTGAGGGACTAGGGCAAAAGAAAAATAACTCAAGTAATTGATAAAACAACAACCCTCAAGATATTCATCTAGGGGTATAATGAGAATTTTAATTTTGATTAGACTTATTCTAAAATCCAAATGATAAGTGGCCAATATGGTAATGAGAAATGGGGTGAAAATTAAGTAGAGAATGAATTAGAAAATAAAGTAATGCAAATGTCTGATGGGACAAAACGAGAGTACAAATAACATAAAAATGTAATAATCTAGTGACGAATGGTATATGCGAAAGCATTCGTGAATACAGAGGCCTGGTTTGTCTGGGCAAGTACCCCACTGGTAGCCTGCGTCTCTTCTTGTTCCATTTTTGAAACACACCCCCCGCACCTCTTTTGGGGACATCTCTTATTAGCAGTTGGGGGCACTTGGGATGGAAAATGCTGTCCCGGAATTACTCTGCTGGCCTCGCTGGAGGTTCTAGCCGTGGTCTCCCCACCCTGGTCTCCAAAAATAAAAAATGTTATGACCTTTCCCTGGCAGTTCAGGTAAGGTCCCTGGTTTCCTGCTTTCCTGTATATAGTAAATAAATTATACAGTGCCATTTGCACAGGATGGATGGCCAATTTTTTGTACCAGACCCTGGACTTTCTAACTGCGCTATAGGGCTGTAGCATTTGGTCGGCAAAGTTCACCCCTTCCATATGTTTATTGTACTGCTGTGTGCAGAGCGGTTTAGTAATGGTGGCATTCGTCCCTCGCACAGAAACAGGACTCCTTTCATCAGCATGGATTGAGGTGATCATGAGGACATCTTTTTTATCCCTGTACTTAACGATCATTATGTCCTCATGACAAAGAGCCCGACTTTCATTGGCCTTTAATTTTAGGTTCACCAGCGCCTTTGGAAGGCCTTTCTTGTTGTGTCTAATTGTGCCGCAAGCCACCGTTTTTTTTTTAAATAAAATTTGAAACAGGGGAACACTTTTATAAAAATTTTCAATTTACAAGTGGTACCCCCTGTCTAGTAGTGGGTAAATTAGGTCCCAGACGATTGGTCCATTTAAATTGAGCATGGGGGGGCATTCAGGAGGGTTCATTTGGGTATCCTTTCCCACATATACCCTAAAACGGTGGGTGTAGCCAGTGCTGCTTTCGCTGATTTTATAGACTTTCATGCCATATCTGGCTCTCTTGCTGGGTAGATACTGCCGGAATTTTATTCTCCGCTTGAATAGAACCAGGGATTCATCAACGGCAAGATCCATTTCTGGGGTATATGCCTCTGCAAGTTTTATATTAAAATGGCTAATAAGAGGCCTTATTTCATATAGCCGATCATAGCTGGGGTCACTTTCTGGTGGACATTGGGAATTGTCCATGTAGTGAAGGAAACGCATTATAGCCTCAGAACGTTTGCATTTCATCACTGCATGATACATCGGGGTATCGTACAGGACATCAGTCAACCAATATGACCTTATAGTGGGCTTTTTTACAATGCCCATATTTAAAAGAAGGCCCCAAAATTTTAGCATTTCTGCCTGGTCGACTGGATACCAGATGTTGGATCTGACATTAAAAGACCCCACGTTACTTGTCATAGATTGTTGGGCATACAAATTGGTTTGTATAACCATTAAGTTAATTAAGCCTTCTGAAAAGAAGAACTTAAAAAAATCTGCCGCACTATATCCGGTGGTATCTATATTAATCCCTGATGCAGAAGTAAAATCAGGAATCTGGGGATTATATGTGGCTGTGGACAGCCAATCGGGCTCTCTAGCGCTGTCTGTGTCTGAACACATTATCTCAAACGCTTCCTCAGCTGTATACAACCGCAGAGACATTGTATATCTCTCTCTCTCTCTCTCTCTCTCTCTCTCTCTATGTATATATAAATATATATATATATATATATATATATATATATATATATATATATATCTGAGACTAACTTATAACTATATTAACTTATATTTTTTATTTTATTTTTAAATATAATTTTTATATTTTTAATATTTTCTTTTCTATGAAACCCTAATAACGTAACCCTTACTAGCACTACCTAAAGCCCTATACCTAGCTAACGCAAATTAACGCCCAACCCTAATGCTACCTATCACCCTACACCTAACGCTACCTAACTCTCTACACCTAGCGCTACCTAAAACTCTATATATAATCAAATTATTTTATTTGTGTGACACAAAATGACAGGAGGGGGTATATGGATGGGTGGGGAGGGATCACAGGGGCACTGGGGCAGATATGAAGGGGGTTCAATCTCTTTTTTTTTTAACTTGACTGGAGGACAGGCTGACGCAGCTCCGTTCTCCTCACAACCTCTGACAGCAGTGAGGAGATCAGAGCCGTGTACTGGCTTTTTCTCCTGCCTTTGTAACATTGACAGCTGTCATTGGTCTGTGTCAGTGACTGACTAATCACAGCCATCGCCAGGCTGGGACCACTTTGATTGGTCCCCCGGGCGCTGACTGTGACAATCAGCTGTCTGTTACACACGGTGACAGTTTGAAGCAATGACGAAAATGAACGTCATGGTGCGTGATCTAGCAGCCGACCATGATGTTCATTTTCGTCATAGGTCCTTAAAGGGGTTATCCAGGAAAAAAATAAATTCTAAAAAGTGTCCCCCAGCCTTGATTTGCCTTCCCTAATACCCCCTATTAAACTTCTAACCAGTTTCTGTTTTATTTCCATAGTCACTGCTGCTCTTTATTTGTTTACATCCCTTGCTGTTTGTTTACATCCCTTACTGTCTGTTTCCTTTCTTGTAACCCACCATACCCATGATCCCCTGCTGCATCTGAGGAGACAGTTGCCTCCCTCCCCCTTCCTCCAAAGCATCTCAGCTATTTGCATACTGCCACGCCCCTCTTTGGTCACATGATCCTTCCCTGCTCTAATTACAGATTACAGGCAGACGCTCCCTCCCTGCACACTGTCTGAGGCCGGATTTACACCAGCGTGTGCCTTTTGCGTGCGCAAAAAACGCTGCGTTTTGCGCACGCAAAAGGTACTTAACAGCTCCGTGTGTCAGCTGCGTATGATGCGTGGCTGCGTGATTATGCCGCCATCATTATGACACTCTGTTTGTATGTTTGTAGCACGTGGTGCTTTTCTGTTTTCATTCATACTTTTTACTGCTGTTGCGCGAATCACGCGCGTCCCACGGAAGTGCTTCCTTGTGCTGCGCGCGATTTTCACGCACCCATTGACTTCAATGGTTGCGTGATGCGCGAACAACGCACAAATATCGGACATGTCGAGAGTTTTACGCAGCAGACACACGCTGCGTGAAACTCACGGACAGTCTGCACGGCCCCATAGACGAACATAGGTCCGTGCGAGGCGCGTGAAAATCACGCGCGTTGCACAAACGTATTACACGTTCGTCTAAATAAGCCCTTACACAGAAATAATCATCATTATCCTTTGTGCCTCCATCTATCCCTGACCTAAGTACAGGCACCCATCTCCCTCCCCCGCCCCTTCCACAGCCTGATAAATGTTAGGGTATGTTCACACGCAGTCAAAAACGTTTGAAAATACGGAGCTGTTTTCAAGAGAAAACAGCTCCTGATTTTCAGATGTTTTTTGTGCCATTCGCGATTTTCGCTGTGTTTTTTACGGCCGTTTTTGGAGCTTTTTTCACTACAGTCTATGGAAAACGGCTCAAAAAAGGTCTCAAGAGGTTTCCTGCACTTCTTTTTCGCAGCCGTTTTTTTATGCGTAAAAAAACACATTAAAAAACGCTCCTTCGGAACAGAACGATGTTTTCCCATTGAAATCAATGGGCAGATGTTTGGAGGCGTTCTGCTTCCAATTTTTCGGTAGTTTTTCGGGAGTTTACGGCCCGAAAAACGGACGAAAATAGACCATGTGAACATACCCTAAGTCTGCCCACTTCACCTAAGGCCTCATTTACACGAGTGTGTGCGTTTTGCGCAGGCAAAAAAACGCAGCGTTTTGCGTGCGCAAAAGGCACTTGACAGCTCCATGTGTCATCAGTGTATGATGCGCGGCTGCGTGATTTTCGCGCAGCCGCCATCATAGAGATGCCCTAAAAAATTTATGTTTAAAGCTAAAACTAGAACTAATGAATATTAGGATTATAATAAATATGCGGATATTTTGAGTTTAAAGGCTATGTACACCTTTACCACCATTTTTTGTACTGTCCCAATGCATCTAAAATGTAAAATGAAGCAACTTTGCAAATAGTCCTGATTAAAAATGTAGTTTTATGTTTGCCTGTGTCTCCATGGTAACAGACTACAAGTAAACCCTATGTAGTCTGATCTTGCAGCTATGCTATCTAACATCTGTCCCCAACCTATTGCTAACCTACCACAGGTAACTTTTTTTTATTCATTATGGGAGAAAAAAGGGAAAGCTGTCTCTATAGAACCACCTATAGGTGACTACTCTGTTGTCGATGTCTAACCAAGGAGAATCAGTACCTTCCCAGAGCTGCTTTAAAGGAATCTCACTCAATTGTGCTGTCTACAATAGGGTGACTCTAGTTTGGCTATTAACCCAAATCTTGTTTCAAGTCTCTAGAAAGTTTAGAACATTAGGTTACAGAATAGTCACCTATAGGTGGCACTAGACAGACAGTTTTCCTCCTTCTGGAGTACCGTCATTTTGCATACATTTTCCCAGGTAACATTGCCTTTAAGACTCCCTGCCAGCAAGGAGAATCAGTACTTTCCAAGAGAAAAAAAAAGGAGAAGACTCAAAGTTATGTTTATACATTTTAATTTATTTCCTACCATTATCCTATAATTATTAATATAATATAACTAGAATTATATTACTGCTATCATTATAACCCTAACACTATGAGATCCCTATTCCTAAAGCTGTTGGTCCAGAAGAAGGCGAAAACCCTGGACACATTCAGCCAATTCGTGTCACAGGGGGAAAATTCCTTCTTGACCCCGGGAAAAGGCGATCAGTTCGAGAACCCTGGATCAAACTCGCTGCTAAATATTATAGTTTACTATATTTTAAAGTTAATTTACCTAAATATGTTATTATTATATTAATTTGTTATTATTAGATTATTATTATTATTATTATTATTATTATTATTATTATTATTATTATTATTACTATTATTATAGTGATATTTCTATTACACATTTTTTAATAAGGCTACACTATTATTATTAATTTATTGAGATTATACTATTTTTTATATAATCTTATTACTACTATATAACTACTAATATTACTAACATTTTTATTGTTATTTTCTTATTTATATTTATTATATCCCTATTCCTAAAGCTGTTGATCCAGAAGAAGGCGAAAACCCTGGACACATTAAGCCAATTCATGTCACAGGGGGAAAATTCCTTCTTGATCCCGGGAAAAGGCGTCAGTCCGAGAACCCTGGATCAAAGCTGCTAATTCCTATTACAGTTTACTAATTATTATAGGTAATTAACCTAAATTATAATGAAATTAAATGTAATTATTATATTGTTAGTATTACTTTGGTGTTGATAATAATAATATAATGATACTACTATTGCTATCACTAATATCTAAGTCCCTATTCCTAAAGCTGTTGATCCAGAAGAAGGCGAAAACCCTGGACACATTAAGCCAATTCATGCCACAGGGGGAAAATTCCTTCTTGACCCCGGGAAAAGGCAAACAGTTCGAGAACCCTGGATCAAACCTGCTGCTATTATTATATAATTATTTTTGTTATTACTCTCTTATTATTATACTATTTCTAATATTACTGCACCTGTTGTTATTATTAGAAAAATCTTAGATCATTACTCTTGCTACCAATATTAATACGACTGACCTTTTTAACCTAACAATTATTAATATTACTGTCGTTGCTGTTGATGTAATAACAGTTAAGATGTTTCCATACAAGACTTCATCTTCTCATTGGTCTGAGGAGGATGGTCCAGATGATGTTCCTCTTCCCTCTGATGTTCTTCGTCATATCATGGAGGAAGGAATGCTGGCGGATTTTCTTTCTTCTTCCTGTCTGACACTGAATTCTTCTCATCGCCATGCTGACTTCTTCCTCTTTAAACGTTTTCTCTTCCTCTTTCTCTTCATCCTCCTCTTTCTCTTCAACCACACTCTCTTCTTCTTCATCCTCGTTGTCTGATTTCTCATCAACCTCCATGACTTCCACTTCATTGTCTTCCACTTCATAGTCTTCCTCCTCCTTGTCTTCCACTTCATTGTCTTCCTCCTCCTTGTCTTCCTCCTCCATGTCTTCCACTTCATTGTCTTCCTCCTCCTTGTCTTCCTCCTCCTTGTCTTCCTCCTCCTTGTCTTCCTCCTCCTTGTCTTCCTCCTCCTTGTCTTCCTCCTCATGGTCTTCTTGCACTTGTTCCTCCTCGCGCTCTTTTGCCTCTCCTTCAGCCTTCTTGACCTCCTCTTCCATCGTAGGTTTGGGCTCTTCTACATCCCACGGCCATGGCAGATATTTCCTCTGAGCTTCGCGGTTCGTTGGCATGAGGTGCTAAGAAAAGAAAATTTTCAGTCAATTGTCTATTGAGATGTTCCTATAAAATCTTTACATCTATAAAAGAACATGGATAAATCTGTTATAGAGAGAACATAATAACCAGTATGATCACTGACCTCCATCTTGATGATTGGGGATGGTAAGAATTTTGTGCAGTAAATCAGCTGCTGTAGAACTCTCTCCTCTGTGGTGTTGGGGTAAGCTGAAGAGAGAAACAACCAGATAATGGGATCAGACATAAAACTACACCATAAACCATAACATAACATTACAAAAATATTCCTTTAATCTGTCATCAATGGGACATGAAAGGTGTTGTTTTTTTTTTTTTTTAAATATTCTGGATTATTGGACGGGCATAGAAAAGTATAGAAATCTTAGTTTCAATCTTCAATTTCCTTACTGGATCTCTCTGCTCAGTCTTCCACATTATAGTTCAGTTCTGTGCTAAATTACCAAATTTTCGGGATTATCGGATACAAAGGAATTTTACTGTATTTTGAGATCATCTATCAATCACTTTCTTGTGGTAAAGTCTAATTATTAAAAAAAACTCACTTATGAAGGGTCTAAATCCAAAAGCGGATTCCTGCTGCCGATAGATGCCCTAAAGAGAAGAGAATCCAGTAAGTGACCTCTTATCCCTCCTCAGGAATGGACAGTAGGACAAGGGGTCAGTTTTACAAATGAGCAGCCGGTGATTTGTGGACTTGTTACCTGTCCGGGATCTTACTCAATAAGCCGCTACTTGTCTGAGTGGAGAGCCGGCCACATGGACTTCTCCTGCTGGATCCAAGTCTGCTGCTACATGTCCATCACAGGGAAGGAAAAAAACAAGACAATGAAGCCACTGACCTCCAGAGATCTGCTGCCCGCTGCCATCCTGTACCCGTCCTGAACTGTAGAATCCAAATCACAAGCTGAAACACAAAAAAAGAGATGTAGTCCCAGATCTGATAAAGACCCAAAATCCTGCAACTTTCCACATGTATTAATAGTGAATGTCCAAAAATATATATATTTTTTTTAATCTAAGAAGATCCAAAATTCTGAATTGAATAATTAAATGTTCGGGACGCCAATTGCATACGGTACTTTCAAGTTTGTGGCCTGTGATTGGTGCCTCAGGTCATATGATCTATGACCCATAAGGAATAGCAGTGCACAAGTACAGACCACGCAGCACCATAATCTAGACAGTGCAGCACTTGGCGGTCCTATAGCTCCCATAGATCTTGTATGAGGTGTCAGTGTGCGGCTGCATCTCTTCTTACAATCTCCTCCACACTGCGGTTGTCCGGTTGTGGAGGAGAGCAGGGGCGTAGCTATAGGGGTGCAGAGGTAGCAGTAGTACCCAGACCCTGATACCTGAGGGGACCAGAGGCTAAAAAAGAAGACACCAGTATGACAAATATCACATAGTAGATGGGGGCCCTGATATAAATATCACACTGGGGACCAGGAGTTTCACAATATGCCTCTGGAGAAATGTATACTGGGGACCTCAGTATTATTGATCGTGGGGGTCCCGGCAGTGATTAAACATTTATGGCCCCTCCGGTGTATAGGTGAGAAATGTTTCTGGTGGGAGAATCTCTTTATCATGTGTGATCATCGTTTTCTGCGCTGTTTGTTTCTTACATCTTGACATTATAGAACATTTATCTCTGGAAATCTTCATGTAACATTCTCCATGGTGGATTTTACTGTATTTTATTGGGCTTTGTACTCTCATATATATATATATATATATATATATATATATATATATATATATATATATATATATATACATATATATATACAGACAGTGATAATACATTGGAGTGTGGCCTGTACTGGTATCTGTAGCCGTATAAGAGGAGGAATATAAGTAATACTGGACACAAATACATATGGTATATGGGACTTCATTGCTGCCCTATAAAGATATATGACATGAATTTTTTGTCTATGTTAATTCCATTCACAAGTACAGAATACACCCCAAAACATCAAACAAAGTGTCTCCAGTTACAGCGTCATAAGAGTGACCCTATAAACAGTTCCAGCAGACTGCCCCTCATTAAAAATAATGCCAGCAATGCCCCCACATAAATAATGCCAGCAGAGTGCCCCTAATAAACATTACTGGCAGCAGAGAGTCCCTAAGAAACATTACTGGCAGCAGAGTCCCTAATAAACATTACTGGCAGCAGAGAGTCCCTAAGAAACATTACTGGCAGCAGAGAGTCCCTAATAAACATTACTGGCAGCAGAGAGCCCCTTATAAACATTACTGGCAGCAGAGAGTCCCTAAGAAACATTACTGGCAGCAGAGAGTCCCTAAGAAACGTTACTGGCAGCAGAGGGTCCCTAATAAACATTACTGGCAGCAGAGAGCCCCTTATAAACATTACTGGCAGCAGAGAGTCCCTAATAAACATTACTGGCAGCAGAGAGTCCCTAATAAACATTACTGGCAGCAGAGAGTCCCTAATAAACATTACTGGCAGCAGAGGGTCCCTAATAAACATTACTGGCAGCAGACGGTCCCTTATAAACATTAGTGGCAGCAGAGAGTCCCTAATAAACATTACTGGCAGCAGAGGGTCCCTAATAAACATTACTGGCAGCAGAGAGTCCTATATAACCAGTTTGAGCAGACGCTTCCCATCACACAACCATAGAATAAATGATAAAATGCTGGCAGCCTGCAGCCACCACTAGGGGGAGCACACAATTTCCATATTTATACAGGTTATATAGTAGTTATTTCGGGTAATATTAATTCAATGTGACAGCTCTAGGGGTTACCAGCGGTCTTTGTGGGGGTCTTGTCTGCTCTGTCAGGAGTTCAGGAGATCTCCCCTATTTCGGGAAACTCACAGACAATCCGGGATTTGGGGTAAATGATAAATTCCTAATAACATCAATGAAGCATCATGGGAGATTAGATAAATGGGGGTCAGTTATATCACATTATGGAGGAACTCACCGACGTCCAACTTCACTCGTCGTTGTCCTGTAACAGACTGAGGACCACTGAGCGGTTGTTGTTTCAAATTGAAATCCAGCGATCCCATTGGCTGCTGATGTTCAGTGATATATGGAACAGTAAATTTAAAGGGACATGACTCTTATTTCACTAGACTGCAGTTTATATGTTTGCTATCATTCTGCTTATAACATGAAGCTGTGGAGATAATCTGCAGGGACGGGTTATATTTCTCTTAGTATTGGGATTGGGATTAGAGGTTATATCATTTTCTATACTGTATCAGGACATTTCTTTTATAATTTGACATATTATTAAGTATCAATGTGCCATGAAGGATCTGATATCTAAAATCACAGTTGTTTAATGGACGTTGCAGTTTAACCCCTTCCTCAGTAGGTTATTTGGGGCCTCAGTGATCAGATCTCGGGGTTTCCATCTCTTTATCATTCCAGTGTTTGATTTATTTCTATCATTTTATTGTAAATGATAATGGAAGTCGGATGACGGCAAATAAGCACCAAGACCCTCTGTGCTAAGTGGTCAGGGGTGTCGTGGTCTCATCCAGCATCAGAAGGGGGCGCTGTTTTTCTCTTTGCAATGAGGCCCCATCAATTCCTTCAGAAACATTTGTGCTGCCGATCAGAGAGATTTACCATTCAGGAGCATAATAAAGCTGGGTGACAAGTCCTATGTGAGCTGTAATGGCAGCTGTACTGGTTGTCACCCAGCTTTCCCAGTCTCCTGAATGACAGGTCTGCCTAATTATACAGTGACCCAGCCCCTGCTGTTATATTGCTGCATAATTAGGTAGTTTTACCCTTCAGGGGTCTAGGCAAGTTGGGTAACAACCCTTATGGAGGCTGTCGTTCTCACCCAGCTTTTCCAGAAACAGAAAAAAACAAAAACATAAGGCCTCGAGCCGCCCGCAAATCGCAGGCTGTGCACATGGCCGCAGCCATTATTTTTAATGTGCCCGGACCGCAGAACACGGCCGTAATAAGATTTGCCCGTTCTTTCTGCGGTCCGGGCTCCGGGGCCCTGCACGGACTGTGGAAACCACGGTCGGTGCATGCCCCTATAGCAATGAATGAGGCCGCAATTCTCCCGTGGATTTTCGGGGGAATTACGTCCGCAAAAGCACGTTCGTGTGCATGAGGCCTAAGGAAAGCAGAAAGAACGGGCAAGCCTTATTACGGCCGTGTTCTGCGGTCCGGGCGCATTATAAATAATGGCCATGTTCACGGCCCGTGATTTGCGGGCGGCTCGCAGCTGTCACTCCGTGGCCGGCCGACCTGAAAATCACGGCCGTGCACATGGCTACGATCGTGTGCATGAGGCCCAATATAAACATGTAAAAAACAATGTAATGAGTATCCAGGGATGTGATGTAATGGGGCAGATCAGAAGCGTGGAAGTGATTGTTGTAAAATGCTGAGCCAACATAATGTTCAGTGTATTAAATAATTAGGACATTGCCAGCGGGCAGGGAGTGGGCATGTAAGGGGCAGGTGCCGCACAGGGATAACTCCTTGGCAGAAGGCCACTTATTAGGGATAAATGTAAAGTACAGAAGCCAGAACAAATAAGGCTGGATAATAGCTGTGTACAATCCTAATATATATATACATATAATGTACCGGCCCCTGGAGTCACATATTATATCTATTATAACCAGAGAAACAGAACTATCTATCTATCTATCTATCTATCTATCTATCTATCTATCTATCTATCTATCTATCTATCTATCTATCTATCTATCTATCTATCTATCTATCTATCTCATATCCATCTATCTATCTATCTATCTATCTATCTATCTATCTATCTATCTATCTATCTATCTATCTATCTGTCTCTCTCATATCTATCTATCTATCTATCTATCTATCTATCTATCTATCTATCTATCTATCTATCTATCTATCTATCTATCTATCTATCTATCTATCTATCTATCTAATCTATCATTCAATTCAAAGAAGCTTTATTGGCAGGACCAAATACACATTAGCATTGCCAAAGCAAGTAAGAAGTAAGGGAATGAGGGATAGGGACTGAGGGATTGGGGGATAGGGACACATCTAGGGTCGGGGTTATACAAGTCCATGGCATATCATGTCTCTCTCAGTCTATGGCATGCAGTGACATATTGTGCCGCTATGCCCACTGTGTTTTCCTCTTCACCCAGAAGGATGTAGAGTTTCTCTTCCTCTTCCATGGAGCTGAAGTCCGGTAAGAGATCAGAGAGTCTCCTGAAGTGAGTGTCCCTCACTGCTGAGTATTTGGGGCAGTGTAGCAGGAAGTGGGCCTCATCCTCCATGGCCTCCTGGTCGCACTGTTGGCAGTCGGCTCTCCCTGGGCTTGTAGGTTTGTCTGTGGCGCCCGGATTGGATGAGCAGGTTGTAGGCGCTCAGTCTGTAGCGGCTAAGCATCTGTCTGTCTCTGGGGTTTGGCAGTCTCTCCAGAAGAGGCAGGACGCAGCCGCAGGCTTAAGGGAAGCCGACATGACCGCCCTGGTAGGGAAAGGGTTAATGAGGTGAGGGAGAGGTGAAAGAAGCTAAGGAGGGGCGGGGAGGAGTTAAGGGGGACGGGGGGCCGTTACTGCGCTTCCCGCTGTTTCTCGGCATTGAGCCGGAAGCAGCGGGAGGAGTAACATAGCACAAGCAAGCTCCCCGTTGCCCGGCTTTTAGAAATGGCAGAGGCCCTGATTTTAGAGCGGCTGCGTGCCGCTGCTGTGCACCACGGTCCCGGATGGCTGGAGGAGACCGTGGCTGCATTAACGAGGATCCCGGACGCCGTTTTGCCACGTCGGGCACGGCGTTCGGGGTCTGTTGAAAGGGACAGGCTCCCCTCCCCCGGCCCCCTTACGAGCATGGCTATGGCGGCGGGGGGGGAGTCGGCAACAACCGCTCCTGCGCTCGGCAGGCAGAGAGCGGTGCCAGGGGTGACGGCGATGCAGGCTGGGTCGACCCGTCCCTCTCGGCGGTCCCGACCTCCAGAGCGCCTTAGTCCGGAGGTAGTCCCGCGGACACGGCGTCGCAGAGGGAGCCCGATCCCGGACGCTGCAGGCCAGGCAGCTGGGAGGACCGCCCCTTCCCAGGCCCTGCGTCCTGGCAGGAATCCCAGGCCGCGACGGGGTCCGGCGGTAAGCAGGGAGTCGCAGGCTGGGCTCCCTGTCACCCCTCCCCCATCAGATGGAAGATGTGGAGAACAAGGTACGGCCGCCCCGCATGGTGATGTTCCGGCCAGGGGGCAGGCTTCGTCAGGATCGTCTAGACGGACGACTAGATCTGCAGCGACGTCGAGGCAACAGGTCCGGTCGGAAGTCTGGGTCCCGGCGGTCGGGCGGCAGGTTGCCGGCCCATCGGTTAGCGCGTCCTCATCCCCTTTCCGAAGATGTCGTTGGGAGGGACAGTCGTCGGCGAGAGAGGAATTGGAGGAAGGTGAACTGGACGTGTATCGTCGCGGTCAGGATGGTCCGGCTGACGGGAACACAGCGCCTGTGCAGCCCGGTGAGTGTATAACTCCATCATTGTCTTATCCAGCGATTTTTATGTCGGGTGTCGGCGGGGGGGCTGCTAGCATTGCATCGGGGGCCGGTAGTGGCGCGGGCGGACGCGACGGAGCGGGTTTGGCAGATTTAGTGGGTTGCTTACGGGAGCTGGTGGGGCGCCTGGATAGGGCCGCGGCGCCGGTAGTAACGGAAGCGTCTCCTGCGGTAGTTTGGGAAGGCCCCAGGGACGTGGGATCGTTGCAGGCGCGTCCTGTGGTGGCGGTTAGAGAGGCGGTCGCGGTGTCGGTACAGACCGAGGGACAGAAGGACGGCGATCGAGTGCGTATGGACGATCGTGCTCGGGGTGAGGTGTATGTTTGTTTTGAGGGTCCGTTGGGGGCGCATTTAAAGCAGGAGGTGCGTGATCGGATCTGGAAAGACGAATATGTTGAAATTTTTTCTCTCTTGCCGCTGGCTAAATTTAATTTGGATAAAAGCAAGCGGGATGAGAGTAAAAAGGACGAGGAGGAACGGCGGCGGTATAGGCTTATCCCGCAGACGTTCGTTAATTGGTCGCAGGCGTTCGCCATATTGGCTAGTGTGATAGGGGAAAAGGCGCCGGAAAATTGTTCGGCGTTGTTTTGTTATTTTGATGCTATTGGGGAGGCTCATAGGGCGTATGGGGGTCAGGCGTGGCTGCGATATGATGAGCAATTCCGTCAGCGGAAGGCGGTTCGGCCGGCGATTCGGTGGGACCAGAAGGATATTGCTCTCTGGTTACGAGTTACGGCTCCGGTTAGGCAGCCCTTTCCCGGGAGCGGTGGCCAGGGAGGCCAGTCTAGTCAGAGTGGACAAAGCGGCGGGGGAAAGGCGGGGTTTTGCTGGCAATTCAATGAAGGCCAGTGCAAGTTCGGGGCCACGTGCAAGTTCAAGCACGTGTGCTCCGAGTGTAATGGTGCATCACACGGGGCGGCAAAATGTCTGCGAAAAAAGAGGTCAGGGAACCAGCACGGGGTTGGTCAAGGGGGTGTCGCCGGTGAGGGTGGAAAGGATGGCCCCTTATCTAAGTGAATATCCGGATAGGGCGGCAGCTAAGTTGCTTTATGAAGGGTTTAGTGTTGGTTTTGTTATTCCTCCGCCTCCTTATGAGGTTCCGGTTACGCGGAGAAATTTTAAATCGGCTTACTTGCATGCGGAAGTCGTGTCGGAAAAGTTGTTAAAAGAAGTTTCGTTGGGGCGCATGTCGGGGCCATTTGGGGAGTCGCCGGTGAAAGATTTAGTTGTGTCCCCTTTGGGTATTGTCCCTAAACGCGAGCCCGGAAAGTTTCGTTTGATTCAACATTTATCGTATCCCAAAGGTTCGTCGGTAAATGACGGGATTGATCACGAGTTGTGTTCCGTAGTTTATACCTCATTCGATAAGGCGGTGGGGTTAGTGCGGGCTGCGGGTCCGGGGGCGCTGCTAGCAAAAACCGACATCGAGGCGGCGTTCAGGTTGTTGCCGGTCCATCCAGAAAGCCAACGGCTGTTGGGTTGTTTTTGGAATGGGGCCTTTTACGTGGATCGGTGCCTTCCGATGGGGTGTTCTCTTTCTTGTGCATACTTTGAGGCGTTTAGTAGCTTCGTGGAGTGGGTAACGAGGGGAGTATCCGGGGTCGATTCGTTGATCCATTACTTAGATGATTTTTTGTGCGTTGGCCCGGGGGGTTCGCCGGTTTGCGGTAACTTGCTTCATGCCCTGCAGAAGGTGGCGAGGGATTTTGGGATCCCTTTGGCGCCGGAAAAAACGGAGGGCCCGGTAGCGACGATTTATTTCTTGGGAATCGAAATTGACTCGGTGGCAATGGAGTGTCGGCTCCCGGCGGATAAGTTGGGTGCTTTGAGGCTGGAGGTGCGACGGGCTTGTAGAAGGAAGAAAATGTCGCTGAGGGAGCTTCAGTCGCTGCTGGGGAAGTTGAATTTCGCCTGCCGGATTATGCCGATGGGGAGGGTGTTTGGTAGAAGGTTGGCGGCGGCAACGGCGGGAGTGCGGGCGCCGCATCATTTTGTGTGGCTCAAGGAGGAGCACCGAGCTGATCTTCAGGTTTGGGATGACTTCTTGGGCCAGTACAATGGTCGCTCGCTATGGATGGCCCCAGCGCAGGATACGAGTGATCTGAATATTTTCACGGATGCGGCTGGGGCGGGTGGCTTTGGAGCTTACGGGGGAGGTCCGTGGTGCGCAGGTCAATGGCCGGCTAGCTGGGTGTCCAGTGGACTGACGCGGAATCTGGCCCTGCTCGAGCTGTTTCCCATCGTGGTGGCGGCTACCATTTGGGGGGACAGGCTCAGGGATAAGAAGGTCCGTTTTTACTGCGACAACATGGGGGTGGTGCTTGCCATTAATAACATCACGGCGTCCTCTCCTCCGGTAGTTCAATTGTTGCGACATTTAGTGTTGGTGTGTTTGTCGTTGAACGCGTGGGTGGTGGCGGTGCATGTCCCGGGTGTACGGAATTGTATTGCTGATGCTCTTTCTCGCTCGCAGTGGGACCGGTTTCGGCAATTGGCCCCGGGAGCGGAACGTCTCGGTTTGGCTTGTCCGGAGCATCTTTGGGATCTGGTATCGGTCCCGTAGAGCAGCTGTTACAAAGGTCTTTGGCGCGCACGACGTGGAGTGCTTATGCTGCTTGTTGGAGGCAGTGGGAGGAGTGGGTAAGAGAGTTGGGTGACGTCAATACGGATAGAGACAGGTTGGTGGCACTTTTGTATTGGTTAGGGGATGCCTGGGAGTCGGGGTTTCCAGTAGCGAAGGTGAACCGGTTCATATCCGCGGTGGCGTTTGGGCTTAAGTTGAGGGGCTTGCGGGATGTATCCAAGGAATTTCTGGTATCGCAGGCTTTGAAGGGGTTGCGCAGAGGTAGGTTGGAGGCGGATAGTAGAAGGCCGGTGTCGTTTGCTTTGCTTGGCTTGTTGGGCGGTTCATTAGCATCGGTATGTCGTTCTTCAGATGAAATGGATTTGTTTCGGTTGGCTTTTTCGTTGGCGTTCTTCGGAGCATTTCGAATAGGTGAGTTGGTGTCGCCAAGTACTAAACAGGCAGGGGGGCTGAGATCTGGGGAGGTGAGCCTTTTTGCAGATCGGCTGGAGGTGTGGTTGCGTAGATCAAAAACTGACCAATTAGGGAAGGGAAAACTGATAGTTTTGTTCGCTCTCCCGGGGTCGGTCATGTGCCCAGTAGAGTGCATGCGGGGTTTTACGAAAAACAGGGGGTCTCCAGATTTGCCTTTGTTACGTCATGTGGACGGGTCGTTTTTGTCCAGGTTTCAGTTTGGAGCTGTTTTTAAAAAATGTTTGACGGCGGTTGGGGTTGCGGCAGGCTCATATTCATCTCACTCCTTCCGGATTGGCGCAGCAACGGAAGCGGGGCGCTGGGGGTTGGATGATGAGGGGGTGAGGCGTATTGGTCGTTGGGAGTCTAAAAGGTTTAAGTCCTATGTCCGCCCCCATATGTTGTAATTTTGTTGTTTATGCTTGCAAATGTTATATGGTGGTGCCTAACTGTGTTTTCCGTTTCAGATTCGCCTCCTTGTCTGGTGTGGTTGATGGGTCATTCGTACGTGCACTGGGGGGCTTTGAGGGCGGACGTCCGCCCGGATGGTCGCCAGTTGCGCATTTCGCGACAGGATGCGGTTGTGCATTGGCTGGGGTTTAGAGGTATGTCGTGGAACAGGGTGTTGGCGGAATTCCAGACATATGTGCGGCTTGATAGGGTTCCGGAGGTTTTAGTGTTGCACGTGGGTGGGAATGACTTAGGAGTCCGCCCTTTTCGTGAGTTGGTGCGGGATATCAAACATGATTTGTTGTGTTTGTGGGTATCTTATCCCAAGTTGGTGGTAGTGTGGTCGGACATAGTCCCAAGGAAGCATTGGCGGTTAGCTAGATCGGTGGAGAGAGTCAATAAGGCTCGCATAAAAGTTAACCGGGCGGTGTCCCGTTTTGTGGCAAAGAACGGGGGCATTTGCGTGAGGCATAGGGATTTGGAGTCAGGAGTGGGGAATTTCTGGAGAAGTGACGGGGTTCATCTGACCGAGGTTGGCATTGATCTTTGGAGCTTGGCTATAGCAGAAGGCATAGAAAGGGCGGTGGTGGTGTGGAGGAACTCACAGGCTTAAGGTGGTCAAGGCCTGTTTCGCGGTGGCGGGGGGAGTCCTTGAGGCCAGTCAGTACAAAATGGTGGGGGGGTCGCATCGGGGGTATGCGTCCCCCAAAAAAGGTACATGGTTGAAGACTTCATCGGGTGTTATCCCTTTGAAGTGGTCTTCTGGTAGAAGGTATATCACTTGAAGGCTTCATCGGGTGTTATCCCTTTGAAGTGGACTTCTAGTGGTCGGTATATCACTTGAGGGCTTCATCGGGTGTTATCCCCTTGAAGTGGACTTCTAGTGGTTGGAGCCATCTGCAGAGGTGAACGGTGCTTCCGAGCTGGTTTACGGCTGGAGGTAATTAGTGGTTTGCAGATGGCTAATTCGGTGTGTTCTTGAAAGGAACATCTGAAGGGGCTTCAAGGACTTCCTCTGCTCGGGTTAATGTTAACGTTTAATTGTTATTTATGATTCTGACCCATGTTGGGTCATGTGAATTATTAGGGTATGTTCACACGGCCAAATTTCAGACGTATACGAGGCGTATTATGCCTCGTTTTACGTCTGAAAATACGGCTCCAATACGTCGGCAAACATCTGCCCATTCATTTGAATGGGTTTGCTGACGTACTGTGCAGACGACCTGTTATTTACGCGTCGTCGTTTGACAGCTGTCAAACGACGACTCGTAAAAATACAGCCTCGTCAAAAGAAGTGCAGGACACTTCTTTCAGACGTTTTTGGAGCTGTTTTCTCATAGACTCCAATGAAAACAGCTCCAAAAACGAGTTGGTAAAAAAATGAGTTGGTAAAAATGCGAGTTGGTAAAAAACGTCTGAAAAGCAGGGTCTGTTTTCCCTTGAAAACAGCTCTGGATTTTCAGACGTTTTGGTTGACTACGTGTGAACATACCCTTAGGAGGAATTCTCTGGTGGATTCCTAACTAGTTATCCGAATGTTTCGGATTTAAATTGTTTTTATAAAACTGTGAAATTAATAAACGGCTGCTGTGGCCATTTCACATCCAACCTCGGTGTCATGTGTCTTTACTAAGTGGGGGTGGGGGGATAGTATGGTCTAAGGTTAACACACGACTCTACATAGGCAGGTCAAGATATGGCGCCAGTTTATATTCTCGCTGTAGACTCCGGTATATTGTCAGTTTCTGGGATGTCTTTATGTCGTTCCTCCAGTCACTGATATACTCCTCTTGGCTCTTGTTTATTGTCTCCTTGATTTCGGTTTTTGTGAGGCCGCGCTGAGTGACGTTTTCTTCAGGCTGGGTCAGGGTGGGATGTTCTGGGGGGCCTCGTTTACCTTGGACCCCTTGGTGTAGCAAGGCTTTATGGTGATAGGAACTTTGCCTGCTGCTGTGTAGACGGGCCCAGAATGATAGCGCCCTCTTCTGGATTGTGAGGTGTAGTGGGAATCTGCCCAGTTCTGCACGACAGGCGCTATTTGTGGTACTCTGATGGACTTGGAGAAGGTGTTTGCAGAATTCTAGCTGGAAAATTTCTGTTGGGCTGGAATCCCACCTTGACCAGTCTGGGTATGTGTCCGGACCCCAGACTTCACTGGCATACAGGAGGATTGGGGAGATGATGGAGTCAAAGATTTTAAGCCAGACCGTCACTGGTGGTTTGAGGTGGTAGAGTTTTCTTCTGATGGCATAGAAGGTTTGCACGCCTTGTCTTTCAGCATCTCAATGGCTTGTTTAAAGCTTCCTGATTGGTTGATTTCTAGGCCCAGGTAGGTGTACCTGTCGGTCGCTGTGAGTGGGGCGTTATTTACTGTGAAGGTCGGGTTCTTGGGGGATTTTGAGTTTCTCCTCTGGAACACCATGATGTTGGTTTTCTTTGCATTGATGGGTAGTGCCCACGTGGAGCTGAATTTTTCTAGGATTTGCAGGTTGTCTTGGAGACCTTTCTCGGTTGGTGATAGCAGCAGAAGGTCATCTGCATACAACAGAAATGTCACCTGGGTGTCATGGAGGGTGAGACCTGGTGCTGAGGAGGATTCCAGAGCTGTGGCCAGTTCATTGATGTAGATGTTGAAGAGCGTTGGACTGAGGCTGCAGCCTTGTCTGAATCCTCGGCTCTGCTGGAAATCAGCCGTTCTTCTCCCGTTCACCTTCACGCTGCATCTATTCCTTGTGTAGGAGCTTCTGATGACGTCATAGGTTTTACCTCCTTTTCCGCTCTCCAGCAGTTTCAGGAATAGGCCCGGGTGCCACACTGAGTCCAAGGCCTTCTTAAAGTCCACAAAACAGGCGTAAATCTTCCCATGCTTTGTATTGTGGACGTGGCTCTTGATGAGGCTGCGCAGGGTGTAGATGTGGTCAGTGGTGCGGTGGTTTGGCATGAAGCCTCCTTGGCTTTGGTTGAGGACATTGTGCTTGGTGAGGAAGCTGAGGATTCTCTTATTCAGGATGCTGTTGAACAGTTTCCCCAGGTTGCTGCTGACACATATCCCTCGGTAGTTGGCCGGGTCGTACCTGTCCCCACTCTTGTGGATTGGTGTTATAAGGCCTTGGTTCCAGATTTGAGGGAAGTAGCCGGCACTCAGCACCATATTAAATAGTTTTACTATTGCGGCCTGTATTTCTGGCGGGCTGTGTTTTATCATTTCCGGTGAGATTCTGTCTAGGCCGCTGGATTTTTTACACCTTATGTCTGAGGTTCTCTCTTTTACTTCTTGCAGTGTTATTGGTGTATCCAGGGGGTTTTGAGAATCTTTAAGTGTTTCCTCCATCGCCTTCAATTTTGATATTATTTGTCTTTGTTCTTGGCTTTGTTCTTCTTTCGGGATATCTTTGTAGAGGTCCCTGAAATATTGGAGCCAGATGTTGCCATTTTGGATATGAAGGTTGTTTTTCTTGCAATTGTTGCCCATGTGTTTCCATAATTCCCAGAACGAGTTGTCATGGAGGGCATCTTGGAGTTGGGTAAGTTTGGTGGAGATGTGACTTTGTTTTTTCTTTCGGAGGATGGTCTTGTATTTCCTCTGTATGTTGCTGTAGGCCTCCTTCAGACCGCTGTTGTTTGGGTCTCGGTGCTTCTTATTTGAGGCAGGTCTTAGGGTCTTCCGTACTTCTTTGCACTCACAGTCAAACCAACCGTTAGGATGTATTTCTTGTGGCCTCTTGTAGACACATCTTTTCAGGTCAGACCTCTCTGCCATCTATATCTATCTATCTATCTATCTATCTATCTATCTATCTATCTATCTATCTATCTATCTATCTATCTATCTATCTATCTATCTATCTATCTATCTATCTATCTATCTAATATCTATCTATCCTGTCTATCTATCTATCTATCTATCTATCTATCTATCTATCTATCTATCTATCTATCTATCTATCTATCTATCTATCTATCTATCTATCTATCTATCTATCTATCTATCTATCATCTATCTATCTATCTATCTATCTATCTATCTATCTATCTATCTATCTATCTATCTATCTATCTATCTATCTATCTATCTATCTATCTAATATCTATCTATCTATCTATCTATCTATCTATCTATCTATCTATCTATCTATCTATCTATCTATCTATCTATCTATCTATCTATCTATCTATCTATCTATCTATCTATCTATCTATCTATCTATCTCCCATTACATACTTTTATGGCTTATTGATTAGATTTATCATCAAAAAAATTGCCACTCCAGGCATTGGGAACCATATCAAAACCTGTTTGCTTATCTTTCATTAACTCCCATTAAGAAGATTGTTGGACGTCCGGGTGGTCAGACCGCGCTGAGCAGTTTTATTTTATATCCTGTATAATCAATATGGTCTGTCATGGGAAAAATATCCTTGAAATGTCCCTGGAGGACCCAAGACAATTTGATAATCCACATCCAAAACCATGAAAAATCCAGTAATCTGTATTTTATAGGTGTTGAGAATATCAAAAAAGAAAAAAAAAATGCCTCTGCCTGCCCAAACACATACAATGGCTGTCGGTCGATCGACAACTATTCTTTTTCACTCCCTCATATACTATACATGCACCCTTAACTGTCAGGATTCCCCCATAGACAATAGATAGTCGTCTGACTTTTTTATGTTATGTGTTTGGGAACCTTTAGGGTATGTTCACACAGCCTTTTTTTTTTTTTAGCATAACTTCCCATCACAAGTAATTAAATCATAAATCAGATTCTCCGTATAGAAGTAATGACGGATAATATAGATGATATCAGTGGTGAGTAATGGAAGGATTATTACCAATAAATCGTATTTTTGGAATTGATCGCTAACATGTATATTTTGAGTCTGCATCAAATATGGAATCGGAGGTTCACTATATGGACAAAAGTATTGGGACACAGCTCTTAATCATTGAACTCAGGTGTTTCATTCAGTCCCACAGGTGTATAAATCTAGAACTCGCCGTGCAGTCGCCTTTACAGACATTTGTGATAGAATGGGTCGTTGTTAAGAGATCACTGAATCCCAGCGCGGTCCTGTAATAGGACGTCACCGATGTAACAAGTCAGTTTGTGATATTTCTTCCCTCCTAGATATTCCACCATCAGCTGTGAGTGATATTATTGTAAAATGGAAGTGTTTAGGAACCACAGCAACTCAGCCACGAAGTGGAGACCACGTAAAGTTACACAGCCGGGCCCCGAGTGTTGAGGCGTATAGTGTATAAAAGTCGCCAACGCTTTGCTGACTCAATAACTGCAGAGTACAAAACCTCCTCTGGCATTAATATCTGCACAAAGACTGTGCACCCGGAGCTTCATGGCACGGGGTCCGAGCAGCTGCATGCCAGTCTTACAAAGTTACAAAGTCTAACGTTTTTTACTTTATTTTAGCTTCTAAGTGAAATTCGCAGGAAAATCTGCAGCGGCTAATGCACACTGTTTTTGGTAGCAAATTCGCACCAAAATTTTCTGGATTTGTGACGGGTGTGGATTTAGTCTAACGCAGTCTATCAGTGTTGTTTGAAGTGTTCCTTTAAAGGGGCTGTCCAAGATTAGAAAAAGGGTCTGCATTTTTTCCAGAAACAGCGCCCCTCTTATCTAATGGTTTTATCCGGTAATACGTTCTTTTGACTGGGAATAAGCTGTAATACCAGGCACAGCCCAGAAACAGCGCCACTTTTGTTCATGGTCTGTATCTGGTATTACACTTCAGTTCCATTTACTTTAATGGGCACGGCTGTAATACCATATACCGGTTCTGGACAGGAGTGGCACTAGGTTATAGTTCTGTGATAAGGAGAAAGATCTCCAAGTTATACAAGTGTATGCTGGATTTTTATGTTTGTAAAGAGTAACACGCTAACATCTATATGTATAGTAGATGGAGATTGCAGTTGTAACGGCCGCCGCCACCTCTCCCACTGCTCCCCGCCGTCATATACTGACCTCTCTACTCTATGGCGTCCTCCAGCTCTTAGTGGATACCACGTTCCTGCCTCACTCTTTTCTAATTGCGGCGTCCCTTGCTGCTCTCTCCTTCTGTGTTTCATACACTACCTAGTGTGTGCGCTTGTTGACTCCCCCGGTCTTTAGGGCCAGCGCGCATCTACTACTTAACTTTCCCAGGGTATAAAAGGAACCTCCCCCTGTCCACCATTGCTTGAGCAATTTGGATCCTCCTAGCTTGCTAGTGATATCCTGCTGATTGATTGTTTGTTCTTCCTGTGTTTGACCTCAGCTTTTACCTTGACTCTCCTTGCCTGCTGCCTGCCCTGACCTCTTCCTAGTGACCCGTGACGTACCTCTGCCTTGACCTTTGACTTTACCAACCGTGCTTGTCTGCCGGCCTATGCTATACCTAACCTGGCATTCGTCTGCGGTTCCTTTACCATAACGACGGCCATCGCTAAGGGAGACTTCTATGGGGGGTAGTGAATACCTGGGGTTCCCTTAGATTCCGCTACCTGGTTTAGCCCCATGTGACCCTTGATGACACACTGGGTTCCCACCATCCTCTGTAGGCCCTATGACAGTCTCTCTATCCACAGGCCCCGTTACAACATTCAGTAGATAAATGTTCCAAATACATTATCAATTGATGGGTATGTTTGCTTTTTTATATGAAAATACAGTATCACCATTTTGAATTGGTTATTGTACTCCTTTACTGTTACACTAGATTCTATTGCAAGATGCACGGTAATTTTAACAAATTTGTGGGGCTCGTGGCCAAGATTTAAAAGGCAAGTTGGCCCACACCCAGAAGATGTTCATACCACCCCTGTTATCCCACAAAACATCTCTTAAGGGTTTATGCAAATGTGACCCAAAATAGGCGTTTATGGGAGGGTCTGTGGGTGTTCCTGGGTGGATCGAGGTAGGGCTTAAAATTTCCCTTGAATGGTGATACAAATTTTAGGAGATCTCCACCCAGGACAACAGCCTCAAAAGCTCCATGTAGTGTGTCAGCCACAAATGTCCCTCAGAGACCGCCATAGACCACCCCCAGAGTGCCTGCCACTGATCTCCCACCAGAGTGCTTGTTACAGATCCTTACCCAAGCGGCCCCCCTCAGATAAGCGTATACCGCAATCAGACAGTGTATACAGCAGTCAGATAACATCACATAGCCCCAACATACATATTACATACACTGCCCAGGTGAATAGTGCCATACAGTATATCCCTGTACTGATCTGTGATGTTGCAGGCTGTGTGAGGTGTCCAGGGATTAGGCTACCATGATGATCTATGACTGTGGGGGCAGGGAGAGAGGTCACATTGGGGGTAGATACTACATACTCTACACAATTGTGGCTGTACTTCTATAGGGAAGATTCTTCAACTATAACGCTGGCGTGCTCATCGGTAGTCCTCTATTCTCATTCTCCAGAAACAGCGCCACTTCTGTCCATGGATGTGTATGGTATTACATTCGAGTGAATAGAGTTGAACTAATTGCAAGACTGCACACAGTCCATGGTCAAGAGTGGCGATAACCCGTTTAAAGCATTTTTTAAATAAATATATACGGCTGTCTTTCCTCCTTTACAAATTGTGACCCCTCAGCTCAATTGCGACTTGGAAACATATCACTTTTATTGAGATAGGAATATTTATTATGTTTCATTCTTACAGTTTGTTCCTATACATAACAGATTAATTCACTGGTGTGGCACATTAATAAGCTGTGCTCTATTGTAATATTCGCTTCTCTGCACTGGCAGTAAGCCCAAGACCCAGCCCAAGTCCTACCAGTCATATTGTGCCCTCTAGTGCTTCAAAGCGGGTCTACATTTTAAAAAAACCCTGAGCTTTAGGCCTTATTCAGACGAACATGAGGAAGCTCAGATGTGAATAACGGCCATTTTTCACATCTGAGTTTCCCCCGTGTGGGTCCCGTTTTCACGGATCCCCATAGACTTGAGTCTTTGGAGGTATCCGTGAAAACTGAAGAAAATAAGACATGTTCTATTTTTCAACGGACCCTTCACACGGTACATTGAAACAACGGCCGTGTGAACGTCCCCATTGAAATACATGCGTCCGTGTGACAGCCGTTGTTTTAACGGCTGTCACACGGACGTATTCTACGTTCGTCTGAAAAAAGGTCAATTTTACTGGGAAACAAAGGATCAAGCATGTAGAAATCCTACATGCTTGATCTTCTTTCTATCGACATCTGTAGGTAGGGAACTGTTGGGTCCTATATGGAGGAGATCTTTGGCCGATCCCACCGAAAAGACCAACTTGTCTGGTTTAGAAGACCCAATTTATAATACCATGAGTCAATGGAAGGGGATCCCACGAAAAGCAACCTCATTTATCAGCCAGAGTGAAGAGCGGCAACAAAAAGCCTCTCTCATCAATGAAGAGGACTGATGCCTCCTTCCTAAAAACATGGCGTGAATGGATTCGTTTCCAAACGACCGAGGAATATAAAACCATCATGGCCTCGTGAATTCCCGTCTAGACACGGTATGTCAGGTCAGCTCCCCCCCCCTCCCCTCTTTTTTGTTTTCTCCCCCCATTTCCTTCTGTTTCTTTCCTCACTATTTTGTCTTTCCTTCTTTCTGTCTCTGCATCTCTCTTCTGCTTTGATGCACCTGTGCGCACTCAGGATATATCATGCACGGCTGCGGGTTCAGGGTGCATATCGGAGATTCCTTAATTAACTGTATTTAGCGACATGGTACTTTCAGGTGACCCCATGTACTTATGCGGGGCAGATAACTGACCTGTGAAACGTTGACTGTTTTTCATTGCCTTTTTTCGTACTGTGTTATGTATATTCTGTACGATTTGTAATAAAAAAAAAAAACACAAAATGACAAATAAAAGAATTTATAAAAAAACAATAAAAAAAAAAAAAAAAAAAAAGCCTCTCTCCCTCTGAAGGACCGGGCAGCCCATTTATTTTCAACATTCATTTGGGGTCCTTATCGCCCAGAATAGAGAGCGACTTCAAAGAGTGGCTCTTGTTCTAGAGGACTAAACATGCTCATGCATTAGATTGATGGTCCTTTGATTTCACTGGACACCATGGAATGCATAATTTACCCTGCGGTGGCACAGTAAGGACTTCCTGTACATTCCTCTACCTCCGAAGGGCAATGTATGGGCAGTCATGACTCGATTTACATTCTTTGTAGTCAAATATTGATTCTTCTTAAAGGGATATTCCAGCTAAAAATATTCATTCCACTGCATAGGTGGTAAAGGTTAGACTGGTAGGGGGGGTGACTGCTGGGACCCGCAAAATCACTTGAACAGGGGACCCCGTTGCCCTGTCCCCCCGAGCCACACAACATACGTGGCAGTAAGCATGCTCCATCAGCTGTAAGCTGTACTTTGGGTATAGAAATTTCAAATAATATAAAATAATTTTTGGATTATAATTTGTTCCCCCTTATAAAAGAAATGGAAAAAAAAATAAGAATATGGAACGAATTGCCAATATCAAAAGCCGATCAAATTGTCTTGATTAAAACAGTGTTGATCCAAAAAATTTAATGTGTTTTTGGGGTTACCCCAGTGTGGATACAAGATAAATATTTTAAGAAAATCATAAATAACCTGATTTGGAGAAGGAAGAGAGTTCGGATTAAGCTAGACTATTTATGTCCTTCAAGAGAACAAGGAGGACTAGCATTTCCAGATATTAGAGTATATTGCCTAGCAGCACAATCACAATACATACAAGAATGGGATAAGGCCGAGTTCCTACAATGGTTGATCACTAACATTAACCCCTTAATGACCGGGCCATTTTGCACGTTAATGACCAAGGATTATTTTTTGTTTTTTCACAGTCGTATTCCAAGAGTCGTAACTTTTTTTTTATTCCATTGACATAGCCGTATAAGGGCTTGTTTTTTGCGGGACGAGTTGTGTTTTGTAATTGTACCATTTTTAGATGCTTATAATATATTGATTAACTTTTATTAACTTTATTTTAGGAGAGAATTGAAAATAAGCAGCTATTCCAGCATTGATTTTCACGTTATAAATTTACGCCGTTTACTATGCAGCGTAAATAACATGTTCACTTTATTCTATGGGTCGGCACGATTACAGGGATACCAAATATGTAAAGGTTTTATATGTTTTCCTACGTTTGCACAATAAAAACCCTTTTAGAAAAAAATTACTTGTTTTTGCATCACCGCATTCCAAGAGCCGTAACTTTTTTATTTTTCCGTCAATGTGGCCGTATGTGGGCTTGATTTTTTCGAGCCAATGTGTAGTTTTTATTAGTACTATTTTGGGGTACATAGGACTTATAGATTAAATTTTATTTAATTTTTTATGGGGAGAATGGGAGAAAAGAGAGAATTTTTTTCCGTTGTTATTTGCGTATTTTTTGGACGCCGTTCATCCGGCGGTTTAATTAATGTGTTCATTTTATTGTTCAAGTCGTTATGATCGCGGGGATACCTTATATGGGTATGTGTGATTTGTTTTGACACTTTTACTAAATAAAACCACTTTTTGGGCAAAAAAAGTCGTTTTATTTGATTTTCACTGTAATTATTATTATTTTTTTTTTCACCAACTTTATTTAACTGATTGACATTTTTTTTTTTAGTCCCACCAGGGGACTTCACTATGCGATGTGTCGATCGCATATATAATGCTTTGGTATACTTCGTATACCAAAGCAGTATTGCCTGTCAGTGTAAAACTGACAGGCAACCTATTAGGTCATGCCTTCGACATCGCCTAACAGGCAGATGCTGAAGGCAGACCTGGGGGTCTTTGTTAGACCCCCCGCTGCCATGGAAACCCGACGTCGACCCGCGATTTGTTTGCGGGGGCGCCGATCGGGTGACAGAGGGAGCTCCCTCCCTCTGTCAAACACATTAGATGCCGCTGTCACTATTGACAGCGGCATTTAATGGCTTAAACTGCCGGAATCGGAGCGCGCTTCGATTCCGGCAGTTGCAGCAGGAGCCAGGCTGTGTATAACAGCCGTGCTCCTGCCGCTGATCGCGTGGGTACAGTGACAGTACCCGCGCCATCACAGGACGGATATATCCCTCCTCCTGCGCGAACTAGCAGCTGCAGAGGACTGATATATCCGCCCTTCGGCGTTAAGAGGTTAAAGGCCGCTTTTCAGATATTTATGAGGTGTTAGAATCTGGTCAATTAAAATCTGGAGTTATGGAAACAGTTACGGCACAACTCCCGCATGAATGCTGGAACAGTTTAAGAAATATGACTGGTCGAAATGTTTTTTATCCTTTTCCCCGTTATGGCACAATCTTAATAAAGAAGAATGTAAGGCTATCCCAGAGTTACCAATGTTAAAACGTAGAGGGATTAGATATGTACTAGATATAATGGAAGAAGGAAAAGTCAAAACTTGGGAAAAATTATGAGTTGATTTTGACTTGACGGAGAAGGAAAGATTCTCCTATATCCAATTAAAGCACGCATTTGATAAATTTAAAGATAGCAATCCTCTCAATAAAGACCATATGGATGACTTTTACAAAAAACTGAGAAAATACAAATGTGAAAAAAACCTCTCTCCAGGTTGTATAAATCCCTGATGGAAATAAAGTCAAGGAAAATAAAATTCAATTGTGTTATAAAATGGGAGAAGGAATTGAATAACGATTGTGTTCTTGATTGGAACATAATATTTCAAAATATTTGTAAAGTATCGATAAGCGTGAACCATCAGCTTATTCAGTTCAATTTGATACATAGGCTTTACTATACGCCAGCCCTTCTGAGTAAGTTCTCTATTAATAAAGCCTCTAACTGCCCCAGATGTGGTGCGGCGGAGGCAAACTACTCGCACATGTTATGGAATTGTATTAAGATTGCCGATTACTGGCATAGAATTTTTAAAAACATTTTGGAAAAAATAGATCCAGATATAGTGTTTCAACCTCAACTGGTGTTGCTGGGTGATGACTCCGAATTAAACATTTCTAAGGAAAAAAAATGTGGATTAATAAAACTATTATTTATTGCAAAATTACTAATAGTTAGAAAGTGGATATCTAGCTCCGCACCGGGGGTTAATGCTTGGGTAAATAATGTGAAAATTATAATGAAATATGAGAGAATCTATAATCAAGGCAAACACTGTAAAACCTATTGGGGGGAGTGGTAAGATCGGTCTTGAGAGGGTGGGGTGTGGGGGTGGGAGGAAAATGTAAAAATATGTGTATAGTTGTATTTTCTTTATTCCTTACTTGCATGGAATTTGTATTGAATAAATATAAATTAAAAAAACAAAAAAAAAACAAAAACAAAACTGTACACATATTTGGTATTGCCGCGTCCGTAACGACCCCAACTATAAAGTTATTACATCATTTAACCCGCACGGTGAACGTCGTAAGAAATAAAATGAAAAACAATGCAAAAATTGCTGTTTTCTTAAAATCCTGCCTTAAAAAAAATATGACAAAAAGTGATCAAAAAGTCGAAAAATGGTACCGATAAAAACTACAAGTCATCCTGCAAAAAAAACCCTCATACAATTGCATCGAGGAAAAAATAAAAAATTTATGGCTCTTCAAATATGGAGGCACAAAAACAAATAATTTGGAAAAAAGTGTTTTCACTGTGTAAAAGTAGTAAAACATACAAAATCTATATAAATTTGTATCTTTGCAATCGCAACAACCCGCTGAATAAAGTTATTATGTAATTTATACCACACGATAAACAGCGTAAATTTAGGACGCAAAAATGTGTGGCGAAATTGCAGTTTTTTTTCTATTCCCCCCCGCAAAAAAAGTTCATAAAAGTTAATTAATAAATTCTATGCACCCCAAAATGGTGCTATTAAAAATGACAACTTGTCCCGCAAAAAACAAGACCTTATGTCGATACAAATATCAAAAAGTTATAGCTCTTTGAATGAGACGATGGAAAAACGCAAAAAATGGCTTGGTCATTAAGGTCTAAAATAGGCTGGTCATTAAGGGGTTAAAGACCTTTTTC
This sequence comes from Rhinoderma darwinii, assembly GCF_050947455.1. Taxonomy (NCBI): domain Eukaryota; kingdom Metazoa; phylum Chordata; class Amphibia; order Anura; family Rhinodermatidae; genus Rhinoderma; species Rhinoderma darwinii. The sequence continues at coordinate 386,864,492 of NC_134689.1, forward strand.
CATAATCAATATTTATCCCCTTTCCATGGGTTAGGTAATAAATATCTGATCGGTTTGCAGTGCCGCATCTGCCATGAGGCCAGGTGAGCCGACGGCCTCAGGCGGCACCACCTACCCAAAGGGGGGGGGCGGCATTTTCAGCCCGGGACGGACTGGACCGGGGGGAGGGGCCATGCAGACGCACATAGCAGACGTGCCGAACACCTTTAACACTCCTCCTCCTCTCTGACGCTGCACACAGCACATGCAGCCAGAGAGGAGCAAGTCTGCAGGAGGAGCGACGAGCAGCACCAGAAGCACGAGGTAAGTTCCTGCCTTGCTGGGACCGTGACCCGTGACGTGAGTATACTGCAAGGGGGTGTCTGGGCATTTTACCGACAGCAGAGGGCTCTATGGGGCTGGAATAATGCACCCCATAGAGCCCTCACATCACTATAATGCAACGATTAGTGTGGGTGGGGGAGGGTCTGAGCGTCTGACTTACTGCAGAGAGCTCTATAGGGGGGGGATTCTGCCCCCCCCCCCTTTAGAGCAGTCAGTCAGATGCTCAGACCCCCCTAACCTTTCAGTATAGTAACTAGTCAGGGCTCTATGGTGGGGGGATTATTCCCCCCTATAGAGCCCTCTGCTGTTAGTAAAACGCCGCCCCCCCCCTGCAGTATACTCCTGGCTTTGTAGCTTTCCTGTGCTTAATTAGCGTGGGAAAGCTACAATCAGGGCAGTGACCGGTGAGTCTCACAGTCACTCACAGTGCACACTGCATGCAGCAGCTGCGGCAGCCAGTCTGACTGTTAGTCTCTGACCAGTCACCACCCACACGCAGCAGAGAGACAGGAGAGACTAATAGTAAACCCTCAACTACTACAGTTTCACAGTCATTGTCTATGACAGCTTCTATAGTGTAGTGGTTAGCTTGTCTGCCTTACACATGAAGGTTGCTGGTTCAAATCCCAGCTGTGTTTTTTTTTTTTATTATTATATCTTGTATTGGGCTTTGTTCACACTAGCATTAATATACGTTTACCTCTCTTCTGTCAGAGGGAGAGGATCGATACGTTAAACGGAAAGCAACGGTTCCATTAGCATTACCATTGCTTTCATTGGTAATTCTTTTATATCAGTTGCTTTCCATTTGTCTCCGTTCGCTATGTTTCCGTTCTTTTGAACGGAAATAAAAGTTCTGCAGACTGCACTTTTGTTTCCTGGCTTTTTTTAAAAGACGTGGGGTTCCCGCTATTTTTCACAACCAGCCAAATACAATAAAGCAGCTGCAGCCTAGCATCACCAGGGTGGGAAGGGCCACGTTTTTTATCCCTTCCCAGCCTGGTAAAACCAGCCTGTGGCCGCCCTGCTGCCTTACCGTCGCTTCAGATGGTCGGGTACTGGATCGTACACCCCTCACGGCAGTGAGAACCGGGGTAATAATAGGGGTTAGTGATAGCCTTTTTACTGGCTAACACGAAGCCCCTTCTTAGTAATGGACGCTCTCAATCAGACAACAGCCATTACTAAGGCCATAATAAAGTATTAAAAAAAACAGACAAGAAAAACTTCCCCATGCAATCCTCTTTCACCATTTTATTTTATTTTTTAAAAGTAGATCATCGGAGTAGTCCAATGAATCTACAACGTAGTCCAAACGCTCCAGCGGAACCTACCAAAAAAAAGTATAAAAATTTTAAAGACTTAAAAATTTGCCACAATAGTCACTCAATATAACTATACTGTAATCACTTATATGGTTTGCAGATATCTTGTGTATAACTGGCAACTACCTCTATAAGGTCACTATATGGTGGTAATATTGGTCTATATATAGTGGGATTTATTCACTAACAGTATGGTGGGTTTTTTTTGACACAATGTTGTAGTAATATGTGATCATGGTTTGGTAGTTTTATTCAGTAACCGTATGGAGGTATTATTCAGTAAGAGTATGGAGGTATTATTCAGTAACAGTATGGGGGGATTATTCAGTATCAGTATAGAGGTATTATTCAGTAACTGTATTATTCAGTAACTGTATGGAGGTATTATTCAGTAACAGTATGGAGGTATTATTCAGTAACAGTATGGGGGTATTATTCAGTAACAGTATGGAGGTATTATTCAGTATCAGTATGGAGGTATTATTCAGTAACAGTATGGAGGTATTATTCAGTAACAGTATGGGGGGATTATTCAGTATCAGTATGGAGGTATTATTCAGTAACTGTATTATTCAGTAACTGTATGGAGGTATTATTCAGTAACAGTATGGAGGTATTATTCAGTAACAGTATGGGGGTATTATTCAGTAACAGTATGGAGGTATTATTCAGTATCAGTATGGAGGTATTATTCAGTAACAGTATGGGGGTATTATTCAGTAACAGTATGGAGGTATTATTCAGTATCAGTATGGAGGTATTATTCAGTAACAGTATGGGGGTATTATTCAGTAACAGTATGGGGGTATTATTCAGTAACAGTATGGAGGTATTATTCAGTATCAGTATGGAGGTATTATTCAGTAACAGTATGGGGGTATTATTCAGTTACGGTATGGAGGTATTATTCAGTTACAGTATGGGGGTATTATTCAGTATCAGTATGGGGGTATTATTCAGTAACAGTATGGGGGTATTATTCAGTTACGGTATGGAGGTATTATTCAGTTACAGTATGGGGGTATTATTCAGTAACAGTATGGGGTATTATTCAGTAACAGTATGGGGGTATTATTCAGTAACTGTATGGAGGTATTATTCAGTAATAGTATGGAGGTATTATTCAGTAACAGTATGGGGGTATTATTCAGTAACAGTATGGGGGTATTATTCAGTAACAGTATGGAGGTATTATTCAGTAACAGTATGGGGGTATTATTCAGTAACAGTATGGAGGTATTATTCAGTATCAGTATGGAGGTATTATTCAGTAACAGTATGGGGTATTATTCAGTAACAGTATGGGGGTATTATTCAGTAACTGTATGGAGGTATTATTCAGTAATAGTATGGAGGTATTATTCAGTAACAGTATGGGGGTATTATTCAGTAACAGTATGGGGGTATTATTCAGTAACAGTATGGAGGTATTATTCAGTAACAGTATGGGGGTATTATTCAGTAACAGTATGGGGGTATTATTCAGTAACTGTATGGAGGTATTATTCAGTAACAGTATGATGGTATTATTCAGTAACAGTATGGAGGTATTATTCAGTAACTGTATGGAGGTATTATTCAGTAACAGTATGCGGGTATTATTCAGTAACAGTATGGGGGTATTATTCAGTAACAGTATGGAGGTATTATTCAGTAACAGTATGGGGGTATTATTCAGTGACATTATGGAGGTATTATTCAGTAACTGTATGGAGGTATTATTCAGTAACAGTATGGAGGTATTATTCAGTAACAGTATGGGGGTATTATTCAGTCACTATGTGGTTATGGTGTGGAGGTATTATTCAGTAACAGTATGGGGGTATTATTCAGTGACAGTATGGGGGTATTATTCAGTAACAGTACAGGGGTATTATTCAGTATCAGTATGGGGGTATTATTCAGTAACAGTATGGAGGTATTATTCAGTGACAGTATGGAGGTATTATTCAGTAACAGTATGTGGGTATTATTCAGTAACAGTATGGTGGTATTATTCAGTAACAGTATGGGGGTATTATTCAGTATCAGTATGGGGGGTATTATTCAGTAACAGTATGGAGGTATTATTCAGTAACAGTATGGGGGTATTATTCAGTAACAGTATGGGGGTATTATTCAGTAACAGTATGGAGGTATTATTCAGTAACAGTATGGAGGTATTATTCAGTAACAGTATGGAGGTATTATTCAGTAACAGTATGGAGGTATTATTCAGTAACAGTATGGGGGTATTATTCAGTAACAGTATGGAGGTATTATTCAGTAACAGTTATGAGGTATTATTCAGTAACAGTATAGGGGTATTATTAGGTATCAGTATGGAGGTATTATTCAGTAACAGTATGGAGGTATTATTCAATCACTATGTGGTTATGGTGTGGCGGTATTATTCAGTAACAGTATGGGGGTATTATTCAGTAACAGTATGGAGGTATTATTCAGTAACAGTATGAGGGTATTATTCAGTAACAGTATGGAGGTATTATTCAGTAACAGTATGGGGGTATTATTCAGTAACAGTATGGAGGTATTATTCAGTAACAGTATGGGGGTATTATTCAGTAACAGTATGGGGGTATTATTCAGTAACAGTATAGGGTATTATTCAGTAACAGTATGGAGGTATTATTCAGTAACAGTATGGAGGTATTATTCAGTAACAGTATGGGGGTATTATTCAGTAACAGTATGGGGGTATTCAGTAACAGTATGGGTATTATTCAGTAACAGTATGGAGGTATTATTCAGTAACAGTATGGGGGTATTATTCAGTAACAGTATAGGGTATTATTCAGTAACAGTATGGAGGTATTATTCAGTAACAGTAAGGAGGTATTATTCAGTAACAGTATGGAGGTATTATTCAGTAACAGTAAGGGGGTATTATTCAGTAATAGTATGGGGGTATTATTCAGTAACAGTATGGAGGTATTATTCAGTAACAGTATGGAGGTATTATTCAGTAACAGTATGGGGGTATTATTCAGTAACAGTATGGAGGTATTATTCAGTAACAGTATGGAGGTATTATTCAGTAACAGTATGGAGGTATTATTCAGTAACAGTATGGGGGTATTATTCAGTAACAGTATGGAGGTATTATTCAGTAACAGTATGGGGGTATTATTCAGTAACAGTATGGGGGTATTATTCAGTAACAGTATATGGTATTATTCAGTAACAGTATGGAGGTATTATTCAGTAACAGTATGGAGGTATTATTCAGTAACAGTATGGGGGTATTATTCAGTAACAGTATGGGGGTATTCAGTAACAGTATGGGTATTATTCAGTAACAGTATGGAGGTATTATTCAGTAACAGTATGGGGGTATTATTCAGTAACAGTATAGGGTATTATTCAGTAACAGTATGGAGGTATTATTCAGTAACAGTAAGGAGGTATTATTCAGTAACAGTATGGAGGTATTATTCAGTAACAGTAAGGGGGTATTATTCAGTAATAGTATGGGGGTATTATTCAGTAACAGTATGGAGGTATTATTCAGTAACAGTATGGAGGTATTATTCAGTAACAGTATGGGGGTATTATTCAGTAACAGTATGGAGGTATTATTCAGTATCAGTATGGGGGTATTATTTAGTATCAGTATGGAGGTATTATTCAGTAACAGTATGGAGGTATTATTCAGTAACAGTATGGGGGTATTATTCAGTAACAGTATGGGGGTATTATTCAGTATCAGTATGGGGGTATTATTCAGTATCAGTATGGGGGTATTATTCAGTAACAGTATGGGGGTATTATTCAGTAACAGTATGGAGGTATTATTCAGTAACTGTATGGAGGTATTATTCAGTAACAGTATGGAGGTATTATTCAATAACAGTATGGGGGTATTATTCAGTAACAGTATGGAGGTATTATTCAGTAACAGTATGGGGGTATTATTCAGTATCAGTATGGGGGTATTATTCAGTATCAGTATGGGGGTATTATTCAGTATCAGTATGGGGGTATTATTCAGTAACAGTATGGAGGTATTATTCAGTAACAGTATGGAGGTATTATTCAGTAACAGTATGGAGGTATTATTCAGTAACTGTATGGAGGTATTATTCAATAACAGTATGGGGGTATTATTCAGTAACAGTATGGAGGTATTATTCAGTAACAGTATGGGGGTATTATTCAGTATCAGTATGGGGGTATTATTCAGTATCAGTATGGGGGTATTATTCAGTATCAGTATGGGGGTATTATTCAGTAACAGTATGGAGGTATTATTCAGTAACAGTATGGAGGTATTATTCAGTAACAGTATGGAGGTATTATTCAGTAACTGTATGGAGGTATTATTCAGTAACAGTATGGAGGTATTATTCAGTATCAGTATGGGGTATTATTCAGTAACTGTATGGGGGTATTATTCAGTAACAGTATGGAGGTATTATTAGTAATGTTGGTCTTACAATCTATGTAAATTATTGTGGTGGGGGCTGTGGGGAAGTGTGAGTGGCAGCGGATGATCAGGCTAAGAGACAGTCCGCAGAGTGGCATGTGATGCACTTTGACATGTAGGTGATACTTACGTGTGGGAAGTGGGGCCATAACTTGTGTACAGCCAAGGGCCGAAGATCATATTAATACACAACTGGCATCGAGTCAGCACAGGCAGACCACTACAATACAGCAGGTAGAGCAAATAAACCAGCCCAGGACGTGCCGCTTCAAAACAGCGCTAAACGCGATTCGTCCTGGACTGGCCTGAATGTAATTGCAGAGAGTGACGGCGCAAATGAGACTGGCTGCCGAGGAGAGATATGGGGCAGTGCAGGGCAGACTGTACTATTTGCACTGCACTGATTGGCAGTAAGAATAATTCTTTAAATATTTTCCATACTTCAAACAGCACTTTAAGGCTATGTTCACACAGAGTATTTTGCAGGAGGAATATCTGCCTCAAAATTCAGTTTGGAAGTTTGAGGCAGATTTTCCTCTCCCTGCACGACGATTTTCGCTGAGTTTTTGGCAGCGTTTTTCGGCTGCGGCCATTGAGCGCCGCGGGCATAAAACACCGTGAAATACGCTTTCTCTGCCTCCCATTGAAGTCAATGGGAGGTCAGAGGCGGAAGCTCCCGAAGATAGGGCTTGTCGCTTCTTTTTCCCGCGAGGCAGTTTTACTGCTCGCAGGAAAAAGACGACGACGCCTCCCATTGAAATCAATGGGAGGCATTTTCAGGCCGTTTTTGCCGAGTTTTGCGACGCGGTTTGCCGCGATTCTCAGCGCATAGAGATGACGCCCAAGACGCTCCTTCGTCCGGAGCTGCAGCCTCTTCAGCCGCCCGACAGCACGTGTCCCTGTACTGTCCTCCTGAGAGAGGTAAGCAGGGATGCACCCCTTACAGGCTGTTTCTTTGACAAGAATAAAAACACAGGCAAAGCCCTGTTATGACTTTTAATGCACGGTGTCCCTGTCTCTGGCTACAAAGAAACCGCTGTACCAACCTCTCCTGATGCTAAACCCTCACAATATATATATATATATATATATATATATATATATATATATATATATATAGTTCAAGTAGATAGGAAAAACGCAGCACTCAAGGTAAACTGAACATCAGGCCGTGTGCAAGTTACCAGTAGAAGGATGAATCAACTCCTTAGGCCTCATGCACACGACCGTATTTTTTCCCACCCGTAAATACTGGCGTAAATACGGATCCGGTGTCACACGTATTCGACCCGTTTTGCACCAGTATTTACGAACCCGTGCCCATAAATATGGGTCCGGTGTCACCCGTATTTACGGGCACGTTTTTGGCGGCAAAATAGCACTGCACTAATCGGCAGCCCCTTCTCTCTATCAGTGCAGGATAGAGAGAAGGGACAGCCCTTTCTGTAATAAAAGTTAAAGAAATTCATACTTACCCGGCCGTTGTCTTGGTGACGCGTCCCTCTCTTCACATCCAGCCCGACATCCCTGGATGACGCGGCAGTCCATGTGACCGCTGCAGCCTGTGATTGACCTGTGATTGGCTGCAGCGGTCACATGGCCTGAAACGTCATCCAGGACGTCGGGCCGGATGTCGAGAGGGACGCGTCACCAAGGCAACGGGCGGGAGACCGGACGAAGCAGGAAGTTCTCGGTAAGTATGAACGTCTTTTATTTTTATTTTTTACAGGTTCATACTGATCGGTAGTCACTGTCCAGGGTGCTGAAAGAGTTACTGCCGATTAGTTAACTCTTTCAGCTCCCTGGACAGTGACTATTTACTGACGTTTCTTAGCAACTCTGCCGTAATGACGGGTGCACACATGTAGCCACCCGTCATTACGAGAGCTCCATAGACTTCTATGGACTGTCCGTGCCGTTATTACGGCCTGAAATAGGACATGTTCTATCTTTTTCAACGGCACGGGCACCTTCCCGTGAGAAAACGGGAAGGCACCCGTCGCCAATAGAAGTCTATGAGCCCGTTATTACGGGTCGTAATTACGACCCGTAATAATGGGAGTTTTTACGGTCGTGTGCATGAGGCCTAAGAATAAGATAACAGGAAGATGTTGATTTATTCACCACCAGGTGGAAAGAATGAGCAACGTTTCGGTTCACACCTGAACCTTTCTCAAGCTGATTTCAAAAGTGCAGAGTGCCACATATATAAGGGGATACACGGGATATACAGTAAATAGTGCAATTAATAATACATATGTTAAAAATCAGTTAATACAAAGAACATAATCATACAAAAAGTGAAAATATATCAGTCAATGTGACTAATAAATGTGTTAAAAAACAACATCTCTCAATATTAGGTAAATAGTGCAAAGATAACTAAGGTAATAATATAATTACCCTAATAACTGACATCAACTCATAATGAAGGGGAGGAGCAGAGGGATTCTTCCAACACAGTTATAGTAGAAAAGAACAGAAGTTATGTAATAAAACTTAGTGTCAGCTCTCGGTGATGCATGGAGTAAACCATGGCGTCCCGCGATCGATAGTGCGCATGCGCAAGATGGCGGACTGCCGGAAGTGCATCATATGGAACGCATCCCTGGAACGCAGTATGGCCGCGCATGCGCGGACAGAGAATTCCGTCCTGGCGCATATTTTGACAATAAGGAATAACACTCAAAAGAGTGTGTAACCAGCAATATATATTTCTTTATACAAGTAGCCCACAATAGATATATATGTGAAATGTAATTATATGTATATGTCAAAAGACTCAATATAGAGTCTGTAAATATAATGGCCACGGACTGCAACATATATATATATTGCTGGTTACACACTCTTTTGAGTGTTATTCCATATTGTCAAAATATGTGCCGGGACGGAATGTGATGACTTCATAAAGCAGATATGTCATCCACCTTCTTGACCAATCATGGTATGTTCTTCTATGGTGTCATAGTGTGATGACATCATAATGCAGTCATAGGTTTACTTATCACTTTCTCCTTGATTTGACCTCTCTGATTATGGCGAGTGTACTGAGCAGAATGCTGATTTTCTGGCTTATCTTTGCTTTATTTGTTGCTGAAACAGCAGCATCTGAGAATGACCGACCATCCAGGTCTTCTCCCATCCCAGCTTATGCTGAAGGTAAGAACAATGTCCTTTATTATATGTAATATGGAAGCTTGTAGATAGAAATGCCGCAGTTGTGGATTCTCTAGTGTGAAGAACTCCCTTTTATTACATGTGTTTTATAGATAGGGGGGATGTAAAGTGGGTGACCTCTTAAAAGCAGATCCCCAGGACCCCCCGTTATTACGGATCATTTGTCTCAGTACATGGGAGGCCGTTACCTTACTGTAATATACATGTTATGTGCACATAGTATATACTTATCTCTGGTATTGATAGAAATGTAATGATAAAGGAGGTGAAGCCTTTACCAGTGACTACAGATGTGCAATGTAGGACCCTCCAGTAATCCACAATCTTCTATTACATATCACTACGATGTTTGGCCCCAGATGTCACCAATGATAATAAAAGCTCGTGGGTTTCATTCTTTTCTTATAGGAGAAACACAACGTGATGTTCTCAGGGGTTTGAGACAACTCAAACAAATCATGGATGAATTTCAGTCCGTACAAGGTAAGTTTATCTATTGCCACCATTTTATTCTACAATTGTCCTCCCATCTTAACCCCTTAAGGACACAGCCTGTTTTGGCCTTCAGGACACAGCCGATTTTTTCAAATCTGACATGTTTCACTTTATGTGGTAATAACTCCGGAATGCTTTTACCTATCCAAGCGATTCTGAGATTATTTTCTCGTGACACATTGGACTTTATGTTACTGGCAAAATTTGCTCGATACATTAAGTATTTAATTGTGAAAAACACCAAAATGTAGCGAAAAATTGCAAAAATTTGCATTTTTCTAAATTTATATGTATCAGCTTGTAAGACAGATGGTAATACCACACAAAATTGTTGCTAATTAACATCACCCATATGTCTACTTTAGATTGGCATTGTTTTTTGAACATCCTTTTATTTTTCTATGACATCACAAGGCTTAGAACTTTAGCAGCAATTTCTCACATTTTCAAGAAAATTTCAAAAGGCTATTTTTACAGGGGCCAGTTCAGATGTGAAGTGGATTTTAGGGCCTTATATATTAGAAACCCTCGATAAGTCACCCCATTTTAAAAACTTCACCCCTCAAAGTATTCAAAACAGCATTTAGAAAGTTTCTTAACCCTTTAGATGTTTCACAGGAATTAAGGCAAATTAGATGTGAAATGTTCAAATTTTTTTTTTTTTTTGCAGAAATTCATTTTTCATCTATTTTTTTTGTAACACAGAAAGTTTTACCAGAGAAACGCAACTCAATATCTATTGCCCAGATTCTGCAGTTTTTAGAAATACCCCACATGTGGCCCTAGTGCGGTAATGGACTGAAGCACCGGCCTCAGAAGCAAAGGAACACCTAGAGGATTTTGGGGCCTCCTTTTTATTAGAAAATATTTTAGGCTCCATGTCGGATCTGAAAGGCTCTTGCGGCACCAAAACAGTGGAAATCCCCCAAAAGTGACCCCATTTTGCAAACTACACCCCTTGAGGAAATTATCTAGGGGTATAGTGAGCATTTTGACCCCGCAGGTTTTTTGCAGAAATTATTGGAAGTAGGCCGTGAAAATGAAAATCTACATTCTTTCAAAGAAAATGTAGGTTTAGCTAATTTTTTCTAATTTCCACAAGGACTAAAAGGAGAAAATGCACCACTACTTTTGTAAAGCAATTTCTCCCGAGTAAAACAATACCCCGCATGTGGTCATAAACGGCTTTTTGGACACACGGCGGAGCTTAGAAGGGAAAGAGCGCCATTTGGCTTTTGGAGCTCAAATTTAGCAGGAATGGTTTGCGGAGACCACGTCGCATTTGCAAAGCCCCTAAGGGACCAAAACAGTGAAAACACCAAAAAAGTGACTCCATTTAGGAAACTACACCCCTTGAAGAATTCATCTAGGGGTGTAGTGAGCATTTTGAACCCACAGGGGTTTCATAGATTTTATTAGAATTGGGCAGTGAAGATAAAAAAAATCCTTTTTTTCCAATAAGACGTAGCTTTAGCTCCAAATTTTTCATTTTCTCAACAAATAAAGGAATAAAAGAACCCCAACATTTGTAAAGCAACTTCTCTGGAGTACGGCAATACCCCATTTGTGGTCATAAACTGCTGTTTGGGCACACGGCAAGGATCAGAAGAGAAGGAGTGCCATTTGGCTTTTGGAGCACAGATTTTGCTGGATTGGTTTCTTGACACCATGTCACTTTTGCAAAGCTCCTAAGGTGTCAGTACAGTGGAAACTCCCCAAAAGTGATTCCATTCACAAAACTACACCCCTTGAGGAGTTCATCTAGGGGTGTAGTGAGCATTTTGACCCCACAGGTGTTTCATAGATTTTATTAGAATTGGGCAGTGAAAATAAAAAAAAACCTTTTTCTTCAATAAGACGTAGTTTTAGCTGAAAATGTTTCATATTCTCAACAAATAAATGTAAAAGAGCACCACAACACTTGTAAAGCAACTTCTCCTGTGTATGACAATACCAAATATGTGGTCATAAACTGCTGTTTAGGCACAGAGTAGGGCACAGAAGGGAAGGAGCGCCATTTGGCTTTTGGAGTACAGATTTTGCTGGATTGGTTTCTGGGCGCTATGTCGCATTTGCAAAGTCCCTGTGGGACCAAAACAGTGGATCCCCCCCAGAAGTGACCCCATTTTGGAAACTACACCCCTCAAGGTATTCACCTAGGGGTGTAGTGAGCATATTAACCCCACAGGTGATTGGCAGAAATTGGTGTGCACGTGATGTTGCAGAGTGAAAATGGGTTTTCAATAGATATGCCAATATCCAGCTTGTGCCACTGGAGACACACACCCCAAAAATTATTAAAAGGGTTCTCCCGGGTATGGCGATGCCATATATGTGGAAGTAAACTGCTGTTTGGGCACACTGTAGGGTTCAGAAGGGAGGTAGAGCCATTTGGCTTTTGGAGCGTGGATTTTGCTTGTAGTAGTTTTGTTTGGAGTCTTACTGGTGTTTCCGTTTATAATGTGGGGGTACATGTAAGGCGGGCGGAGTATATAAGGGGCATAGTCAGGTGGTATAGTGGGGTAAAAAAAAACAATAAAATAATCCATAGATGTGTGTTATGCTGTGACACAATCCTTTCTGCACAGGCCAGTGTCGCACTAATAAATGGTCTTTACTTATCCCCCTTTTGGTCCACACTCGGCACCTTTGCAGTTTGGGGAATTTTGCTGAGAAGTGTTGTCCTGGTATAATACGGGCGCCCTCGCTTTCAGCAGATATGTTTGGGCCCTCCCCTTCCTGGATCCCTAATTTTAGGGGCCTTGATAATTCGCCACTTGAAACAGAAGAAATGTTCCCCTCGGGCTGCACAACTGCATATTTTTATTTCCTGGCTTATTGGTGCCTTGACTAATTTTATTTTTTCATAGACGTAGTGGTATGAGGGCTGTTTTTTTTTTGCGGGACGAGCTGTAGTTTTTATTGGTACCATTTTGGGGTACACGCGACTTTTTGATCACTTGTTATCCTTTTTTTTTTGGGAGGCAAGGTGACCAAAAAACAGCAATTCTGGCATATTTTTTTAGTTCTTTTTATACAGCGTTCGCCACGTGTTATAAATTACACGTTACCTTTATTCTGCGGGTCAGTCCGATTCCGGTGATACCTAATTTATAGCACTTTTTATGTTTTACAACTTTTTGCACAATAAAATAACTTTTGTAAAGAGAATGGATTTTTCTGTCGCCATGTTGTGGGAGCCATAACGGTTTTAAATTTTTCGTCGGCGGAGCTGTATGAGGGCTTGTTTTTAGCGAGACGAGTTATAGTTTTTATAGGTACCATTTTTAGGTACATGCGACTTTTTGATCACTTTTCATTTCAATTTTTGGAAGACAAAGTGACCAAAAAATAGCAATTATGTCAGTATTTTTTAGTTATTTTTTTTACGGCGTTCACTGTGCGGAATAAATAACATAATATTTTTATAGTTCAGGTCGTTACGGTCGCAGCGATACCAAATATGTATGGCTTTATTATTTTTTTCAATAATAAATGACTTGATAAGGGAAAAAGGGCGATTGTGTTTTGTGTTATTATTTGAAACTTTTATTGTATTTTTTACAACTTTTATTTTTACTTTTTTGACACTTTTTTTGACACTTTTCTTTAGTCCCACTAGGGGACTTGAAGGTCCAACAGTTTGTTTGATGTTCTAATACATTGCACTACCTATGTAGTGCAATGTATTAGAACTGTCAGTTGTTCACTGACAGCAAGCCGATCAGGCTCCGCCTCTGGGCGGGGCCTAATCAGCTTATGTAATGGCAGACAGGAGTCCATTGTTAGGGCTCCTGTTGCCATGGTAGCAGTCGCCAGCCTTGCCATCGCGTGGCAAGGCTGCCGATTTGCTACAAACCTCTAGGATGCAGCGATCACAATGGATCGCTGCATCGAAGGGGTTAATGCCAGGAATCGGAGCTAGCTCCGGTTCCTGGCGATAGATCGGGGTGTCCGCTGTAACATACAGCGGACACCCACTGCTGATGACGCCGGCTCAGCTTCTGAGCCGGAAGCTGAGCCGGCGCCATCTTGCCGATGGTACCGGAAGCCTCCTGGGCCCCGCCGACGACGGGGCATAGGAGGATTCCGTTGCTGGCGGACCGGGAGGTAAGCATTAGCCCTCCGATCGCCTTTGCAGCCACCGGCAACACAGCGATCATGTTGCTGGGGCGCCGGTGGCTATAAACTCCTCACATGCTGCGATCGCTATTCAACGCAGCATATGAGGGGTTAATCGGTCGGATCGGAGGCTAGCTCCGGTCCTGGCCGATACCTCAGGGTGCCAGCTGTAACATACAGCTGTCACCCGGCGGTGATGTCGCTGGCTCGGCTCCTGAGCCAGCTTCATCTCCATGACGTACAGTTACGTCAAGATGCGGGAACAGTCCATCTCCCATGACGTAACTGTACGTGATTTTGCGGGAAGGGGTTAAAGGGGATAAAATCTCTGTTATGTCAATCACACAGAGATCACAGTGACCGGACCCCCAACTAACCTAAGAACAAGGGGGTCCTGTCCCCATACTGTAAATTATAAGGAATATTAGAAGTCATGTAGAAATGTCCTCAGCCGGCAGCCTGTTATATGTCATACAGCTCCCTGGTGACATCTAATGTTCTTCTCAGTTACAGTAGGAGATACATGATCACATATATAATAATAACAGATTGGTACTATAAACATATGATGTATATTATACTCAGGATAGATAATACAGGAAATATAAATAACCAATAAATGTAATGTTCTTCACATAGGAACATCTGATGTACAAACTGAAAAACCTAAAACACGTCTGAGGAAAATAGTGGTGACTCTTCCTCCGACCATCAATGGTAAGTGTCTTCTGGACGTCTTCTGTGTCTTCAATGGCAGAAAACTCATTATATTCATCATTTACATTGTTTATTTGATTTTTCTATAATATATTGTTTTATTATTTACAGAAAAGACGTCTGGCGAGATAAAACCATCGTCCATCGCCGTGCCAACATACCCTGCAGGTAATATAATAACACATTATAGAATAGACTCATCTCTATCCATAGAGGACATAACGGCTCCGCTTATACATGCAGCAGTCAGGGACAGAAGATACAAGTCTCCATCGCGCACATTGTCTTCTGAGTCCACACTCAACATCCAGGAGGAGGAACCTGAAGACACTTGTGGTCAGCAATGTATAGAAGGACGTCCAGTCAGGAGGAGGAATCCTGGAGACATTTCAGTAGACTAGAACCCCATTACTTCACCATATAGAGTCATGTATTACACTAGAACATGGTCCCTAATGATCCCCCAATGCTGATATATAGGGAGACTAGGGAACAATAAGGCGTCTACTACATGTGGAGAAGGTGGGCTCCTCCATTATATTGTCTCCATAACAATGTTGTATGTGAATGACTCTCTGCTCTGTGCAGGACATCAGAATGGATTAGGATTATTAGGATTAGATCAACAATTTCTCTGTATTTTCTTCCAGTTCCAACAAGTGCAGTAACAACAAGCACAACACAGGGGTTTACATCCCCGACTGCTTCTGATCTACAGGGGATCGGTGAGTTCTCTAGATACATATATTGTCTGCTCTAGTACGGGGCTGACACTGGAATAAGATTCTCCATATATTGGGGTCACTTATTGTTATTTCTTTGTGAATAATTATAATATGTCCTTGTTTATTATAGTAAAGACGTCTGCTGCAACTGAACAACCGTTGCCGACCACCACGACCACATCCCCTGCAGGTAATATAATAACACATTATAGAACAGACTCATATCTATCCATAGAGGACATAACGGCTCCGCTTATACATGCTTCACCACATATAGTCATGTAGTACAGAGTTAATGGATTAGGATTATTAGGATTAGATAAACAATTTCTCTGTATTTTCTTCCAGGTCCAACAAGTGCAGTAACAACAAGCACAACACAGGGGTTTACATCCCCGACTGCTTCTGATCTACAGGGGATCGGTGAGTTCTCTAGATACATATATTGTCTGTTCTAGTACGAGGCTGATATATAGTACGAAGTTTCTATATATAAAGTAGATGATTAATAATGCAGTTTAATGACTTCTATGTAATAGAATATACTGGACGAGCTATGAATATATAGTTATGGAGGGTAATTCATGTACTTTCTCACATAGGACACTCCAATGGAATTTCCACCAAAAAACAACTAAAATCCATCATTGTTCCACGTGGAATTCTCCATGGTAGGTTCATCTTGATCTTCTTGTTGTTCTCAGCCTCATATCTTGTTCTTCATGTGGAATCTACAATTAATAAAAATATAACATCTCCAAATGTCCCAGTGTAGAAGAAGCGGAGATGTAGAGGGGACTGGAAATCATGGAAATATTACAGGAAATATATATGACGCTCTTATCTGGAAATAATAATTCCTAAGAGAGTCTGAATACTCAGTTACATCCCTGTAGTCTATTTGGTAAAAAGGAAATCTTCAATAATAAAAGTGAATGTGAATTTTTATCATACAGGAGAAATCGGTTTTACCACAACAATTCAACCAAAGAAAATCCGGGTTGTATTTAGGAGAAAGCTTGGTAAGTTCTGTCTGAGGAATTTCTTTATAACCATTGAGACAATTAATCTCCTGAAAATTACATGTAACTATGACCCAATGTATTTCTATAGACAGTAACTGTCTCGAGGCAGTAGTAATATTATTATCTCATACAAAGAGGGACAATATGGTGGTAGATCCACCGCTATGTACAAAGACATACTGCACCCCTTTCCAGACTGGCACACCACTCACCAGTCTTTATATATGACCCATTAGAATAACATACAAGGATTTGGCCCTTTGCTCTACATGACACTTTATTCCACAATCAATGAAAAAAAAAATCTCCTGATGCAGTTCACACTCATATTCTGCATTGACTGACAACATACACTATATTGTCCTCCAACACACTATACCCCATAGCTTTACTGTGATGAGGGGCAAGTAATCTGGTTTAGTAGAATGAACAATAATAATACACTGCAGAGTTGTACATTAGGAGGACACATCAGAGTACTTATGGTAGTGGACTGAATATGATGTAAGGAAATCAGTGTTATGGCAATGCCCACTAATGCACAGCCTGTTACCATTGGATATATCAGTCATTATAAGAGTAGATATACTGCTTACCAGTCACTGTCGGTCATATTTGGCAGTTACCTGGGCACAGAGCGTTATGTCTTTTATCTTATGACTACAAGTTCTTGAATCTATTTGACGAGTTATAAGCATCACACACTTATATCTATAATAACACAATATCAGGATTCATACTTCGTTTGCTCTTAACTTATAACCTCTAAAATAATTTTATTACTAATTTTCAGGTCGTAAAATCAATGAGGACGTAGAAACATCCGACCATGCAGGTAACGTCTTCTCCAGTCTATTACATCATTCATATTATATATATAAACTTGTAAAGAATGACCCTCACAGATGTAATAAATAATACTGTACATAGGAATACATTTATTAATGGACTAACAAGTTAGTGGCTCTACAGGGGTTAAAATCATCTATTTCTCACACTTGACCCTGCAGGGTGACTATATTATTAGTCAGGGAAATGAAATCCCCAGTGACCACAATGTCCCCTCCATGTCACAGGCAGGTACACGGTTAACTAAGGGACCCTGTGATTGTGACATGGGTAGAAGAGGGATAGTGGGGTCTATTGCAGTCACCAGGGAATTTTTAGGTTTTGGGTGTAGTTAGGTCTTGAATAGTAAATAAGTTGCAGTAAATTATTTGCACCTCAGCAGCAGGATATTTGTTACATCCATGATGGCGGCTTTTTAGTTTCAGGAAAAAGCCGACACTTTATAGTAGAAATCTAACTGCTCCGACTAATACAATACAAACCAAGCAGAACTGTAAATGCTGCTAATCAATGAGACATTTCTAAGGAAATTGTAGACAATGAGGTAGATATTGTACCAGATCTGGACAACCTACCTCTAGAATAATAAAGGTTAATGGCTGGAATTTTATCATGTAGGTGAAACCGATATACAGAAAGAGCTAAAAATATTAAAGAAGATGATGGCTGGTACTAAAAAGAAGCGCGGTAAGTTCTATGTGAGGTAATTCTTTATAGACACTGAGATAATACCACTTATAATATAACATGGTATCTCATATAAACAGGGAGGCTAGGCTGTAGATCCACCTCTATGTACAAAGACACAGCAGATCACACAGTAACACATGTAACTCTGAGACTCAGGTTAGGGAAAAGTTTCCTGATTGACATAATATCCATTTAATGACATTTCTAACAAGTAAATAATTATAAGATGCCGTTGAGTAAGAGAATATAAGTCACATACACTGGAATGATATAATAGAATTTGTGTTTGTGTCAGGACAGGCAGGTCCAGTGTCATGGTAATGCCCACTAATGCCACAGCCTGTTACCAGTGGATGTATCAGTCGTTATGAGAGTAGATATACTATATACCAGTCACTGTCAGTCATATTTGGTCTGGACCTGGGCACAGACTGTTATGTCTCTTATCTTATGATGACAAGTTCTTCTATCTATCCCAATATTAGAAGCATCACACAGTTATAGCTATAATATCACAATATCAGGATTTGTATTACTTATTTTATTCTAACTTCATGGAATTTTAAATGATTTCATTTTTAATTTTTAGCTCGTAAAATCAATGCAGGAAAAACATCTCCTGAGAAGGCAGAAACCATCTACCGTGCAGGTAACGTTTACTTCAGTCTTTAAGATCATTCTTGTCATTGATATAAATGTTATATACACAGATATGGGGCTCATGTACAGCACCATGTTATGCCTCTATACCACCTCCGAGTTATACAGAGTCGTAATATGGCGCCCATAGACATGTCGGGGGTTTTCGGTCTGATTCCATATTAATCTGACATAGAGCACCTATAGCTCCATAGTACGGAGCTGCAGGAATTGTGTTCTCCTCTGTACAGGCTCCGTGCACACGCCATATACTGACATTTATACATAACATTCACACCAGAAATAAGTAGTGACCAGAAGAAAACATTTACTAATGATGAACTGTGTGACTTGTCTTATTTCCAGAATTATCACCAGCGCCACCAGATTATGACGAGGAGTCCTATCCCTGGATGGAAGACACAACAACTGAACGTAAGCTTCTCTACTCTCCCACATCTCTCATCTCTGTAATACAGTTCTGATAATCAATTATTGATTTTGTAATTATTTTCTTGTTTTCCAACAGCCTCTTATCAAATAACCATAAAAACACCACCAGCCCCAGCAGCAATCCAGAAACTAAAAGTGCGTCTAGCAGCAGCAAGAAAAATGGCTGCAAAAACGAAAACAACGGCGCATATAGCAGCCGCAATAAGAGCGCCAACCATCCGTACAACAACAGCGCATACAGCAGCCGCAATAACAGTGTCTCCAGCCACACAACAAGATCTTGCAGCCACTGCCAGCATTACAGACGACAGCCTGAGAAAAATCCTGATCATCAGCGGTGCTGTCGGCGTTCCACTCCTGCTGGTCGCTGCCCTGTTAGTGCTGCTACTAGTGAAGCTGCACAACATTCAGAAATTGCTGGAAAGAGAAAGTGTCTGATGAGCGCTGCTGCTTGTAGAATATCGCTTGTTCTGGCTCTGGCACATGACATCTTGGCTGGTAAAGTAGGTCAACATCTGGATTGAACATAATGGCGGCTGTGAAGGGTTTCGTTGAGAAGACAGGGCCCCCGACCTACCATATATCATCTATAATTACTGGTGTCTTCTTATGCGGCCAAGGGGCTTTTGGGCCCCTCAGACTCCAGGGCCCGGGTGCACCCCCTATAGCTACGCCCCTGTCCATCATTATTATATCTATGAGGACAGTATTAGGGAGTCCTGATGATTGCCGGTGTGATAGTGAATGTGCGTGTTTCCACCATTATGTCAGTGTAGTGATATCATAGACTGACAATAGCGCACTATTAATTCATCCCACATTCTCTGGTAGAAGCAGCAACGAGACTTTCCATTCTCGCTGTGAGGAAAGTGCGATAACAACTGCACTGATATTCATTACTATCAATAAACTTCTACCACTCATCTGTGTCTGTGGAGCGTTGTATTAATAATATTCCTTCTCTGAGTGAAAAGCAGCTTTACATATAAAGGGGCGCAGCGAGGAGGGGGCTAGCGGGGAGCTCAAAACTTTTTTTTTTGTACGACGTAGCTATATGACACGTTTTTTTGCAGGACGAGTTGTACTTTTAGTACTTGCGAGTTTTTTTGTACATTTACATTATCGTTTAACCCGTTAAGGACCCAGCCTGTTTGGACCTTAACCCCTTCCCGCCGCAGCCCTTTTTCAGATTTTCATTTTTGTTTCTTTCTCCCCACCATCTAAATCCATAACGTCTTTATTTTTCCGTCAATATAGTACTATGAGGGCTTGATTTTTGCGGGACGAGTTGTAGTTTTTCGTAGAAACATTTATTTTGCAATATAATGTTGTAGGAAATGGGAAAAAAAATATTTCTGGGGTAGAAAATGAAAAAAACTGCAATTCCTCTATGGTTTTTTGCGCGCCGTTTTTACGGAATTCACTGTGCAAATATATATTTTTTTTCGATATTTTACTACTTTTACAAGTAAAAACCTAAGTGTAAAAAAAATAAAATTTATTTGGTGTCACCAAATTCTGAGAGCCATAACTTTTTTATTTTTCCGTCGATTAAGTAGTAAGAAGGCTTATTTTTTGCGGGATAAGCTGTAGTTTTTAATAATATCATTTTGGTGTAAATGCAATGGTTTTGATCACTTTTTATTTCATTTTGTGTGGGAGATTAGGTGACCGAAAAATAGAGATTCTGGCGTCCACATTTTTTTTTTTTTTTACGGCGTTCACCGTGCGGGTTAAATAATGATATATTGTAACAGTTCAGACTTTTATGGATGCGGCCATACCATATCATTTAAAAAGACATGAAATTGATTCAATTCATTCTCTGAACCGGTCAAGATGAGGAAGACATCATCTATGTATCGCCACCACCGCAAGACATGCCTAAAGTGGTGGGACACATAGACAAGGTCCTCCTCAATCCGCCGCATGAAAATATTAGCATATGTCGGGGCCATATTAGACCCCATGGCCGTACCACTTTTCTGAAGGTAAAATGTATCACCAACCATAAAATTATTTTTAATGAGTATAAACTCAAGTAATGTTTTAACAAATTACATTTTTTTTATCGGTAAAAAACAAACGTGTCAGGTAGTGAAGAGCAGCTTCAATGCCTAGGGAGTGGTCTATGGAGGTATAAAGACTTCCAGCATCAAGTGTAACAAGGATAGACCGGCCAGGGACCCCAAAAGAGCCAATCCTGACGAGAAAATCAGTGGTATCCCTGATATAGGTGTCAGCCCCCATAGCAAACTGCCGCAAAATTTTATCCACAAAGATGGCTGCTGGAACAAATAACGAGTCACTCCCTGACACAATAGGGCAAGCTGGGGGTTTTAATGGATCCTTATCAATTTTTGGAAGAAGGTAAAGCACCGGAGTAACCGGATGCTTTACCTTCAAAAATTCACAGAGGTCCTTGTCAATGATCTTAGATAAAAAAGCCTCATCGACAAGTGATTTCAATTCATTCATGAAAGAAAATCTTGGATCACCTGATAATTCAATGTATACATCATGATCATTCAACTGCATATCCAATTCCTGCAGATAAAAGGACGTGTCCATCACCACAATGGCACCCCCCTTATCTGCAGGTTTGACAGTAATAGAAGCATTATCAACAAATTAATTTAAAGCCATCTGTTCTAGCCGTGTCATATTTCTATGATAGTTATCCCTTTTATTTTGCTTAGTTCGAAATGTTTGAATGTGTTTGTCAACCAATGAAATATATGCCTCAATCTCATGTGAATTCTGGGGTGGCTGAAATCTGCTCTTTATAGTAAGGTCTAAACTTTTCAGATCAAACATATCATCATTAGACAGGGGTACATTTACATCAGAAGAACACAAAACTGGTTGTCCTGAAAAATGTGCTTTTAATCTCAACATTCTAAAAAAACGTTTTAAATCAAGATCCAATTCAAACCAGTTAACAACATTGGTGGGACAAAATGATAGTCCACGATTAAGGATTTTTAACTGTAACTAGTTATGAGAAATAGTTGAAATATTAACTACGAGGTTTATGGATTATTTTTCCTTGTCTGGTAGTGGCGATTCCCTCGTGCTGGGGTTATCCTCCCCCTCGATTTGGTATTGATCACCGACTCTCTTATGCCTCCTGCCGCCCCTGCGAGACTGCTTTCTCCTGGGGCTTCGATACTGTCCCCTAAAAAAGGAACACTGTATGGATCATCCGATAATTCCGAATCCGTGATAAAGGTGTCTGTCATCTTTTGACGACTCCGTACATTTCTGTCCTTCTTCACTGGACCTCTATATTCTGTATCTTCACCCTGCCAACAATATATTTTTCCTGATGTGTAATCGTCCAGATCATGTTGCCATTTTTGGCGTTTTGTTCTCTCAATCTCATTCCGAAATGTTTTCAAAAAAATCGGACATTTTATTCTGATATATTTCATAATCAGATATCACCATCATCTCCTTGAGTTCATCATTCCTTTCACTGAGTCTTAGCTTAAATATCTCAATTTCTTTTTGTAAATATTCAATATATAAGAGTAACAAATCTTGAGAATATTTATTGGAGATACCTTCAAATCTTTTCTTGTAGCTGGAATTAGTTGGAAACAAATTAGGTCTCAAATGAGATCGCATCTCACGTGGTATTCGTTGGCATTTAAAATATTCCCCCAATGTGGAGAGATGTAACTCCAAGGCAATCTGCCTCTTAGAGTCAGCTTCCCATTTTTTTCTCACACTTTCAATCGTGGGTATATTCAAGAAAGCAACATTTCCCAAGTGAGTCCTTGTAGAATGCGATCTGCATCCTCTTGGGTGTAGGCAAACACCTGTGGTGGGTTACCAACAATATCAAAATCTCCTTCTCCCAGCATATTTCAAACAGAGGTGCACGTGTTTAGGATTCATAAAGTTCAAGTAGATAGGAAAATCTCATCACTCAAGGTAAACTGAACATCAGGCCGTGTGCACGTTACCAGGACTTCAGTGTTGGGGAGATGTTGGTTTATTCACCACCAGGTGGAAAGAATGAGCAACGTTTCGGATCACACCTGAACCTTTCTCAAGCTAATTTCAAAAGTGCACAGTGCCACATATATATAGGGATACACGGGATATACAGTAAATAATACATATGTTAAAAATCAGTTAATACAAAGAACATAATCCTACAAAAAGTGAAAATATATCAGTCAATGTGACTAATAAATGTGTTAAAAAACAACATCTCTCAATATTAGGTAAATAGTGCAAAGATAACTAAGGTAATAATATAATTACCCTAATAACTGACATCAACTCATAATGAAGGGGAGGAGCAGAGGGATTCTTCCAACACAGTTGTAGTGGAAAAGAACAGAAGTTATGTAATACAACTTAGTGTCAGCTCTCGGTGATGCATGGGGTAAACCATGGCGTCCCGCGATCGATAGTGCGTATGCGCAAGATGGCGGACTGCCGGAAGTGCGTCATATGGAACGCACCCCTGGAACGCAGTATGGCCGCGCATGCGCGGACAGAGAATTCTGTCCCGGCGCATATTTTGACAATATGAAATAACACGCAAAAGAGTGTGTAACCAGCAATATATATTTCTTTATACAAGTAGCCCACAATAGATATATATGTGAAATGTAATTATATGTATATGTCAAAAGACTCAATATAGAGTCTGTAAATATAATGGCCACGGACTGCAACATATATATATATTGCTGGTTACACACTCTTTTGAGTGTTATTCCATATTGTCAAAATATGCGCCGGGACGGAATGTGATGACTTCATAAAGCAGATATGTCATCCACCTTCTTGACCAATCATGGTACGTTCTTCCATGGTGTCATAGTGTGATGACATCATAATGCAGTCATAGGTTAACTTATCACTTTCTCCTTGATTTGACGTCTGATTATGGCGAGTGTACTGAGCAGAATGCTTATTTTCTGGCTTATCTTTGCTTTATCTGTTGCTGAAACAGCAGCATCTGAGAATGACCGACCATCCAGGTCTTCTCCCATCCCAGCTTATGCTGAAGGTAAGAACAATGTACTATATTATATGTAATATGGAAGCTTGTAGATAGAAATGCCGCAGTTGTGAATTCTCTAGTGTGAAGAACTCCCTATTATTACAGGTGTTTTATACATAGGGGGGATGTAAAGTGGGTGACCTCTTAAAAGCAGATCTCCAGGACCCCCCGTTATTACGGATCATTTGTCTCAGTACATGGGAGGCCGTTACCTTACTGTAATATACGTTATGTGCACATAGTATATACTTATCTCTGGTATTGATAGAAATGTAATGATAAAGGAGGTGAACCCTTTACCAGTGACTACAGATGTACAATGTAGGACCCTCCAGTAATCCACAATCTTCTATTACATATCACTACGATGTTTGGCCCCAGATGTCACCAATGATAATAAAATGTCGTGGGTTTCATTCTTTTCTTATAGGAGAAACACAACGTGTTTTTCTCAGAGGTTTGAGACAACTCAAACAAATCATGGATGAATTTCAGTCCGTACAAGGTAAGTTTATTTATTGCCACCATTTTATTCTACAATTGTCCTCCGATCTTGAAGGGGATAAAATCTCTGTTATGTCAATCACACAGAGATCACAGTGACCGGACCCCCAACTTACCTAAGAACAAGGGGGTCCTGTCCCCATACTGTAAATTATAAGGAATATTAGAAGTCATGTAGAAATGTCCTCAGCCGGCAGCCTGTTATATGTCATACAGCTCCCTGGTGACATCTAATATTCTTCTCAGTTACAGTAGTAGATACATGATCCCATATATAATAATAACAGATTGGTACTATAAACATATGATGTATATCATACTCAGGATAGATAATACAGGAAACATAAATAACCAATAAATGTAATGTTCTTCACATAGGAACATCTGATGTACAAACTGAAAAACCTAAAACACGTCTGAGGAAAATAGTGGTGACTCTTCCTCCGACCATCAATAGTAAGTGTCTACTGGACGTCTTCTGTGTCTTCAATGGCAGAAAACTCATTATATTCATCATTTACATTGTTTATTTGATTTTTCTATAATATATTGTTTTATTATTTACAGAAAAGACGTCTGGCGAGATAATAAAACCATCGTCCATCGCCGTGCCAACATCCCCTGCAGGTAATATAATAACACATTATAGAATAGACTCATCTCTATCCATAGAGGACATAACGGCTCAGCTTATACATGCAGCAGTCAGGCACAGAAGATACAAGTCTCCATCCCGCACATTGTCTTCTGAGTCCACACTCAACATCCAGGAGGAGGAACCTGAAGACACTTGTGGTCAGCAATGTATAGAAGGACGTCCAGTCAGGAGGAGGAATCCTGGAGACATTTCAGTAGACTAGAACGCCATTACTTCACCATATAGAGTCATGTATTACACTAGAACATGTTCCCTAATGATCCCCAATGCTGATATATAGGGAGAGTAGGGAACAATAAGGCGTCTACTACATGTGGAGAAGGTGGGCTCCTCCATTATATTGTCTCCATAACAATGTTGTATGTGAATGACTCTCTGCTCTGTGCAGGACATCAGAAAGGATTAGGATTATTGGGATTAGATCAACAATTTCTCTGTATTTTCTTCCAGGTCCAACAAGTGCAGTAATAACAAGCACAACACAGGGGTTTACATCCCCGACTGCTTCTGATCTACAGGAGATCGGTGAGTTCTCTAGATACATATATTGTCTGTTGTAGTACGAGGCTGACACTGGAATAAGATTCTCCATATATTGGGGTCACTTATTGTTATTGCTTTGTGAATAATTATAACATGTTCTTGTTTATTATAGTAAAGACGTCTGCAGCAACTGAACAACCGTTGCCGACCACCACGACCACATCCCCTGCAGGTAATATAATAACACATTATAGAACAGACTCATATCTATCCATAGAGGACATAACGGCTCCGCTTATACATGCTTCACCACATATAGTCATGTAGTACAGAGTTAATGGATTAGGATTATTAGGATTAGATCAACAATTTCTCTGTATTTTCTTCCAGGTCCAACAAGTGCAGTAATAACAAGCACAACACAGGGGTTTACATCCCCGACTGCTTCTGATCTAGAGGGGATCGGTGAGTTCTCTAGATACATATATTGTCTGCTCTAGTACGAGGCTGATATATAGTACGAAGTATCTATATATAAAGTAGATGATTAATAATGCAGTTTAATGACTTCTATGTAATAGAATAGACTGGACAAGCTATGAATATATAGTTATGGAGGGTAATTCATGTACTTTTCTCACATAGGACACTCCAATGGAATTTCCACCAAAAAACAACTAAAATCCATCATTGTTCCACGTGGAATCCTCCATGGTAAATTCATCTTGATCTTCTTGTTGTTCTCAGCTTTATATCTTGTTCTTCATGTGGAATCTACAATTAATAAAAATATAACATCTCCAAATGTCCCAGTGTAGAAGAAGCGGAGATGTAGAGGGGACTGGAAATCATGGAAATATTACAGGAAATATATATGACGCTCTTATCTGGAAATAATCGTTCCTAAGAGAGTCCGAATACTCAGTTACATCCCTGTAGTCTATTTGGTAAAAAGGAAATCTTCAATAATAAAAGTGAATGTGAATTTTTATCATACAGGAGAAATCGGTTTTACCACAACAATTCAACCAAAGAAAATCTGGGTTGTATTTAGGAGAAAGCTTGGTAAGTTCTGTCTGAGGAATTTCTTTATAACCATTGAGACAATTAATCTCCTGAAAATTACATGTAACCATGACCCAATGTATTTCTATAGACAGTAACTGTCTCGAGGCAGTAGTAATATTACTATCTCATACAAAGAGGGACAATATGGTGGTAGATCCACCGCTATGTACAGAGACATACTGCACCCATTTCCAGACTGGCACGCCACTCGCCAGTCTTTATATATGACCCATTAGAATAACATACAAGGATTTGGCCCTTTGCTCTACATGACACTTTATTCCACAATCAATGAAAAAAAAAATCTCCTGATGCAGTTCACACTCATATTCTGCATTGACTGACAACATACACTATATTGTCCTCCAACACACTATACCCCATAGCTTTACTGTGATGAGGGGCCAGTAATCTGTAGAATGAACAATAATAATACACTGCAGAGTTGTACATTAGGAGGACACATCAGAGTACTTATGGTAGTGGACTAAATATGATGTAAGGAAATCAGTGTTATGGCAATGCCCACTAATGCACAGCCTGTTACCATTGGATATATCAGTCATTATAAGAGTAGATATACTGCTTACCAGTCACTGTCGGTCATATTTGGCAGTTACCTGGGCACAGAGCGTTATGTCTTTTATCTTATGACTACAAGTTCTTGAATCTATTTGACGAGTTATAAGCATCACACACTTATATCTATAATAACACAATATCAGGATTCATACTTCGTTTGCTCTTAACTTATAACCTCTAAAATAATTTTATTACTAATTTTCAGGTCGTAAAATCAATGAGGACGTAGAAACATCCGACCATGCAGGTAACGTCTTCTCCAGTCTATTACATCATTCATATTATATATATAAACTTGTAAAGAATGACCCTCACAGATGTAATAAATAATAATGTACATAGGAAAACATTTATTAACAGACTAACAAGTTAGTGGCTCTACAGGGGTTAAAATCATCTATTTCTCACACTTGACCCTGCAGGGTGACTATATTATTAGTCAGGGAAATGAAATCCCCAGTAACCTCAATGTCCCCTCCATGTCACAGGCCGGTACAGGTTAACTAAAGGTCCCTGTGATTGAGAAGAGGGATATTCGGGTCTATTGCAGTGACCAGGGAATATTTAGGTTTTGGGTGTAGTTAGGTCTTGAATAGTAAATAATTTGCAGTAAATTATTTGCACCTCAGCAGCAGGATATTTGTTACATCCATGATGGCGGCTTTTTAGTTTCAGGAGAAAGCCGACACTTTATAGTAGAAATCTAACTGCTCCGACTAATACAATACAAACCAAGCAGAACTGTAGATGCTGCAAATCAATGGGACATTTCTAAGGAAATCTGTAGATAATCGTTCTTAATAAAGTGTAATTAATGAGGCAGATATTGTACCAGATCTGGACAACCCACCTCTAGAATAATAAAGGTTAATGGCTGGAATTTTATCATGTAGGTGAAACCGATATACAGAAAGAGCTAAAAATAATAAAGAAGATGATGGCTGGTACTAAAAAGAAGCGCGGTAAGTTCTATCTGTGGTAATTCTTTATAGACACTGAGATAATAACACTTATAATATAACATGGTATCTCATATAAACAGGGAGGCTATGGCTGTAGATCCACCTCTATATACAAAGACACAGCAGATCACACAGTAACACATGTAACTCTGAGACACTGGTTAGGGAACAATTTTCTGATTGACATAATATCCATTTAATGACATTTCTAACAAGTAAATCATTATAAGATGTCGTTGAGTAAGAGAATATAAGTCACACACACTGGAATGATATAATAGAATTTGTGTTTGTGTCAGGACAGGCAGGTCCAGTGTCATGGTAATGCCCACTAATGCCACAGCCTGTTACCAGTGGATGTATCAGTCGTCGTTATGAGAGTAGATATACTATATACCAGTCACTGTCAGTCATATTTGGTCTGGACCTGGGCATAGACTGTTATGTCTCTTATCTTATGATGACAAGTTCTTCTATCTATCCCAATATTAGAAGCATCACACAGTTATAGCTGTAATATCACAATATGAGGATTTGTATTACTTATTTTATTTTAGCTTCATGGAATTTTAAATTATTTCATTTTTAATTTTTAGCTCGTAAACTCAATGCAGGAAAAACATCTCCTGAGAAGGCAGAAACCATCTACCGTGCAGGTAACGTTTACTTCAGTCTTTAAGATCATTCTTGTCATTGATATAAATGTTATATACACAGATATGGGGCTCATGTACAGCACCATGTTATGTCTCTATACCACCTCCGAGTTATACAGAGTCGTAATGTGGTGCCCATAGACATGTGGAGGGTTTTCGGTCTGATTCCATATTAATCTGACATAGAGCGCCTATAGCTCCATAGTACGGAGCTGCAGGAATTGTGTTCTCCTCTGTACAGGCTCCGTGCACACGCCATATACTGACATTTATACATAACATTCACACCAGAAATAAGTAGTGACCAGAAGAAAACATTTACTAATGATGAACTGTGTGACACGTCTTATTTCCAGAATTATCACCAGCGCCACCAGATTATGACGAGGAGTCCTATCCCTGGATGGAAGACACAACAACTGAACGTAAGCTTCTCTACTCTCCCACATCTCTCATCTCTGTAATACAGTTCTGATAATCAATTATTGATTTTCTAATCTTTTTCTTGTTTTCCAACAGCCTCTTATCAAATAACCATAAAAACACCACCAGCCCCAGCAGCAATCCAGAAACTAAAAGTGCGTCTAACAGCAGCAAGAAAAATGGCTGCAAAAACGAAAACAGCATCGCACATCGCAATAAGAGCGCCCCGTACAACAACAGCGCATACAGCAGCCGCAATACCAGCGCCAACCATCCGTACAACAACAGCGCATACAGCAGTCGCAATACCAGCGTCTCCAGCCACACAACAAGATCTTGCAGCCACTGCCAGCATTACAGACGACAGCCTGAGAAAAATCCTGATCATCAGCGGTGCTGTCGGCGTTCCACTTCTGCTGGTCGCTGCCCTGTTAGTGCTGCTACTAGTGAAGCTGCACAACATTCAGAAATTGCTGGAAAGAGAAAGTGTCTGACGAGCGTTGCTGCTTGTAGAATATCACTTGTTCTGGCTCTGGCACATGACATCTTGGCCGGTAAAGTAGGTCAACATCTGGATTGAACATAATGGCGGCTGTGAAGGGTTTCGTTGAGAAGACTCCTCCATCTTTTCAGTGGTGATCTATCATCAGAGGCGTAACTTGTAGCTCCTGTGTCCCAATGTAAAATCTACAACAGGGCCCCGACCTACCATATATCATCTATAATACTGGAGTCTTCTTATGTGGCCAAGGGCTTTTGGGCCCCTCAGACTCCAGGGCCCGGGTACACCCCCTATAGCTACGCCCCTGTCCATCATTATCATAACTATGAGGACAGTATTAGGGAGTCCTGGTGATTGCCGGTGTGATAGTGAATGTGCGTGTTTCCACCATTATGTCACTGTAGTGATATCATAGACTGCCAATAGCGCGCTATTAATTCATCCCACATTCTCTGGTAGAAGCCGCTATGAGACTTTCCATTCTTGCTGTGAGGAAAGTGCGATAACAACTGCACAGATATTCATTACATCAATAAACTTCTACCACTCATCTGTGTCTGTGGAGCGTTGTATTAATAATATTCCTTCTCTGAGTAAAAAGCAGCTTTACATATGAAGGGGCGTAGCATGGAGGGGGCTAGCAGGGAGTTCAAAACTTTTGTACAATGTAGCTACAGTGAACGAAATAAGTATTTGATCCCTTGCTGATTTTGTAAGTTTGCCCACTGTCAAAGACATGAACAGTCTAGAATTTTTAGGCTAGGTTAATTTTACCAGTGAGAGATAGATTATATTTAAAAAAAAAACACAAAATCACATTGTCAAAATTATATATATTTATTTGCATTGTGCACAGAGAAATGAGTATTTGATCCCTTTGGCAAACCAGACTTAATACTTGGTGGCAAAACCCTTGTTGGCAAGCACAGCAGTCAGACGTTTTTTGTAGTTGATGATGAGGTTTGCACACATGTTAGATGGAATTTTGGCCCACTCCTCTTTGCAGATCATCTGTAAATCATTAAGATTTCGAGGCTGTCGCTTGGCAACTCGGATCTGCTGCTCCCTCCATAAGTTTTCGATGGGATTAAGGTCTGGAGACTGGCTAGGCCACTCCATGACCTTAATGTGCTTCTTTTTGAGCCACTCCTTTGTTGCCTTGGCTGTATGTTTCGGGTCATTGTCGTAGTGGAAGACCCAGCCACGAGACATTTTTAATGTCCTGGTGGAGGGAAGGAGGTTGTCACTCAGGATTTGACGGTACATGGATCCATTCTCCCATTGATGCGGTGAAGTAGTCCTGTGCCCTTAGCAGAGAAATATTGAAGTAAGAGAAAAAACGGGATAAACGGCGCTGCTTGTAAAGGTACGGTTTATTAGAAGGATGCTACGCGTTTCGGCGCCGGACCGGCGTCTTCATCAGGCATGTCGCAGGGTTAAAAACCACATGTATATATACCAAATACCTTAGGGTAAATTACAAACTGATTGGACCAGTTCAGACCAGCCTCCTGGCCAAAAACCGCCAAAAACAGCAGGCCAATTCAGGCGGATAAGAAAAAACTGCACTAATGACAAAGATTTTTCGACTGAATGTAATTTATTAAAAAGAAGGTTTAAACAAAAAAACTTCCCAGCAAGCCTGATTATGGGAGCAGAATCGAGAGCAAAGGCATTAACACAATTAGATTGCATTAATCCGAGTGCTTGTATAGAGAAATCCACAGATTTTAATTGCAATTTTATTACTACTTTTAACAAAGGAAGCAAATTAATTAGTTCAACAATTAATAAACATTGGCATATCCTTAAGAACGACCAATATATGAAAAGTATTATTCCCACTAGACCCAAGATCACTTATAGAAGGGCTAAAACATTGAGGAATTTAATTGCACCTAGTAGATTACGGAAAATTAATTGTGACCCTCATAAAACAATTTTAACATCTAATGGCTCATATCGTTGCGGCAAACCAAGATGCCTCTGTTGTTCCAATATTGCGAACAAAATAACTAATTTTATATCGGTAAATACCAAGGAAAGTTTCCCGATTAAAAACTTCCTCAACTGCGGGAGCGACTATGTTATATACCTATTACAATGCACATGTGACCGTCAATACGTGGGTCGTACCACCCAAACCCTTAGAAATAGGATCAATAAGCATAGATTTAATGTCAGGACTGGTTTCGTTAAACATAGTGTATCTCGCCATTGTGCCACTGTACATAACTGTAACTTTGGCGCTATTACTGTAACTCCTATAGAGAGAATACCTATCGATATACCCGATAGATTTACCAGATTAAAGCAAAGGGAATATTTCTGGATATATAAATTGGGAACGTTATACCCCAATGGTCTTAACGATATTACAGAGTCCGCATTGGATTAATGATCTTATGTTTATGTTTATATAACTGTTGACCTTGCTTTTTAACCATACTCCCGTATTGGATTAATGATATAGAAGTCTTGACGATTAATTTAACCTTGCTTTTAGATTTTGCTCCTCATAAGCGTTATGTTACTATTTTACAACAACCCTTCTATCTTCATTTATGCAGTTTTGTTGTAAGTATTATTATCATTGTGCTATGTAATTTTACCCTAACATTTTATGTGAATTTTATTAGCTGAGGCTTGTTCATACTATATATTTTTATATATATATATATATATTTCTTTACGCTCTATAATAATATTATTAATTATTATTTATAGTTCGTGCATGTCTAAATCAATATTGAATTTCTTCGGCTATTGTATCTGGTATTGCCGTCCTAATTGTCTATATGTCCCCGGGTTAGGTCCTTTATTATGTCCTTCTAAATCTTCTATTGTAATTCATTACTGTATTAATCAGGTAAATCCTGTTTTTATAATCCCAGCATATCGCCCGTATCTGCGGTCCATTATGCGTATCACTGTGCTTCACTTCCGGGATTTTTGTTGTCAGTGGTTTCCCTGACAACGTTCCACCATGCGTTCCATTGAGACCGCTTTACCTCTTCCGGATTGTATTGTGTATGTGTTTCCTGGCAACATACAACGGCCGCTGCCCTTTTCTTAAACTACCATCACGTATGTACTTCAGCAATGTTTGTTATTATAATTATATATAATTTTTATTTCTGGTATCGTAAACTAGCTGGTAGTTCACTCTGATTTGTGATCCATGTCTTTTATCTAATCATCCTAGTCATATATTGTTATTTCCTTGTTATATGTTTGCATATTGCATTTCCCTTTTTTATTTATTTTTTTATTTATTTATTATTATTTTTTTTTTTTTTTTTTTTCTCTCTCTTTATTTGTATCAACTTCTGAACTTTGACTTTTTTTTTTTTTTTTTTTTTTTCTTCTCTCTTTATTTGTATCAACTTCTGAACTTTGACCTGCTGTTTTTGGCGGTTTTTGGCCAGGAGGCTGGTCTGAACTGGTCCAATCAGTTTGTAATTTACCCTATGGTATTTGGTATATATACATGTGGTTTTTAACCCTGCGACATGCCTGATGAAGACGCCGGTCCGGCGCCGAAACGCGTAGCATCCTTCTAATAAACCGTACCTTTACAAGCAGCGCCGTTTATCCCGTTTTTTCTCTTACTTCAATATTACTTTGGCATCTCCACGGGGATTGCGTCCGGGATTGGCAGCAGCTATTGATACAAATTACATGCCGGTAATTTGCCACTGAACAGGTGAGCATTTATGTACCGTTTTTTTTGCTCCTTATACTATTGATCACGCCACTTGGCGCCGTGTCTCCCTTTTTGCTTTTTTTCCTAGTACTTAGCAGAGAAACACCCCCAAAACATAATGTTTCCACCTCCATGCTTGACAGTGGGGACGGTGTTCTTTGGGTCATAGGCAGCATTTCTCTTCCTCCAAACACGGCGAGTTGAGTTAATGCCAAAGAGCTCAATTTTAGTCTCATCTGACCACAGCACCTTCTCCCAATCACTCTCAGAATCATCCAGATGTTCATTTGCAAACTTCAGACGGGCCTGTACATGTGCCTTCTTGAGCAGGGGGACCTTGCAGGCACTGCAAGATTTTAATCCATTACGGCGTAATGTGTTACCAATGGTTTTCTTGGTGACTGTGGTCCCAGCTGCCTTGAGATCATTAACAAGTTCCCCCCGTGTAGTTTTCGGCTGAGCTCTCACCTTCCTCAGGATAAAGGATACCCCACGAGGTGAGATTTTGCATGGAGCCCCAGATCGATGTCGATTGACAGTCATTTTGTATGTCTTCCATTTTCTTACTATTGCACCAACAATTGTCTCCTTCTCACCCAGCGTCTTACTTATGGTTTTGTAGCCCATTCCAGCCTTGTGCAGGTCTTCGATCTTGCCCCTGACATCCTTAGGAAGCTCTTTGGTCTTGCCCATGTTGTAGAGGTTAGAGTCAGACTGATTAATTGAGTCTGTGGACAGGAGTCTTTTATACAGGTGACCATGTAAGACAGCTGTCTTTAATGCAGGCACCAAGTTGATTTGGAGCGTGTAACTGGTCTGGAGGAGGCTGAACTCTTAATGGTTGGTAGGGGATCAAATACTTATTTCTCTGTGCACAATGCAAATAAATATATATAATTTTGACTATGTGATTTTCTTTTTTTTTTTTTTTTTTATATATATATAATCTATCTCTCACTGGTAAAATTAACCTAGCCTAAAAATTCTAGACTGTTCATGTCTTTGACAGTGGACAAACTTACAAAATCAGCAAGGGATCAAATACTTATTTCCTTCACTTTATATGATACTGTTTTTTCAGGACGAGTTGTACTTTTTGTACTTGCCAGTTTTTTTGTAAATTTACATTATCGTTTAACCCCTTAAGGACCCAGCCTGTTTGGACCTTAACCCCTTCCCGCCGCAGTCCTTTTTCAGATTTTCATTTTCTTTTTTTCCTCCCCACCCTCCAAAAGCCATAACGTCTTTATTTTTCCGTCTATACAGTACTATGAGGGCTTGATTTTTGCGAGATGAGTTGAAGTTTTTCGTAGCACCATTTATTTTGCCATATTATGTACTAGAAAACGGGAAAAAAAATATTTGTGGGGTAGAAAATGAAAAAAACTGTGATTCCTCCATGGTTTTTTGCGCACCGTTTTTACGGAATTCACTATGCAATTAAAACAACATGTTAACTTTATTCTGTGGGTCAATACGATAATGGCGATATCAAATATATATAGTTTTTTCTATATTTTACTACTTTTACAAGTAAAAACAAGTGTAAAAAAGAAAATAGATTTTGTTGTAAAGGATCTGCCAGGCACAGCTTCGGGGTCAACGCCCATAGATAATGAGTCTGCACCTGCTTCTATGTCTGGGAGACTGACTCCATCTTCCACCACTCAGGGTGCCAGGCTTAGGAGTGGGAGAACCTATCACAGCCTGGCCAGACAGAGCTAGCTCCCGCCCTCTGTAGGGCGGGTATAAATAGACAGAGGGCGGGAGCTAGCTCCGTCTGGCCAGGCTCTGATAGGTTCTCCCACTTCTAAGACTGCCACCCTGAGTGGTGGAAGATGGAGTCAGTCTCCCAGACATAGAAGCAGGTGCAGACTGATTATCTATGGGCGTTGACCCCGAAGCTGTGCCTGGCAGATCCTTTACATTTGTGTTGCAAAATTCCGAGAGCCATAATGTAAAGGATCTGCCAGACACAGCTTCTGTGTCGACACCCATGGTTAATCAGTCTGCACTTGCTCCTAAGTCTGATAGAGTGACTCGATCTGCTACCACTCAGGCTGGGAGGCTGAGGAGTGGGAGAGCCTATCACAGCCTGGCCAGACGGAGCTAGCTCCCGCCCTCTGTCTATTTATATCTTGATTTCCTGCTCCTCCTTTGCCTGTGATTCTGTCTGGTTTCCTGGCTCTGCTGCTCCTGCTAGTACTATTTACCTCTGCTTAATTGACCCTGGCTTTACTGACAACTCTCCTGCTCTGCGTTTAGTACCTCGTACACTCCTGGTTTGACTCGGCTCGTTCACTACTCTTGTTGCTCACGGTGTTGCCATGGGCAACTGCCCCATTTCCCTTAGCTTCTGTTGTACCGTTGTCTGTTTGTCTGTCGTGCACATATTGAGCGTAGGGACCATCGCCCAGTTGTACGCCGTCGCCTAGGACGGGCCGTGCAAGTAGGCAGGGACTGAGTGGCGGGGAGATTAGGGCTCACCTGTCTGTCTCTCTACCCCGTCATTACACATAACTTTTTTATTTTTCCGTCTATTAAATAGTATGAGAGCTTATTTTTTGCGGGATAAGCTGTAGTTTTTAATGATACCATTTTGGTGTACATGCGACGGTTTGATCACTTTTTATTTCATTTTGTGTGGGAGATTAGGTGACCAAAAAATAGAGATTCTGTCGTTTACAAATTATTTTTGTTACGGCGGGTGGGTTAAATAATGATATATTGTAATAGTTCAGACTTTTACGGATGCGGCGATACCAATTATGTTTATTTATTTTTTTACTATGCTCTAGGGGGGAAATGGCAAACAGGTTTTTTTTTAACTTTTAATATAGATTTTTTTTTTTACACAGAAAAAAAACTTTATTTAACTCATTTTTACTTTTTTTATTAGTCCCCCTAGGGGACTTCAACCAGCGATCGTTAGATCGCTTGCACTATGTACTGCAATACTAATGTATTGCAGTATATCGTGATTCTGAGAGGCATCTATTAAGCCCTGCCTGAGGCAAGGCTTAATAGGTGTACAAAGATGGCGGACCTGGGGGTGTTCATTAAGATTTGGAGAGGTTTTGAGCTGCCAGAATGATAGAAACTCCACATAAATGACCCAATTTAGAAAACTAGACCCCCTCAATGTATTTATCTAGGGGTGTAGTGAGCATTTAGACCAAACCCTGGATTTATGCAAAGCAAGTGGGAAAAATTAGAATGGCTTTTTTTTTCACAAATGTGTCACTTTCATGAATATTTTTTTGTACAAAGCAAAGTAAACTGAGGAAATGCACCCCACATTTTATTGCGCTGGTATTTCTGTGCTAAAAAAAACCAACCCAATGAGGCCCTAATCTGCTGTTTCGATACACGACAGGCTTTCATGGCATCATTCTAGCTGGAATAATTTACTGGCACCATTTCATGTCTGCCGAGTCTTTGAGGGACTAGGGCAAAAGAAAAATAACTCAAGTAATTGATAAAACAACAACCCTCAAGATATTCATCTAGGGGTATAATGAGAATTTTAATTTTGATTAGACTTATTCTAAAATCCAAATGATAAGTGGCCAATATGGTAATGAGAAATGGGGTGAAAATTAAGTAGAGAATGAATTAGAAAATAAAGTAATGCAAATGTCTGATGGGACAAAACGAGAGTACAAATAA
Organism: Rhinoderma darwinii; assembly: GCF_050947455.1. NCBI lineage: Eukaryota > Metazoa > Chordata > Amphibia > Anura > Rhinodermatidae > Rhinoderma > Rhinoderma darwinii. The sequence continues at coordinate 386,901,701 of NC_134689.1, forward strand.
CATAAAAATGTAATAATCTAGTGACGAATGGTATATGCGAAAGCATTCGTGAATACAGAGGCCTGGTTTGTCTGGGCAAGTACCCCACTGGTAGCCTGCGTCTCTTCTTGTTCCATTTTTGAAACACACCCCCCGCACCTCTTTTGGGGACATCTCTTATTAGCAGTTGGGGGCACTTGGGATGGAAAATGCTGTCCCGGAATTACTCTGCTGGCCTCGCTGGAGGTTCTAGCCGTGGTCTCCCCACCCTGGTCTCCAAAAATAAAAAATGTTATGACCTTTTCCTGGCAGTTCAGGTAAGGTCCCTGGTTTCCTGCTTTCCTGTATATAGTAAATAAATTATACAGTGCCATTTGCACAGGATGCATGGCCAATTTTTTGTACCAGACCCTGGACTTTCTAACTGCGCTATAGGGCTGTAGCATTTGGTCGGCAAAGTTCACCCCTTCCATATGTTTATTGTACTGCTGTGTGCAGAGCGGTTTAGTAATGGTGGCATTCGTCCCTCGCACAGAAACAGGACTCCTTTCATCAGCATGGATTGAGGTGATCATGAGGACATCTTTTTTATCCCTGTACTTAACGATCATTATGTCCTCATGACAAAGAGCCCGACTTTCATTGGCCTTTAATTTTAGGTTCACCAGCGCCTTTGGAAGGCCTTTCTTGTTGTGTCTAATTGTGCCGCAAGCCACCGTTTTTTTTTAAAATAAAATTTGAAACAGGGGAACACTTTTATAAAAATTTTCAATTTACAAGTGGTACCCCCTGTCTAGTAGTGGGTAAATTAGGTCCCAGACGATTGGTCCATTTAAATTGAGCATGGGGGGGCATTCAGGAGGGTTCATTTGGGTATCCTTTCCCACATATACCCTAAAACGGTGGGTGTAGCCAGTGCTGCTTTCGCTGATTTTATAGACTTTCATGCCATATCTGGCTCTCTTGCTGGGTAGATACTGCCGGAATTTTATTCTCCGCTTGAATAGAACCAGGGATTCATCAACGGCAAGATCCATTTCTGGGGTATATGCCTCTGCAAGTTTTATATTAAAATGGCTAATAAGAGGCCTTATTTCATATAGCCGATCATAGCTGGGGTCACTTTCTGGTGGACATTGGGAATTGTCCATGTAGTGAAGGAAACGCATTATAGCCTCAGAACGTTTGCATTTCATCACTGCATGATACATGGGGGTATCGTACAGGACATCAGTCAACCAATATGACCTTATAGTGGGCTTTTTTACAATGCCCATATTTAAAAGAAGGCCCCAAAATTTTAGCATTTCTGCCTGGTCGACTGGATACCAGATGTTGGATCTGACATTAAAAGACCCCACGTTACTTGTCATAGATTGTTGGGCATACAAATTGGTTTGTATAACCATTAAGTTAATTAAGCCTTCTGAAAAGAAGAACTTAAAAAAATCTGCCGCACTATATCCGGTGGTATCTATACTAATCCATGATGCAGAAGTAAAATCAGGAATCTGGGGATTATATGTGGCTGTGGACAGCCAATCGGGCTCTCTAGCGCTGTCTGTGTCTGAACACATTATCTCAAACGCTTCCTCAGCTGTATACAACCGCAGAGACATTGTATATCTCTCTCTCTCTCTCTCTCTCTCTCTCTATGTATATATAAATATATATATATATATATATATATATATATATATATATATATATATATATATATATCTGAGACTAACTTATAACTATATTAACTTATATTTTTTATTTTATTTTTAAATATAATTTTTATATTTTTAATATTTTCTTTTCTATGAAACCCTAATAACGTAACCCTTACTAGCACTACCTAAAGCCCTATACCTAGCTAACGCAAATTAACGCACAACCCTAATGCTACCTATCACCCTACACCTAACGCTACCTAACTCTCTACACCTAGCGCTACCTAAAACTCTATATATAATCAAATTATTTTATTTGTGTGACACAAAATGACAGGAGGGGGTATATGGATGGGTGGGGAGGGATCACAGGGGCACTGGGGCAGATATGAAGGGGGTTCAATCTCTTTTTTTTTTAACTTGACTGGAGGACAGGCTGACGCAGCTCCGTTCTCCTCACAACCTCTGACAGCAGTGAGGAGATCAGAGCCGTGTACTGGCTTTTTCTCCTGCCTTTGTAACATTGACAGCTGTCATTGGTCTGTGTCAGTGACTGACTAATCACAGCCATCGCCAGGCTGGGACCACTTTGATTGGTCCCCCGGGCGCTGACTGTGACAATCAGCTGTCTGTTACACACGGTGACAGTTTGAAGCAATGACGAAAATGAACGTCATGGTGCGTGATCTAGCAGCCGACCATGATGTTCATTTTCGTCATAGGTCCTTAAAGGGGTTATCCAGGAAAAAAATAAATTCTAAAAAGTGTCCCCCAGCCTTGATTTGCCTTCCCTAATACCCCCTATTAAACTTCTAACCAGTTTCTGTTTTATTTCCATAGTCACTGCTGCTCTTTATTTGTTTACATCCCTTGCTGTTTGTTTACATCCCTTACTGTCTGTTTCCTTTCTTGTAACCCACCATACCCATGATCCCCTGCTGCATCTGAGGAGACAGTTGCCTCCCTCCCCCTTCCTCCAAAGCATCTCAGCTATTTGCATACTGCCACGCCCCTCTTTGGTCACATGATCCTTCCCTGCTCTAATTACAGATTACAGGCAGACGCTCCCTCCCTGCACACTGTCTGAGGCCGGATTTACACCAGCGTGTGCCTTTTGCGTGCGCAAAAAACGCTGCGTTTTGCGCACGCAAAAGGTACTTAACAGCTCCGTGTGTCAGCTGCGTATGATGCGTGGCTGCGTGATTATGCCGCCATCATTATGACACTCTGTTTGTATGTTTGTAGCACGTGGTGCTTTTCTGTTTTCATTCATACTTTTTACTGCTGTTGCGCGAATCACGCGCGTCCCACGGAAGTGCTTCCTTGTGCTGCGCGCGATTTTCACGCACCCATTGACTTCAATGGTTGCGTGATGCGCGAACAACGCACAAATATCGGACATGTCGAGAGTTTTACGCAGCAGACACACGCTGCGTGAAACTCACGGACAGTCTGCACGGCCCCATAGACGAACATAGGTCCGTGCGAGGCGCGTGAAAATCACGCGCGTTGCACAAACGTATTACACGTTCGTCTAAATAAGCCCTTACACAGAAATAATCATCATTATCCTTTGTGCCTCCATCTATCCCTGATCTAAGTACAGGCACCCATCTCCCTCCCCCGCCCCTTTCACAGCCTGATAAATGTTAGGGTATGTTCACACGCAGTCAAAAACTTCTGAAAATATGGAGCTGTTTTCAAGAGAAAACAGCTCCTGATTTTCAGATGTTTTTTGTGCCATTCGCGATTTTCGCTGTGTTTTTTACGGCCGTTTTTGGAGCTTTTTTCACTACAGTCTATGGAAAACGGCTCAAAAAAGGTCTCAAGAGGTTTCCTGCACTTCTTTTTCGCAGCCGTTTTTTTATGCGTAAAAAAACACATTAAAAAACGCTCCTTCGGAACAGAACGATGTTTTCCCATTGAAATCAATGGGCAGATGTTTGGAGGCGTTCTGCTTCCAATTTTTCTGTAGTTTTTCGGGAGTTTACGGCCCGAAAAACGGACGAAAATAGACCATGTGAACATACCCTAAGTCTGCCCACTCCACCTAAGGCCTCATTTACACGAGTGTGTGCGTTTTGCGCAGGCAAAAAAACGCAGCGTTTTGCGTGCGCAAAAGGCACTTGACAGCTCCGTGTGTCATCAGTGTATGATGCGCGGCTGCGTGATTTTCGCGCAGCCGCCATCATAGAGATGCCCTAAAAAATTTATGTTTAAAGCTAAAACTAGAACTAATGAATATTAGGATTATAATAAATATGCGGATATTTTGAGTTTAAAGGCTATGTACACCTTTACCACCATTTTTTGTACTGTCCCAATGCATCTAAAATGTAAAATGAAGCAACTTTGCAAATAGTCCTGATTAAAAATGTAGTTTTATGTTTGCCTGTGTCTCCATGGTAACAGACTACAAGTAAACCCTATGTAGTCTGATCTTGCAGCTATGCTATCTAACATCTGTCCCCAACCTATTGCTAACCTACCACAGGTAACTTTTTTTTATTCATTATGGGAGAAAAAAGGGCAAGCTGTCTCTATAGAACCACCTATAGGTGACTACTCTGTTGTCGATGTCTAACCAAGGAGAATTAGTACCTTCCCAGAGCTGCTTTAAAGGAATCTCACTCAATTGTGCTGTCTACAATAGGGTGACTCTAGTTTGGCTATTAACCCAAATCTTGTTTCAAGTCTCTAGAAAGTTTAGAACATTAGGTTACAGAATAGTCACCTATAGGTGGCACTAGACAGACAGTTTTCCTCCTTCTGGAGTACCGTCATTTTGCATACATTTTCCCAGGTAACATTGCCTTTAAGACTCCCTGCCAGCAAGGAGAATCAGTACTTTCCAAGAGAAAAAAAAAGGAGAAGACTCAAAGTTATGTTTATACATTTTAATTCATTTCCTACCATTATCCTATAATTATTAATATAATATAACTAGAATTATATTACTGCTATCATTATAACCCTAACACTATGAGATCCCTATTCCTAAAGCTGTTGGTCCAGAAGAAGGCGAAAACCCTGGACACATTCAGCCAATTCGTGTCACAGGGGGAAAATTCCTTCTTGACCCCGGGAAAAGGCGATCAGTTCGAGAACCCTGGATCAAACTCGCTGCTAAATATTATAGTTTACTATATTTTAAAGTTAATTTACCTAAATATGTTATTATTATATTAATTTGTTATTATTAGATTATTATTATTATTATTATTATTATTATTATTATTATTATTATTATTATTATTATTATTATTATTATTACTATTATTATAGTGATATTTCTATTACACATTTTTTAATAAGGCTACACTATTATTATTAATTTATTGAGATTATACTATTTTTTATATAATCTTATTACTACTATATAACTACTAATATTACTAACATTTTTATTGTTATTTTCTTATTTATATTTATTATATCCCTATTCCTAAAGCTGTTGATCCAGAAGAAGGCGAAAACCCTGGACACATTAAGCCAATTCATGTCACAGGGGGAAAATTCCTTCTTGATCCCGGGAAAAGGCGTCAGTCCGAGAACCCTGGATCAAAGCTGCTAATTCCTATTACAGTTTACTAATTATTATAGGTAATTAACCTAAATTATAATGAAATTAAATGTAATTATTATATTGTTAGTATTACTTTGGTGTTGATAATAATAATATAATGATACTACTATTGCTATCACTAATATCTAAGTCCCTATTCCTAAAGCTGTTGATCCAGAAGAAGGCGAAAACCCTGGACACATTAAGCCAATTCATGCCACAGGGGGAAAATTCCTTCTTGACCCCGGGAAAAGGCAAACAGTTCGAGAACCCTGGATCAAACCTGCTGCTATTATTATATAATTATTTTTGTTATTACTCTCTTATTATTATACTATTTCTAATATTACTGCACCTGTTGTTATTATTAGAAAAATCTTAGATCATTACTCTTGCTACCAATATTAATACGACTGACCTTTTTAACCTAACAATTATTAATATTACTGTCGTTGCTGTTGATGTAATAACAGTTAAGATGTTTCCATACAAGACTTCATCTTCTCATTGGTCTGAGGAGGATGGTCCAGATGATGTTCCTCTTCCCTCTGATGTTCTTCGTCATATCATGGAGGAAGGAATGCTGGCGGATTTTCTTTCTTCTTCCTGTCTGACACTGAATTCTTCTCATCGCCATGCTGACTTCTTCCTCTTTAAACGTTTTCTCTTCCTCTTTCTCTTCATCCTCCTCTTTCTCTTCAACCACACTCTCTTCTTCTTCATCCTCGTTGTCTGATTTCTCATCAACCTCCATGACTTCCACTTCATTGTCTTCCACTTCATAGTCTTCCTCCTCCTTGTCTTCCACTTCATTGTCTTCCTCCTCCTTGTCTTCCTCCTCCATGTCTTCCACTTCATTGTCTTCCTCCTCCTTGTCTTCCTCCTCCTTGTCTTCCTCCTCCTTGTCTTCCTCCTCCTGGTCTTCTTGCACTTGTTCCTCCTCGCGCTCTTTTGCCTCTCCTTCAGCCTTCTTGACCTCCTCTTCCATCGTAGGTTTGGGCTCTTCTACATCCCACGGCCATGGCAGATATTTCCTCTGAGCTTCGCGGTTCGTTGGCATGAGGTGCTAAGAAAAGAAAATTTTCAGTCAATTGTCTATTGAGATGTTCCTATAAAATCTTTACATCTATAAAAGAACATGGATAAATCTGTTATAGAGAGAACATAATAACCAGTATGATCACTGACCTCCATCTTGATGATTGGGGATGGTAAGAATTTTGTGCAGTAAATCAGCTGCTGTAGAACTCTCTCCTCTGTGGTGTTGGGGTAAGCTGAAGAGAGAAACAACCAGATAATGGGATCAGACATAAAACTACACCATAAACCATAACATAACATTACAAAAATATTCCTTTAATCTGTCATCAATGGGACATGAAAGGTGTTGTTTTTTTTTTTTTTAAATATTCTGGATTATTGGACGGGCATAGAAAAGTATAGAAATCTTAGTTTCAATCTTCAATTTCCTTACTGGATCTCTCTGCTCAGTCTTCCACATTATAGTTCAGTTCTGTGCTAAATTACCAAATTTTCGGGATTATCGGATACAAAGGAATTTTACTGTATTTTGAGATCATCTATCAATCACTTTCTTGTGGTAAAGTCTAATTATTAAAAAAAACTCACTTATGAAGGGTCTAAATCCAAAAGCGGATTCCTGCTGCCGATAGATGCCCTAAAGAGAAGAGAATCCAGTAAGTGACCTCTTATCCCTCCTCAGGAATGGACAGTAGGACAAGGGGTCAGTTTTACAAATGAGCAGCCGGTGATTTGTGGACTTGTTACCTGTCCGGGATCTTACTCAATAAGCCGCTACTTGTCTGAGTGGAGAGCCGGCCACATGGACTTCTCCTGCTGGATCCAAGTCTGCTGCTACATGTCCATCACAGGGAAGGAAAAAACAAGACAATGAAGCCACTGACCTCCAGAGATCTGCTGCCCGCTGCCATCCTGTACCCGTCCTGAACTGTAGAATCCAAATCACAAGCTGAAACACAAAAAAAGAGATGTAGTCCCAGATCTGATAAAGACCCAAAATCCTGCAACTTTCCACATGTATTAATAGTGAATGTCCAAAAATATATATATTTTTTTTAATCTAAGAAGATCCAAAATTCTGAATTGAATAATTAAATGTTCGGGACGCCAATTGCATACGGTACTTTCAAGTTTGTGGCCTGTGATTGGTGCCTCAGGTCATATGATCTATGACCCATAAGGAATAGCAGTGCACAAGTACAGACCACGCAGCACCATAATCTAGACAGTGCAGCACTTGGCGGTCCTATAGCTCCCATAGATCTTGTATGAGGTGTCAGTGTGCGGCTGCATCTCTTCTTACAATCTCCTCCACACTGCGGTTGTCCGGTTGTGGAGGAGAGCAGGGGCGTAGCTATAGGGGTGCAGAGGTAGCAGTAGTACCCAGACCCTGATACCTGAGGGGACCAGAGGCTAAAAAAGAAGACACCAGTATGACAAATATCACATAGTAGATGGGGGCCCTGATATAAATATCACACTGGGGACCAGGAGTTTCACAATATGCCTCTGGAGAAATGTATACTGGGGACCTCAGTATTATTGATCGTGGGGGTCCCGGCAGTGATTAAACATTTATGGCCCCTCCGGTGTATAGGTGAGAAATGTTTCTGGTGGGAGAATCTCTTTATCATGTGTGATCATCGTTTTCTGCGCTGTTTGTTTCTTACATCTTGACATTATAGAACATTTATCTCTGGAAATCTTCATGTAACATTCTCCATGGTGGATTTTACTGTATTTTATTGGGCTTTGTACTCTCATATATATATATATATATATATATATATATATATATATATATATATATATATATATACATATATATATACAGACAATGATAATACATTGGAGTGTGGCCTGTACTGGTATCTGTAGCCGTATAAGAGGAGGAATATAAATAATACTGGACACAAATACATATGGTATATGGGACTTCATTGCTGCCCTATAAAGATATATGACATGAATTTTTTGTCTATGTTAATTCCATTCACAAGTACAGAATACACCCCAAAACATCAAACAAAGTGTCTCCAGTTACAGCGTCATAAGAGTGACCCTATAAACAGTTCCAGCAGACTGCCCCTCATTAAAAATAATGCCAGCAATGCCCCCACATAAATAATGCCAGCAGAGTGCCCCTAATAAACATTACTGGCAGCAGAGAGTCCCTAAGAAACATTACTGGCAGCAGAGTCCCTAATAAACATTACTGGCAGCAGAGAGTCCCTAAGAAACATTACTGGCAGCAGAGAGTCCCTAATAAACATTACTGGCAGCAGAGAGCCCCTTATAAACATTACTGGCAGCAGAGAGTCCCTAAGAAACATTACTGGCAGCAGAGAGTCCCTAAGAAACGTTACTGGCAGCAGAGGGTCCCTAATAAACATTACTGGCAGCAGAGAGCCCCTTATAAACATTACTGGCAGCAGAGAGTCCCTAATAAACATTACTGGCAGCAGAGAGTCCCTAATAAACATTACTGGCAGCAGAGAGTCCCTAATAAACATTACTGGCAGCAGAGGGTCCCTAATAAACATTACTGGCAGCAGACGGTCCCTTATAAACATTAGTGGCAGCAGAGAGTCCCTAATAAACATTACTGGCAGCAGAGGGTCCCTAATAAACATTACTGGCAGCAGAGAGTCCTATATAACCAGTTTGAGCAGACGCTTCCCATCACACAACCATAGAATAAATGATAAAATGCTGGCAGCCTGCAGCCACCACTAGGGGGAGCACACAATTTCCATATTTATACAGGTTATATAGTAGTTATTTCGGGTAATATTAATTCAATGTGACAGCTCTAGGGGTTACCAGCGGTCTTTGTGGGGGTCTTGTCTGCTCTGTCAGGAGTTCAGGAGATCTCCCCTATTTCGGGAAACTCACAGACAATCCGGGATTTGGGGTAAATGATAAATTCCTAATAACATCAATGAAGCATCATGGGAGATTAGATAAATGGGGGTCAGTTATATCACATTATGGAGGAACTCACCGACGTCCAACTTCACTCGTCGTTGTCCTGTAACAGACTGAGGACCACTGAGCGGTTGTTGTTTCAAATTGAAATCCAGCGATCCCATTGGCTGCTGATGTTCAGTGATATATGGAACAGTAAATTTAAAGGGACATGACTCTTATTTCACTAGACTGCAGTTTATATGTTTGCTATCATTCTGCTTATAACATGAAGCTGTGGAGATAATCTGCAGGGACGGGTTATATTTCTCTTAGTATTGGGATTGGGATTAGAGGTTATATCATTTTCTATACTGTATCAGGACATTTCTTTTATAATTTGACATATTATTAAGTATCAATGTGCCATGAAGGATCTGATATCTAAAATCACAGTTGTTTAATGGACGTTGCAGTTTAACCCCTTCCTCAGTAGGTTATTTGGGGCCTCAGTGATCAGATCTCGGGGTTTCCATCTCTTTATCATTCCAGTGTTTGATTTATTTCTATCATTTTATTGTAAATGATAATGGAAGTCGGATGACGGCAAATAAGCACCAAGACCCTCTGTGCTAAGTGGTCAGGGGTGTCGTGGTCTCATCCAGCATCAGAAGGGGGCGCTGTTTTTCTCTTTGCAATGAGGCCCCATCAATTCCTTCAGAAACATTTGTGCTGCCGATCAGAGAGATTTACCATTCAGGAGCATAATAAAGCTGGGTGACAAGTCCTATGTGAGCTGTAATGGCAGCTGTACTGGTTGTCACCCAGCTTTCCCAGTCTCCTGAATGACAGGTCTGCCTAATTATACAGTGACCCAGCCCCTGCTGTTATATTGCTGCATAATTAGGTAGTTTTACCCTTCAGGGGTCTAGGCAAGTTGGGTAACAACCCTTATGGAGGCTGTCGTTCTCACCCAGCTTTTCCAGAAACAGAAAAAAACAAAAACATAAGGCCTCGAGCCGCCCGCAAATCGCAGGCTGTGCACATGGCCGCAGCCATTATTTTTAATGTGCCCGGACCGCAGAACACGGCCGTAATAAGATTTGCCCGTTCTTTCTGCGGTCCGGGCTCCGGGGCCCTGCACGGACTGTGGAAACCACGGTCGGTGCATGCCCCTATAGCAATGAATGAGGCCGCAATTCTCCCGTGGATTTTCGGGGGAATTACGTCCGCAAAAGCACGTTCGTGTGCATGAGGCCTAAGGAAAGCAGAAAGAACGGGCAAGCCTTATTACGGCCGTGTTCTGCGGTCCGGGCGCATTATAAATAATGGCCATGTTCACGGCCCGTGATTTGCGGGCGGCTCGCAGCTGTCACTCCGTGGCCGGCCGACCTGAAAATCACGGCCGTGCACATGGCTACGATCGTGTGCATGAGGCCTAATATAAACATGTAAAAAACAATGTAATGAGTATCCAGGGATGTGATGTAATGGGGCAGATCAGAAGCGTGGACGTGATTGTTGTAAAATGCTGAGCCAACATAATGTTCAGTGTATTAAATAATTAGGACATTGCCAGCGGGCAGGGAGTGGGCATGTAAGGGGCAGGTGCCGCACAGGGATAACTCCTTGGCAGAAGGCCACTTATTAGGGATAAATGTAAAGTACAGAAGCCAGAACAAATAAGGCTGGATAATAGCTGTGTACAATCCTAATATATATATACATATAATGTACCGGCCCCTGGAGTCACATATTATATCTATTATAACCAGAGAAACAGAACTATCTATCTATCTATCTATCTATCTATCTATCTATCTATCTATCTATCTATCTATCTATCTATCTATCTATCTATCTATCTCATATCCATCTATCTATCTATCTATCTATCTATCTATCTATCTATCTATCTATCTATCTATCTATCTATCTATCTATCTATCTATCTATCTATCTATCCATCCATCTATCTATCTATCTATCTATCTATCTATCTATCTATCTATCTATCTATCTATCTATCTATCTATCTATCTATCTATCTATCTATCTATCTATCTCCCATTACATACTTTTATGGCTTATTGATTAGATTTATCATCAAAAAAATTGCCACTCCAGGCATTGGGAACCATATCAAAACCTGTTTGCTTATCTTTCATTAACTCCCATTAAGAAGATTGTTGGACGTCCGGGTGGTCAGACCGCGCTGAGCAGTTTTATTTTATATCCTGTATAATCAATATGGTCTGTCATGGGAAAAATATCCTTGAAATGTCCCTGGAGGACCCAAGACAATTTGATAATCCACATCCAAAACCATGAAAAATCCAGTAATCTATCTATCTATCTATCTATCTATCTATCTATCTATCTATCTATCTATCTATCTATCTATCTATCACATATCTATCTATCTATCTATCTATCTATCTATCTATCTATCTATCTATCTATCTATCTATCTATCTATCTATCTATCTATCTGTCTCTCTCATATCTATCTATCTATCTATCTATCTATCTATCTATCTATCTATCTATCTATCTATCTATCTATCTATCTATCTATCTATCTATCTATCTATCTATCATTCAATTCAAAGAAGCTTTATTGGCAGGACCAAATACACATTAGCATTGCCAAAGCAAGTAAGAAGTAAGGGAATGAGGGATAGGGACTGAGGGATTGGGGGATAGGGACACATCTAGGGTCGGGGTTATACAAGTCCATGGCATATCATGTCTCTCTCAGTCTATGGCATGCAGTGACATATTGTGCCGCTATGCCCACTGTGTTTTCCTCTTCACCCAGAAGGATGTAGAGTTTCTCTTCCTCTTCCATGGAGCTGAAGTCCGGTAAGAGATCAGAGAGTCTCCTGAAGTGAGTGTCCCTCACTGCTGAGTATTTGGGGCAGTGTAGCAGGAAGTGGGCCTCATCCTCCATGGCCTCCTGGTCGCACTGTTGGCAGTCGGCTCTCCCTGGGCTTGTAGGTTTGTCTGTGGCGCCCGGATTGGATGAGCAGGTTGTAGGCGCTCAGTCTGTAGCGGCTAAGCATCTGTCTGTCTCTGGGGTTTGGCAGTCTCTCCAGAAGAGGCAGGACGCAGCCGCAGGCTTAAGGGAAGCCGACATGACCGCCCTGGTAGGGAAAGGGTTAATGAGGTGAGGGAGAGGTGAAAGAAGCTAAGGAGGGGCGGGGAGGAGTTAAGGGGGACGGGGGGCCGTTACTGCGCTTCCCGCTGTTTCTCGGCATTGAGCCGGAAGCAGCGGGAGGAGTAACATAGCACAAGCAAGCTCCCCGTTGCCCGGCTTTTAGAAATGGCAGAGGCCCTGATTTTAGAGCGGCTGCGTGCCGCTGCTGTGCACCACGGTCCCGGATGGCTGGAGGAGACCGTGGCTGCATTAACGAGGATCCCGGACGCCGTTTCGCCACGTCGGGCACGGCGTTCGGGGTCTGTTGAAAGGGACAGGCTCCCCTCCCCCGGCCCCCTTACGAGCATGGCTATGGCGGCGGGGGGGGAGTCGGCAACAACCGCTCCTGCGCTCGGCAGGCAGAGAGCGGTGCCAGGGGTGACGGCGATGCAGGCTGGGTCGACCCGTCCCTCTCGGCGGTCCCGACCTCCAGAGCGCCTTAGTCCGGAGGTAGTCCCGCGGACACGGCGTCGCAGAGGGAGCCCGATCCCGGACGCTGCAGGCCAGGCAGCTGGGAGGACCGCCCCTTCCCAGGCCCTGCGTCCTGGCAGGAATCCCAGGCCGCGACGGGGTCCGGCGGTAAGCAGGGAGTCGCAGGCTGGGCTCCCTGTCACCCCTCCCCCATCAGATGGAAGATGTGGAGAACAAGGTACGGCCGCCCCGCATGGTGATGTTCCGGCCAGGGGGCAGGCTTCGTCAGGATCGTCTAGACGGACGACTAGATCTGCAGCGACGTCGAGGCAACAGGTCCGGTCGGAAGTCTGGGTCCCGGCGGTCGGGCGGCAGGTTGCCGGCCCATCGGTCAGCGCGTCCTCATCCCCTTTCCGAAGATGTCGTTGGGAGGGACAGTCGTCGGCGAGAGAGGAATTGGAGGAAGGTGAACTGGACGTGTATCGTCGCGGTCAGGATGGTCCGGCTGACGGGAACACAGCGCCTGTGCAGCCCGGTGAGTGTATAACTCCATCATTGTCTTATCCAGCGATTTTTATGTCGGGTGTCGGCGGGGGGGCTGCTAGCATTGCATCGGGGGCCGGTAGTGGCGCGGGCGGACGCGACGGAGCGGGTTTGGCAGATTTAGTGGGTTGCTTACGGGAGCTGGTGGGGCGCCTGGATAGGGCCGCGGCGCCGGTAGTAACGGAAGCGTCTCCTGCGGTAGTTTGGGAAGGCCCCAGGGACGTGGGATCGTTGCAGGCGCGTCCTGTGGTGGCGGTTAGAGAGGCGGTCGCGGTGTCGGTACAGACCGAGGGACAGAAGGACGGCGATCGAGTGCGTATGGACGATCGTGCTCGGGGTGAGGTGTATGTTTGTTTTGAGGGTCCGTTGGGGGCGCATTTAAAGCAGGAGGTGCGTGATCGGATCTGGAAAGACGAATATGTTGAAATTTTTTCTCTCTTGCCGCTGGCTAAATTTAATTTGGATAAAAGCAAGCGGGATGAGAGTAAAAAGGACGAGGAGGAACGGCGGCGGTATAGGCTTATCCCGCAGACGTTCGTTAATTGGTCGCAGGCGTTCGCCATATTGGCTAGTGTGATAGGGGAAAAGGCGCCGGAAAATTGTTCGGCGTTGTTTTGTTATTTTGATGCTATTGGGGAGGCTCATAGGGCGTATGGGGGTCAGGCGTGGCTGCGATATGATGAGCAATTCCGTCAGCGGAAGGCGGTTCGGCCGGCGATTCGGTGGGACCAGAAGGATATTGCTCTCTGGTTACGAGTTACGGCTCCGGTTAGGCAGCCCTTTCCCGGGAGCGGTGGCCAGGGAGGCCAGTCTAGTCAGAGTGGACAAAGCGGCGGGGGAAAGGCGGGGTTTTGCTGGCAATTCAATGAAGGCCAGTGCAAGTTCGGGGCCACGTGCAAGTTCAAGCACGTGTGCTCCGAGTGTAATGGTGCATCACACGGGGCGGCAAAATGTCTGCGAAAAAAGAGGTCAGGGAACCAGCACGGGGTTGGTCAAGGGGGTGTCGCCGGTGAGGGTGGAAAGGATGGCCCCTTATCTAAGTGAATATCCGGATAGGGCAGCAGCTAAGTTGCTTTATGAAGGGTTTAGTGTTGGTTTTGTTATTCCTCCGCCTCCTTATGAGGTTCCGGTTACGCGGAGAAATTTAAAATCGGCTTACTTGCATGCGGAAGTCGTGTCGGAAAAGTTGTTAAAAGAAGTTTCGTTGGGGCGCATGTCGGGGCCATTTGGGGAGTCGCCGGTGAAAGATTTAGTTGTGTCCCCTTTGGGTATTGTCCCTAAACGCGAGCCCGGAAAGTTTCGTTTGATTCAACATTTATCGTATCCCAAAGGTTCGTCGGTAAATGATGGGATTGATCACGAGTTGTGTTCCGTAGTTTATACCTCATTCGATAAGGCGGTGGGGTTAGTGCGGGCTGCGGGTCCGGGGGCGCTGCTAGCAAAAACCGACATCGAGGCGGCGTTCAGGTTGTTGCCGGTCCATCCAGAAAGCCAACGGCTGTTGGGTTGTTTTTGGAATGGGGCCTTTTACGTGGATCGGTGCCTTCCGATGGGGTGTTCTCTTTCTTGTGCATACTTTGAGGCGTTTAGTAGCTTCGTGGAGTGGGTAACGAGGGGAGTATCCGGGGTCGATTCGTTGATCCATTACTTAGATGATTTTTTGTGCGTTGGCCCGGGGGGTTCGCCGGTTTGCGGTAACTTGCTTCATGCCCTGCAGAAGGTGGCGAGGGATTTTGGGATCCCTTTGGCGCCGGAAAAAACGGAGGGCCCGGTAGCGACGATTTGTTTCTTGGGAATCGAAATTGACTCGGTGGCAATGGAGTGTCGGCTCCCGGCGGATAAGTTGGGTGCTTTGAGGCTGGAGGTGCGACGGGCTTGTAGAAGGAAGAAAATGTCGCTGAGGGAGCTTCAGTCGCTGCTGGGGAAGTTGAATTTCGCCTGCCGGATTATGCCGATGGGGAGGGTGTTTGGTAGAAGGTTGGCGGCGGCAACGGCGGGAGTGCGGGCGCCGCATCATTTTGTGCGGCTCAAGGAGGAGCACCGAGCTGATCTTCAGGTTTGGGATGACTTCTTGGGCCAGTACAATGGTCGCTCGCTATGGATGGCCCCAGCGCAGGATACGAGTGATCTGAATATTTTCACGGATGCGGCTGGGGCGGGTGGCTTTGGAGCTTACGGGGGAGGTCCGTGGTGCGCAGGTCAATGGCCGGCTAGCTGGGTGTCCAGTGGACTGACGCGGAATCTGGCCCTGCTCGAGCTGTTTCCCATCGTGGTGGCGGCTACCATTTGGGGGGACAGGCTCAGGGATAAGAAGGTCCGTTTTTACTGCGACAACATGGGGGTGGTGCTTGCCATTAATAACATCACGGCGTCCTCTCCTCCGGTAGTTCAATTGTTGCGACATTTAGTGTTGGTGTGTTTGTCGTTGAACGCGTGGGTGGTGGCGGTGCATGTCCCGGGTGTACGGAATTGTATTGCTGATGCTCTTTCTCGCTCGCAGTGGGACCGGTTTCGGCAATTGGCCCCGGGAGCGGAACGTCTCGGTTTGGCTTGTCCGGAGCATCTTTGGGATCTGGTATCGGTCCCGTAGAGCAGCTGTTACAAAGGTCTTTGGCGCGCACGACGTGGAGTGCTTATGCTGCTTGTTGGAGGCAGTGGGAGGAGTGGGTAAGAGAGTTGGGTGACGTCAATACGGATAGAGACAGGTTGGTGGCACTTTTGTATTGGTTAGGGGATGCCTGGGAGTCGGGGTTTTCAGTAGCGAAGGTGAACCGGTTCATATCCGCGGTGGCGTTTGGGCTTAAGTTGAGGGGCTTGCGGGATGTATCCAAGGAATTTCTGGTATCGCAGGCTTTGAAGGGGTTGCGCAGAGGTAGGTTGGAGGCGGATAGTAGAAGGCCGGTGTCGTTTGCTTTGCTTGGCTTGTTGGGCGGTTCATTAGCATCGGTATGTCGTTCTTCAGATGAAATGGATTTGTTTCGGTTGGCTTTTTCGTTGGCGTTCTTCGGAGCATTTCGAATAGGTGAGTTGGTGTCGCCAAGTACTAAACAGGCAGGGGGGCTGAGATCTGGGGAGGTGAGCCTTTTTGCAGATCGGCTGGAGGTGTGGTTGCGTAGATCAAAAACTGACCAATTAGGGAAGGGAAAACTGATAGTTTTGTTCGCTCTCCCGGGGTCGGTCATGTGCCCAGTAGAGTGCATGCGGGGTTTTACGAAAAACAGGGGGTCTCCAGATTTGCCTTTGTTACGTCATGTGGACGGGTCGTTTTTGTCCAGGTTTCAGTTTGGAGCTGTTTTTAAAAAATGTTTGACGGCGGTTGGGGTTGCGGCAGGCTCATATTCATCTCACTCCTTCCGGATTGGCGCAGCAACGGAAGCGGGGCGCTGGGGGTTGGATGATGAGGGGGTGAGGCGTATTGGTCGTTGGGAGTCTAAAAGGTTTAAGTCCTATGTCCGCCCCCATATGTTGTAATTTTGTTGTTTATGCTTGCAAATGTTATATGGTGGTGCCTAACTGTGTTTTCCGTTTCAGATTCGCCTCCTTGTCTGGTGTGGTTGATGGGTCATTCGTACGTGCACTGGGGGGCTTTGAGGGCGGACGTCCGCCCGGATGGTCGCCAGTTGCGCATTCCGCGACAGGACGCGGTTGTGCATTGGCTGGGGTTTAGAGGTATGTCGTGGAACAGGGTGTTGGCGGAATTCCAGACATATGTGCGGCTTGATAGGGTTCCGGAGGTTTTAGTGTTGCACGTGGGTGGGAATGACTTAGGAGTCCGCCCTTTTCGTGAGTTGGTGCGGGATATCAAACATGATTTGTTGTGTTTGTGGGTATCTTATCCCAAGTTGGTGGTAGTGTGGTCGGACATAGTCCCAAGGAAGCATTGGCGGTTAGCTAGATCGGTGGAGAGAGTCAATAAGGCTCGCATAAAAGTTAACCGGGCGGTGTCCCGTTTTGTGGCAAAGAACGGGGGCATTTGCGTGAGGCATAGGGATTTGGAGTCAGGAGTGGGGAATTTCTGGAGAAGTGACGGGGTTCATCTGACCGAGGTTGGCATTGATCTTTGGAGCTTGGCTATAGCAGAAGGCATAGAAAGGGCGGTGGTGGTGTGGAGGAACTCACAGGCTTAAGGTGGTCAAGGCCTGTTTCGCGGTGGCGGGGGGAGTCCTTGAGGCCAGTCAGTACAAAATGGTGGGGGGGTCGCATCGGGGGTATGCGTCCCCCAAAAAAGGTACATGGTTGAAGACTTCATCGGGTGTTATCCCTTTGAAGTGGTCTTCTGGTAGAAGGTATATCACTTGAAGGCTTCATCGGGTGTTATCCCTTTGAAGTGGACTTCTAGTGGTCGGTATATCACTTGAGGGCTTCATCGGGTGTTATCCCCTTGAAGTGGACTTCTAGTGGTTGGAGCCATCTGCAGAGGTGAACGGTGCTTCCGAGCTGGTTTACGGCTGGAGGTAATTAGTGGTTTGCAGATGGCTAATTCGGTGTGTTCTTGAAAGGAACATCTGAAGGGGCTTCAAGGACTTCCTCTGCTCGGGTTAATGTTAACGTTTAATTGTTATTTATGATTCTGACCCATGTTGGGTCATGTGAATTATTAGGAGGAATTCTCTGGTGGATTCCTAACTAGTTATCCGAATGTTTCGGATTTAAATTGTTTTTATAAAACTGTGAAATTAATAAACGGCTGCTGTGGCCATTTCACATCCAACCTCGGTGTCATGTGTCTTTACTAAGTGGGGGTGGGGGGATAGTATGGTCTAAGGTTAACACACGACTCTACATAGGCAGGTCAAGAAGAGGCAGGACGCAGCCGCAGGCTTAAGGGAAGCCGACATGACCGCCCTGGTAGGGAAAGGGTTAATGAGGTGAGGGAGAGGTGAAAGAAGCTAAGGAGGGGCGGGGAGGAGTTAAGGGGGACGGGGGGCCGTTACTGCGCTTCCCGCTGTTTCTCGGCATTGAGCCGGAAGCAGCGGGAGGAGTAACATAGCACAAGCAAGCTCCCACCCTCCCACCCTTGGTTTGTTACTCCTTAGGTCTTATGTACGTCTGTTTAGGAGCGTTGTGATTTAGTTTGTGTGCTTATTTAACTTGTTTTTCTTTTTTCCGGAGTAGGTTCTGTTGTCATGGCAGCTGGCGGGGGGAGTCCTTGAGGCCAGTCAGTACAAAATGGTGGGGGGGTCGCATCGGGGGTATGCGTCCCCCAAAAAAGGTACATGGTTGAAGACTTCATCGGGTGTTATCCCTTTGAAGTGGTCTTCTGGTAGAAGGTATATCACTTGAAGGCTTCATCGGGTGTTATCCCTTTGAAGTGGACTTCTAGTGGTCGGTATATCACTTGAGGGCTTCATCGGGTGTTATCCCCTTGAAGTGGACTTCTAGTGGTTGGAGCCATCTGCAGAGGTGAACGGTGCTTCCGAGCTGGTTTACGGCTGGAGGTAATTAGTGGTTTGCAGATGGCTAATTCGGTGTGTTCTTGAAAGGAACATCTGAAGGGGCTTCAAGGACTTCCTCTGCTCGGGTTAATGTTAACGTTTAATTGTTATTTATGATTCTGACCCATGTTGGGTCATGTGAATTATTAGGAGGAATTCTCTGGTGGATTCCTAACTAGTTATCCGAATGTTTCGGATTTAAATTGTTTTTATAAAACTGTGAAATTAATAAACGGCTGCTGTGGCCATTTCACTTCCAACCTCGGTGTCATGTGTCTTTACTAAGTGGGGGTGGGGGGATAGTATGGTCTAAGGTTAACACACGACTCTACATAGGCAGGTCAAGATATGGCGCCAGTTTATATTCTCGCTGTAGACTCCGGTATATTGTCAGTTTCTGGGATGTCTTTATGTCGTTCCTCCAGTCACTGATATACTCCTCTTGGCTCTTGTTTATTGTCTCCTTGATTTCGGTTTTTGTGAGGCCGCGCTGAGTGACGTTTTCTTCAGGCTGGGTCAGGGTGGGATGTTCTGGGGGGCCTCGTTTACCTTGGACCCCTTGGTGTAGCAAGGCTTTATGGTGATAGGAACTTTGCCTGCTGCTGTGTAGACGGGCCCAGAATGATAGCGCCCTCTTCTGGATTGTGAGGTGTAGTGGGAATCTGCCCAGTTCTGCACGACAGGCGCTATTTGTGGTACTCTGATGGACTTGGAGAAGGTGTTTGCAGAATTCTAGCTGGAAAATTTCTGTTGGGCTGGAATCCCACCTTGACCAGTCTGGGTATGTGTCCGGACCCCAGACTTCACTGGCATACAGGAGGATTGGGGAGATGATGGAGTCAAAGATTTTAAGCCAGACCGTCACTGGTGGTTTGAGGTGGTAGAGTTTTCTTCTGATGGCATAGAAGGTTTGCACGCCTTGTCTTTCAGCATCTCAATGGCTTGTTTAAAGCTTCCTGATTGGTTGATTTCTAGGCCCAGGTAGGTGTACCTGTCGGTCGCTGTGAGTGGGGCGTTATTTACTGTGAAGGTCGGGTTCTTGGGGGATTTTGAGTTTCTCCTCTGGAACACCATGATGTTGGTTTTCTTTGCATTGATGGGTAGTGCCCACGTGGAGCTGAATTTTTCTAGGATTTGCAGGTTGTCTTGGAGACCTTTCTCGGTTGGTGATAGCAGCAGAAGGTCATCTGCATACAACAGAAATGTCACCTGGGTGTCATGGAGGGTGAGACCTGGTGCTGAGGAGGATTCCAGAGCTGTGGCCAGTTCATTGATGTAGATGTTGAAGAGCGTTGGACTGAGGCTGCAGCCTTGTCTGAATCCTCGGCTCTGCTGGAAATCAGCCGTTCTTCTCCCGTTCACCTTCACGCTGCATCTATTCCTTGTGTAGGAGCTTCTGATGACGTCATAGGTTTTACCTCCTTTTCCGCTCTCCAGCAGTTTCAGGAATAGGCCCGGGTGCCACACTGAGTCCAAGGCCTTCTTAAAGTCCACAAAACAGGCGTAAATCTTCCCATGCTTTGTATTGTGGACGTGGCTCTTGATGAGGCTGCGCAGGGTGTAGATGTGGTCAGTGGTGCGGTGGTTTGGCATGAAGCCTCCTTGGCTTTGGTTGAGGACATTGTGCTTGGTGAGGAAGCTGAGGATTCTCTTATTCAGGATGCTGTTGAACAGTTTCCCCAGGTTGCTGCTGACACATATCCCTCGGTAGTTGGCCGGGTCGAACCTGTCCCCACTCTTGTGGATTGGTGTTATAAGGCCTTGGTTCCAGATTTGAGGGAAGTAGCCGGCACTCAGCACCATATTAAATAGTTTTACTATTGCGGCCTGTATTTCTGGCGGGCTGTGTTTTATCATTTCCGGTGAGATTCTGTCTAGGCCGCTGGATTTTTTACACCTTATGTCTGAGGTTCTCTCTGTTACTTCTTGCAGTGTTATTGGTGTATCCAGGGGGTTTTGAGAATCTTTAAGTGTTTCCTCCATCGCCTTCAATTTTGATATTATTTGTCTTTGTTCTTGGCTTTGTTCTTCTTTCGGGATATCTTTGTAGAGGTCCCTGAAATATTGGAGCCAGATGTTGCCATTTTGGATATGAAGGTTGTTTTTCTTGCAATTGTTGCCCATGTGTTTCCATAATTCCCAGAACGAGTTGTCATGGAGGGCATCTTGGAGTTGGGTAAGTTTGGTGGAGATGTGACTTTGTTTTTTCTTTCGGAGGATGGTCTTGTATTTCCTCTGTATGTTGCTGTAGGCCTCCTTCAGACCGCTGTTGTTTGGGTCTCGGTGCTTCTTATTTGAGGCAGGTCTTAGGGTCTTCCGTACTTCTTTGCACTCACAGTCAAACCAACCGTTAGGATGTATTTCTTGTGGCCTCTTGTAGACACATCTTTTCAGGTCAGACCTCTCTGCCATCTATATCTATCTATCTATCTATCTATCTATCTATCTATCTATCTATCTATCTATCTATCTATCTATCTATCTATCTATCTATCTATCTATCTATCTATCTATCTATCTATCTATCTATCTAATATCTATCTATCCTGTCTATCTATCCTGTCTATCTATCTATCTATCTATCTATCTATCTATCTATCTATCTATCTATCTATCTATCTATCTATCTATCTATCTATCTATCTATCTATCTATCTATCTATCTATCTATCTATCTATCTATCTATCTATCTATCTCCCATTACATACTTTTATGGCTTATTGATTAGATTTATCATCAAAAAAATTGCCACTCCAGGCATTGGGAACCATATCAAAACCTGTTTGCTTATCTTTCATTAACTCCCATTAAGAAGATTGTTGGACGTCCGGGTGGTCAGACCGCGCTGAGCAGTTTTATTTTATATCCTGTATAATCAATATGGTCTGTCATGGGAAAAATATCCTTGAAATGTCCCTGGAGGACCCAAGACAATTTGATAATCCACATCCAAAACCATGAAAAATCCAGTAATCTGTATTTTATAGGTGTTGAGAATATCAAAAAAGAAAAAAAAAATGCCTCTGCCTGCCCAAACACATACAATGGCTGTCGGTCGATCGACAACTATTCTTTTTCACTCCCTCATATACTATACATGCACCCTTAACTGTCAGGATTCCCCCATAGACAATAGATAGTCGTCTGACTTTTTTATGTTATGTGTTTGGGAACCTTTAGGGTATGTTCACACAGCTTTTTTTTTTTTTAGCATAACTTCCCATCACAAGTAATTAAATCATAAATCAGATTCTCCGTATAGAAGTAATGACGGATAATATAGATGATATCAGTGGTGAGTAATGGAAGGATTATTACCAATAAATCGTATTTTTGGAATTGATCGCTAACATGTATATTTTGAGTCTGCATCAAATATGGAATCGGAGGTTCACTATATGGACAAAAGTATTGGGACACAGCTCTTAATCATTGAACTCAGGTGTTTCATTCAGTCCCACAGGTGTATAAATCTAGAACTCGCCGTGCAGTCGCCTTTACAGACATTTGTGATAGAATGGGTCGTTGTTAAGAGATCACTGAATCCCAGCGCGGTCCTGTAATAGGACGTCACCGATGTAACAAGTCAGTTTGTGATATTTCTTCCCTCCTAGATATTCCACCATCAGCTGTGAGTGATATTATTGTAAAATGGAAGTGTTTAGGAACCACAGCAACTCAGCCACGAAGTGGAGACCACGTAAAGTTACACAGCCGGGCCCCGAGTGTTGAGGCGTATAGTGTATAAAAGTCGCCAACGCTTTGCTGACTCAATAACTGCAGAGTACAAAACCTCCTCTGGCATTAATATCTGCACAAAGACTGTGCACCCGGAGCTTCATGGCACGGGGTCCGAGCAGCTGCATGCCAGTCTTACAAAGTTACAAAGTCTAACGTTTTTTACTTTATTTTAGCTTCTAAGTGAAATTCGCAGGAAAATCTGCAGCGGCTAATGCACACTGTTTTTGGTAGCAAATTCGCACCAAAATTTTCTGGATTTGTGACGGGTGTGGATTTAGTCTAACGCAGTCTATCAGTGTTGTTTGAAGTGTTCCTTTAAAGGGGCTGTCCAAGATTAGAAAAAGGGTCTGCATTTTTTCCAGAAACAGCGCCCCTCTTATCTAATGGTTTTATCCGGTAATACGTTCTTTTGACTGGGAATAAGCTGTAATACCAGGCACAGCCCAGAAACAGCGCCACTTTTGTTCATGGTCTGTATCTGGTATTACACTTCAGTTCCATTTACTTTAATGGGCACGGCTGTAATACCATATACCGGTTCTGGACAGGAGTGGCACTAGGTTATAGTTCTGTGATAAGGAGAAAGATCTCCAAGTTATACAAGTGTATGCTGGATTTTTATGTTTGTAAAGAGTAACACGCTAACATCTATATGTATAGTAGATGGAGATTGCAGTTGTAACGGCCGCCGCCACCTCTCCCACTGCTCCCCGCCGTCATATACTGACCTCTCTACTCTATGGCGTCCTCCAGCTCTTAGTGGATACCACGTTCCTGCCTCACTCTTTTCTAATTGCGGCGTCCCTTGCTGCTCTCTCCTTCTGTGTTTCATACACTACCTAGTGTGTGCGCTTGTTGACTCCCCCGGTCTTTAGGGCCAGCGCGCATCTACTACTTAACTTTCCCAGGGTATAAAAGGAACCTCCCCCTGTCCACCATTGCTTGAGCAATTTGGATCCTCCTAGCTTGCTAGTGATATCCTGCTGATTGATTGTTTGTTCTTCCTGTGTTTGACCTCAGCTTTTACCTTGACTCTCCTTGCCTGCTGCCTGCCCTGACCTCTTCCTAGTGACCCGTGACGTACCTCTGCCTTGACCTTTGACTTTACCAACCGTGCTTGTCTGCCGGCCTATGCTATACCTAACCTGGCATTCGTCTGCGGTTCCTTTACCATAACGACGGCCATCGCTAAGGGAGACTTCTATGGGGGGTAGTGAATACCTGGGGTTCCCTTAGATTCCGCTACCTGGTTTAGCCCCATGTGACCCTTGATGACACACTGGGTTCCCACCATCCTCTGTAGGCCCTATGACAGTCTCTCTATCCACAGGCCCCGTTACAACATTCAGTAGATAAATGTTCCAAATACATTATCAATTGATGGGTATGTTTGCTTTTTTATATGAAAATACAGTATCACCATTTTGAATTGGTTATTGTACTCCTTTACTGTTACACTAGATTCTATTGCAAGATGCACGGTAATTTTAACAAATTTGTGGGGCTCGTGGCCAAGATTTAAAAGGCAAGTTGGCCCACACCCAGAAGATGTTCATACCACCCCTGTTATCCCACAAAACATCTCTTAAGGGTTTATGCAAATGTGACCCAAAATAGGCGTTTATGGGAGGGTCTGTGGGTGTTCCTGGGTGGATCGAGGTAGGGCTTAAAATTTCCCTTGAATGGTGATACAAATTTTAGGAGATCTCCACCCAGGACAACAGCCTCAAAAGCTCCATGTAGTGTGTCAGCCACAAATGTCCCTCAGAGACCGCCATAGACCACCCCCAGAGTGCCTGCCACTGATCTCCCACCAGAGTGCTTGTTACAGATCCTTACCCAAGCGGCCCCCCTCAGATAAGCGTATACCGCAATCAGACAGTGTATACAGCAGTCAGATAACATCACATAGCCCCAACATACATATTACATACACTGCCCAGGTGAATAGTGCCATACAGTATATCCCTGTACTGATCTGTGATGTTGCAGGCTGTGTGAGGTGTCCAGGGATTAGGCTACCATGATGATCTATGACTGTGGGGGCAGGGAGAGAGGTCACATTGGGGGTAGATACTACATACTCTACACAATTGTGGCTGTACTTCTATAGGGAAGATTCTTCAACTATAACGCTGGCGTGCTCATCGGTAGTCCTCTATTCTCATTCTCCGGAAACAGCGCCACTTCTGTCCATGGATGTGTATGGTATTACATTCGAGTGAATAGAGTTGAACTAATTGCAAGACTGCACACAGTCCATGGTCAAGAGTGGCGATAACCCGTTTAAAGCATTTTTTAAATAAATATATACGGCTGTCTTTCCTCCTTTACAAATTGTGACCCCTCAGCTCAATTGCGACTTGGAAACATATCACTTTTATTGAGATAGGAATATTTATTATGTTTCATTCTTACAGTTTGTTCCTATACATAACAGATTAATTCACTGGTGTGGCACATTAATAAGCTGTGCTCTATTGTAATATTCGCTTCTCTGCACTGGCAGTAAGCCCAAGAACCAGCCCAAGTCCTACCAGTCATATTGTGCCCTCTAGTGCTTCAAAGCGGGTCTACATTTTAAAAAAACCCTGAGCTTTAGGCCTTATTCAGACGAACATGAGGAAGCTCAGATGTGAATAACGGCCATTTTTCACATCTGAGTTTCCCCCGTGTGGGTCCCGTTTTCACGGATCCCCATAGACTTGAGTCTTTGGAGGTATCCGTGAAAACTGAAGAAAATAAGACATGTTCTATTTTTCAACGGACCCTTCACACGGTACATTGAAACAACGGCCGTGTGAACGTCCCCATTGAAATACATGCGTCCGTGTGACAGCCGTTGTTTTAACGGCTGTCACACGGACGTATTCTACGTTCGTCTGAAAAAAGGTCAATTTTACTGGGAAACAAAGGATCAAGCATGTAGAAATCCTACATGCTTGATCTTCTTTCTATCGACATCTGTAGGTAGGGAACTGTTGGGTCCTATATGGAGGAGATCTTTGGCCGATCCCACCGAAAAGACCAACTTGTCTGGTTTAGAAGACCCAATTTATAATACCATGAGTCAATGGAAGGGGATCCCACGAAAAGCAACCTCATTTATCAGCCAGAGTGAAGAGCGGCAACAAAAAGCCTCTCTCATCAATGAAGAGGACTGATGCCTCCTTCCTAAAAACATGGCGTGAATGGATTCGTTTCCAAACGACCGAGGAATATAAAACCATCATGGCCTCGTGAATTCCCGTCTAGACACGGTATGTCAGGTCAGCTCCCCCCCCCTCCCCTCTTTTTTGTTTTCTCCCCCCATTTCCTTCTGTTTCTTTCCTCACTATTTTGTCTTTCCTTCTTTCTGTCTCTGCATCTCTCTTCTGCTTTGATGCACCTGTGCGCACTCAGGATATATCATGCACGGCTGCGGGTTCAGGGTGCATATCGGAGATTCCTTAATTAACTGTATTTAGCGACATGGTACTTTCAGGTGACCCCATGTACTTATGCGGGGCAGATAACTGACCTGTGAAACGTTGACTGTTTTTCATTGCCTTTTTTCGTACTGTGTTATGTATATTCTGTACGATTTGTAATAAAAAAAAAAAAACACAAAATGACAAATAAAAGAATTTATAAAAAAACAATAAAAAAAAAAAAAAAAAAAAAGCCTCTCTCCCTCTGAAGGACCGGGCAGCCCATTTATTTTCAACATTCATTTGGGGTCCTTATCGCCCAGAATAGAGAGCGACTTCAAAGAGTGGCTCTTGTTCTAGAGGACTAAACATGCTCATGCATTAGATTGATGGTCCTTTGATTTCACTGGACACCATGGAATGCATAATTTACCCTGCGGTGGCACAGTAAGGACTTCCTGTACATTCCTCTACCTCCGAAGGGCAATGTATGGGCAGTCATGACTCGATTTACATTCTTTGTAGTCAAATATTGATTCTTCTTAAAGGGATATTCCAGCTAAAAATATTCATTCCACTGCATAGGTGGTAAAGGTTAGACTGGTAGGGGGGGTGACTGCTGGGACCCGCAAAATCACTTGAACAGGGGACCCCGTTGCCCTGTCCCCCCGAGCCACACAACATACGTGGCAGTAAGCATGCTCCATCAGCTGTAAGCTGTACTTTGGGTATAGAAATTTCAAATAATATAAAATAATTTTTGGATTATAATTTGTTCCCCCTTATAAAAGAAATGGAAAAAAAAATAAGAATATGGAACGAATTGCCAATATCAAAAGCCGATAAAATTGTCTTGATTAAAACAGTGTTGATCCCCAAACTTTTATGTGTTTTTGGGGTTACCCCGGTGTGGATACAAGATAAATATTTTAAGAAAATCATAAATAACCTGATTTGGAGAAGGAAGAGAGTTCGGATTAAGCTAGACTATTTATGTCCTTCAAGAGAACAAGGAGGACTAGCATTTCCAGATATTAGAGTATATTGCCTAGCAGCACAATCACAATACATACAAGAATGGGATAAGGCCGAGTTCCTACAATGGTTGATCACTAACATTAACCCCTTAATGACCGGGCCATTTTGCACGTTAATGACCAAGGATTATTTTTTGTTTTTTCACAGTCGTATTCCAAGAGTCGTAACTTTTTTTTTATTCCATTGACATAGCCGTATAAGGGCTTGTTTTTTGCGGGACGAGTTGTGTTTTGTAATTGTACCATTTTTAGATGCTTATAATATATTGATTAACTTTTATTAACTTTATTTTAGGAGAGAATTGAAAATAAGCAGCTATTCCAGCATTGATTTTCACGTTATAAATTTACGCCGTTTACTATGCAGCGTAAATAACATGTTCACTTTATTCTATGGGTCGGCACGATTACAGGGATACCAAATATGTAAAGGTTTTATATGTTTTCCTACGTTTGCACAATAAAAACCCTTTTAGAAAAAAATTACTTGTTTTTGCATCACCGCATTCCAAGAGCCGTAACTTTTTTATTTTTCCGTCAATGTGGCCGTATGTGGGCTTGATTTTTGCGAGCCAATGTGTAGTTTTTATTAGTACTATTTTGGGGTACATAGGACTTATAGATTAAATTTTATTTAATTTTTTATGGGGAGAATGGGAGAAAAGAGAGAATTTTTTTCCGTTGTTATTTGCGTATTTTTTGGACGCCGTTCATCCGGCGGTTTAATTAATGTGTTCATTTTATTGTTCAAGTCGTTATGATCGCGGGGATACCTTATATGGGTATGTGTGATTTGTTTTGACACTTTTACTAAATAAAACCACTTTTTGGGCAAAAAAAGTCGTTTTAATTGATTTTCACTGTAATTATTATTATTTTTTTTTTCACCAACTTTATTTAACTGATTGACATTTTTTTTTTTAGTCCCACCAGGGGACTTCACTATGCGATGTGTCGATCGCATATATAATGCTTTGGTATACTTAGTATACCAAAGCAGTATTGCCTGTCAGTGTAAAACTGACAGGCAACCTATTAGGTCATGCCTCCGGCATCGCCTAACAGGCAGATGCTGAAGGCAGACCTGGGGGTCTTTGTTAGACCCCCCGCTGCCATGGAAACCCGACGTCGACCCGCGATTTGTTTGCGGGGGCGCCGATCGGGTGACAGAGGCTCCCTCCCTCTGTCAAACACATTAGATGCCGCTGTCACTATTGACAGCGGCATTTAATGGCTTAAACTGCCGGAATCGGAGCGCGCTTCGATTCCGGCAGTTGCAGCAGGAGCCAGGCTGTGTATAACAGCCGTGCTCCTGCCGCTGATCGCGTGGGTACAGTGACAGTACCCGCGCCATCACAGGACGGATATATCCCTCCTCCTGCGCGAACTAGCAGCTGCAGAGGACTGATATATCCGCCCTTCGGCGTTAAGAGGTTAAAGGCCGCTTTTCAGATATTTATGAGGTGTTAGAATCTGGTCAATTAAAATCTGGAGTTATGGAAACAGTTACGGCACAACTCCCGCATGAATGCTGGAACAGTTTAAGAAATATGACTGGTCGAAATGTTTTTTATCCTTTTCCCCGTTATGGCACAATCTTAATATAGAAGAATGTAAGGCTATCCCAGAGTTACCAATGTTAAAACGTAGAGGGATTAGATATGTACTAGATATAATGGAAGAAGGAAAAGTCAAAACTTGGGAAAAATTATGAGTTGATTTTGACTTGACGGAGAAGGAAAGATTCTCCTATATCCAATTAAAGCACGCATTTGATAAATTTAAAGATAGCAATCCTCTCAATAAAGACCATATGGATGACTTTTACAAAAAACTGAGAAAATACAAATGTGAAAAAAACCTCTCTCCAGGTTGTATAAATCCCTGATGGAAATAAAGTCAAGGAAAATAAAATTCAATTGTGTTATAAAATGGGAGAAGGAATTGAATAACGATTGTGTTCTTGATTGGAACATAATATTTCAAAATATTTGTAAAGTATCGATAAGCGTGAACCATCAGCTTATTCAGTTCAATTTGATACATAGGCTTTACTATACGCCAGCCCTTCTGAGTAAGTTCTCCATTAATAAAGCCTCTAACTGCCCCAGATGTGGTGCGGCGGAGGCAAACTACTCGCACATGTTATGGAATTGTATTAAGATTGCCGATTACTGGCATAGAATTTTTAAAAACATTTTGGAAAAAATAGATCCAGATATAGTGTTTCAACCTCAACTGGTGTTGCTGGGTGATGACTCCGAATGAAACATTTCTAAGGAAAAAAAATGTGGATTAATAAAACTATTATTTATTGCAAAATTACTAATAGTTAGAAAGTGGATATCTGGCTCCCCACCGGGGGTTAATGCTTGGGTAAATAATGTAAAAATTATAATGAAATATGAGAGAATCTATAATCAAGGCAAACACTGTAAAACCTATTGGGGGGAGTGGTAAGATCGGTCTTGAGAGGGTGGGGTGTGGGGGTGGGAGGAAAATGTAAAAATATGTGTATAGTTGTATTTTCTTTATTCCTTACTTGCATGGAATTTGTATTGAATAAATATAAATTAAAAAAACAAAAAAAAAACAAAAACAAAACTGTACACATATTTGGTATTGCCGCGTCCGTAACGACCCCAACTATAAAGTTATTACATCATTTAACCCGCACGGTGAACGTCGTAAGAAATAAAATGAAAAACAATGCAAAAATTGCTGTTTTCTTAAAATCCTGCCTTAAAAAAAATATGACAAAAAGTGATCAAAAAGTCGAAAAATGGTACCGATAAAAACTACAAGTCATCCTGCAAAAAAAACCCTCATACAACTGCATCGAGGAAAAAATAAAAAATTTATGGCTCTTCAAATATGGAGGCACAAAAACAAATAATTTGGAAAAAAGTGTTTTCACTGTGTAAAAGTAGTAAAACATACAAAATCTATATAAATTTGTATCTTTGCAATCGCAACAACCCGCTGAATAAAGTTATTATGTAATTTATACCACACGATAAACAGCGTAAATTTAGGACGCAAAAATGTGTGGCGAAATTGCAGTTTTTTTTCTATTCCCCCCCGCAAAAAAAGTTCATAAAAGTTAATTAATAAATTCTATGCACCCCAAAATGGTGCTATTAAAAATGACAACTTGTCCCGCAAAAAACAAGACCTTATGTCGATACAAATATCAAAAAGTTATAGCTCTTTGAATGAGACGATGGAAAAACGCAAAAAATGGCTTGGTCATTAAGGTCTAAAATAGGCTGGTCATTAAGGGGTTAAAGACCTTTTTCCATAATCAATATTTATCCCCTTTCCATGGGTTAGGTAATAAATATCTGATCGGTTTGCAGTGCCGCATCTGCCATGAGGCCAGGTGAGCCGACGGCCTCAGGCGGCACCACCTACCCAAAGGGGGGGGGGCGGCATTTTCAGCCCGGGACGGACTGGACCGGGGGGAGGGGCCATGCAGACGCACATAGCAGACGTGCCGAACATCTGTAACACTCCTCCTCCTCTCTGACGCTGCACACAGCACATGCAGCCAGAGAGGAGCAAGTCTGCAGGAGGAGCGACGAGCAGCACCAGAAGCACGAGGTAAGTTCCTGCCTTGCTGGGACCGTGACCCGTGACGTGAGTATACTGCAAGGGGGTGTCTGGGCATTTTACCGACAGCAGAGGGCTCTATGGGGCTGGAATAATGCACCCCATAGAGCCCTCACATCACTATAATGCAACGATTACTGTGGGTGGGGGAGGGTCTGAGCGTCTGACTTACTGCAGAGAGCTCTATAGGGGGGGGATTCTGCCCCCCCCCCTTTAGAGCAGTCAGTCAGATGCTCAGACCCCCCTAACCTTTCAGTATAGTAACTAGTCAGGGCTCTATGGTGGGGGGATTATTCCCCCCTATAGAGCCCTCTGCTGTTAGTAAAACGCCGCCCCCCCCCTGCAGTATACTCCTGGCTTTGTAGCTTTCCTGTGCTTAATTAGCGTGGGAAAGCTACAATCAGGGCAGTGACCGGTGAGTCTCACAGTCACTCACAGTGCACACTGCATGCAGCAGCTGCGGCAGCCAGTCTGACTGTTAGTCTCTGACCAGTCACCACCCACACGCAGCAGAGAGACAGGAGAGACTAATAGTAAACCCTCAACTACTACAGTTTCACAGTCATTGTCTATGACAGCTTCTATAGTGTAGTGGTTAGCTTGTCTGCCTTACACATGAAGGTTGCTGGTTCAAATCCCAGCTGTGTTTTTTTTTTTTATTATTATATCTTGTATTGGGCTTTGTTCACACTAGCATTAATATACGTTTACCTCTCTTCTGTCAGAGGGAGAGGATCGATACGTTAAACGGAAAGCAACGGTTCCATTAGCATTACCATTGCTTTCATTGGTAATTCTTTTATATCAGTTGCTTTCCATTTGTCTCCGTTCGCTATGTTTCCGTTCTTTTGAACGGAAATAAAAGTTCTGCAGACTGCACTTTTGTTTCCTGGCTTTTTTTAAAAGACGTGGGGTTCCCGCTATTTTTCACAACCAGCCAAATACAATAAAGCAGCTGCAGCCTAGCATCACCAGGGTGGGAAGGGCCACGTTTTTTATCCCTTCCCAGCCTGGTAAAACCAGCCTGTGGCCGCCCTGCTGCCTTACCGTCGCTTCAGATGGTCGGGTACTGGATCGTACACCCCTCACGGCAGTGAGAACCGGGGTAATAATAGGGGTTAGTGATAGCCTTTTTACTGGCTAACACGAAGCCCCTTCTTAGTAATGGACGCTCTCAATCAGACAACAGCCATTACTAAGGCCATAATAAAGTATTAAAAAAAACAGACAAGAAAAACTTCCCCATGCAATCCTCTTTCACCATTTTATTTTATTTTTTAAAAGTAGATCATCGGAGTAGTCCAATGAATCTACAACGTAGTCCAAACGCTCCAGCGGAACCTACCAAAAAAAAGTATAAAAATTTTAAAGACTTAAAAATTTGCCACAATAGTCACTCAATATAACTATACTGTAATCACTTATATGGTTTGCAGATATCTTGTGTATAACTGGCAACTACCTCTATAAGGTCACTATATGGTGGTAATATTGGTCTATATATAGTGGGATTTATTCACTAACAGTATGGTGGGTTTTTTTTGACACAATGTTGTAGTAATATGTGATCATGGTTTGGTAGTTTTATTCAGTAACCGTATGGAGGTATTATTCAGTAACAGTATGGAGGTATTATTCAGTAACAGTATGGGGGGATTATTCAGTATCAGTATGGAGGTATTATTCAGTAACTGTATTATTCAGTAACTGTATGGAGGTATTATTCAGTAACAGTATGGAGGTATTATTCAGTAACAGTATGGGGGTATTATTCAGTAACAGTATGGAGGTATTATTCAGTATCAGTATGGAGGTATTATTCAGTAACAGTATGGGGGTATTATTCAGTAACAGTATGGAGGTATTATTCAGTATCAGTATGGAGGTATTATTCAGTAACAGTATGGGGGTATTATTCAGTAACAGTATGGGGGTATTATTCAGTAACAGTATGGAGGTATTATTCAGTATCAGTATGGAGGTATTATTCAGTAACAGTATGGGGGTATTATTCAGTAACAGTATGGGAGTATTATTCAGTAACAGTATGGAGGTATTATTCAGTATCAGTATGGAGGTATTATTCAGTAACAGTATGGGGGTATTATTCAGTAACAGTATGGGGGTATTATTCAGTAACAGTATGGGGGTATTATTCAGTAACAGTATGGGGGTATTATTCAGTTACGGTATGGAGGTATTATTCAGTTACAGTATGGGGGTATTATTCAGTATCAGTATGGGGGTATTATTCAGTATCAGTAAGGGGGTATTATTCAGTAACAGTATGGAGGTATTATTCAGTATCAGTATGGAGGTATTATTCAGTAACAGTATGGGGTATTATTCAGTAACAGTATGGGGGTATTATTCAGTAACTGTATGGAGGTATTATTCAGTAATAGTATGGAGGTATTATTCAGTAACAGTATGGGGGTATTATTCAGTAACAGTATGGGGGTATTATTCAGTAACAGTATGGAGGTATTATTCAGTAACAGTATGGGGGTATTATTCAGTAACAGTATGGAGGTATTATTCAGTATCAGTATGGAGGTATTATTCAGTAACAGTATGGGGTATTATTCAGTAACAGTATGGGGGTATTATTCAGTAACTGTATGGAGGTATTATTCAGTAATAGTATGGAGGTATTATTCAGTAACAGTATGGGGGTATTATTCAGTAACAGTATGGGGGTATTATTCAGTAACAGTATGGAGGTATTATTCAGTAACAGTATGGGGGTATTATTCAGTAACAGTATGGGGGTATTATTCAGTAACTGTATGGAGGTATTATTCAGTAACAGTATGATGGTATTATTCAGTAACAGTATGGAGGTATTATTCAGTAACTGTATGGAGGTATTATTCAGTAACAGTATGCGGGTATTATTCAGTAACAGTATGGGGGTATTATTCAGTAACAGTATGGAGGTATTATTCAGTAACAGTATGGGGGTATTATTCAGTGACATTATGGAGGTATTATTCAGTAACTGTATGGAGGTATTATTCAGTAACAGTATGGAGGTATTATTCAGTAACAGTATGGGGGTATTATTCAGTCACTATGTGGTTATGGTGTGGAGGTATTATTCAGTAACAGTATGGGGGTATTATTCAGTGACAGTATGGGGGTATTATTCAGTAACAGTACAGGGGTATTATTCAGTATCAGTATGGGGGTATTATTCAGTAACAGTATGGAGGTATTATTCAGTGACAGTATGGAGGTATTATTCAGTAACAGTATGTGGGTATTATTCAGTAACAGTATGGTGGTATTATTCAGTAACAGTATGGGGGTATTATTCAGTATCAGTATGGGGGGTATTATTCAGTAACAGTATGGAGGTATTATTCAGTAACAGTATGGGGGTATTATTCAGTAACAGTATGGGGGTATTATTCAGTAACAGTATGGAGGTATTATTCAGTAACAGTATGGAGGTATTATTCAGTAACAGTATGGAGGTATTATTCAGTAACAGTTATGAGGTATTATTCAGTAACAGTATAGGGGTATTATTAGGTATCAGTATGGAGGTATTATTCAGTAACAGTATGGAGGTATTATTCAATCACTATGTGGTTATGGTGTGGCGGTATTATTCAGTAACAGTATGGGGGTATTATTCAGTAACAGTATGGAGGTATTATTCAGTAACAGTATGAGGGTATTATTCAGTAACAGTATGGAGGTATTATTCAGTAACAGTATGGGGGTATTATTCAGTAACAGTATGGAGGTATTATTCAGTAACAGTATGGGGGTATTATTCAGTAACAGTATGGGGGTATTATTCAGTAACAGTATAGGGTATTATTCAGTAACAGTATGGAGGTATTATTCAGTAACAGTATGGAGGTATTATTCAGTAACAGTATGGGGGTATTATTCAGTAACAGTATGGGGGTATTCAGTAACAGTATGGGTATTA
This sequence comes from Rhinoderma darwinii, assembly GCF_050947455.1. Classification (NCBI taxonomy): domain Eukaryota; kingdom Metazoa; phylum Chordata; class Amphibia; order Anura; family Rhinodermatidae; genus Rhinoderma; species Rhinoderma darwinii. Next base: position 386,936,186 of record NC_134689.1, read on the forward strand.
TTCAGTAACAGTATGGAGGTATTATTCAGTAACAGTATGGGGGTATTATTCAGTAACAGTATAGGGTATTATTCAGTAACAGTATGGAGGTATTATTCAGTAACAGTAAGGAGGTATTATTCAGTAACAGTATGGAGGTATTATTCAGTAACAGTAAGGGGGTATTATTCAGTAATAGTATGGGGGTATTATTCAGTAACAGTATGGAGGTATTATTCAGTAACAGTATGGAGGTATTATTCAGTAACAGTATGGGGGTATTATTCAGTAACAGTATGGAGGTATTATTCAGTATCAGTATGGGGGTATTATTTAGTATCAGTATGGAGGTATTATTCAGTAACAGTATGGAGGTATTATTCAGTAACAGTATGGGGGTATTATTCAGTAACAGTATGGGGGTATTATTCAGTATCAGTATGGGGGTATTATTCAGTATCAGTATGGGGGTATTATTCAGTAACAGTATGGGGGTATTATTCAGTAACAGTATGGAGGTATTATTCAGTAACTGTATGGAGGTATTATTCAGTAACAGTATGGAGGTATTATTCAATAACAGTATGGGGGTATTATTCAGTAACAGTATGGAGGTATTATTCAGTAACAGTATGGGGGTATTATTCAGTATCAGTATGGGGGTATTATTCAGTATCAGTATGGGGGTATTATTCAGTATCAGTATGGGGGTATTATTCAGTAACAGTATGGAGGTATTATTCAGTAACAGTATGGAGGTATTATTCAGTAACAGTATGGAGGTATTATTCAGTAACTGTATGGAGGTATTATTCAATAACAGTATGGGGGTATTATTCAGTAACAGTATGGAGGTATTATTCAGTAACAGTATGGGGGTATTATTCAGTATCAGTATGGGGGTATTATTCAGTATCAGTATGGGGGTATTATTCAGTATCAGTATGGGGGTATTATTCAGTAACAGTATGGAGGTATTATTCAGTAACAGTATGGAGGTATTATTCAGTAACAGTATGGAGGTATTATTCAGTAACTGTATGGAGGTATTATTCAGTAACAGTATGGAGGTATTATTCAGTATCAGTATGGGGTATTATTCAGTAACTGTATGGGGGTATTATTCAGTAACAGTATGGAGGTATTATTGGTAATGTTGGTCTTACAATCTATGTAAATTATTGTGGTGGGGGCTGTGGGGAAGTGTGAGTGGCAGCGGATGATCAGGCTAAGAGACAGTCCGCAGAGTGGCATGTGATGCACTTTGACATGTAGGTGATACTTACGTGTGGGAAGTGGGGCCATAACTTGTGTACAGCCAAGGGCCGAAGATCATATTAATACACAACTGGCATCGAGTCAGCACAGGCAGACCACAACAATACAGCAGGTAGAGCAAATAAACCAGCCCAGGACGTGCCGCTTCAAAACAGCGCTAAACGCGATTCGTCCTGGACTGGCCTGAATGTAATTGCAGAGAGTGACGGCGCAAATGAGACTGGCTGCCGAGGAGAGATATGGGGCAGTGCAGGGCAGACTGTACTATTTGCACTGCACTGATTGGCAGTAAGAATAATTCTTTAAATATTTTCCATACTTCAAACAGCACTTTAAGGCTATGTTCACACAGAGTATTTTGCAGGAGGAATATCTGCCTCAAAATTCAGTTTGGAAGTTTGAGGCAGATTTTCCTCTCCCTGCACGACGATTTTCGCTGAGTTTTTGGCAGCGTTTTTCGGCTGCGGCCATTGAGCGCCGCGGGCATAAAACACCGTGAAATACGCTTTCTCTGCCTCCCATTGAAGTCAATGGGAGGTCAGAGGCGGAAGCTCCCGAAGATAGGGCTTGTCGCTTCTTTTTCCCGCGAGGCAGTTTTACTGCTCGCAGGAAAAAGACGACGACGCCTCCCATTGAAATCAATGGGAGGCATTTTCAGGCCGTTTTTGCCGAGTTTTGCGACGCGGTTTGCCGCGATTCTCAGCGCATAGAGATGACGCCCAAGACGCTCCTTCGTCCGGAGCTGCAGCCTCTTCAGCCGCCCGACAGCACGTGTCCCTGTACTGTCCTCCTGAGAGAGGTAAGCAGGGATGCACCCCTTACAGGCTGTTTCTTTGACAAGAATAAAAACACAGGCAAAGCCCTGTTATGACTTTTAATGCACGGTGTCCCTGTCTCTGGCTACAAAGAAACCGCTGTACCAACCTCTCCTGATGCTAAACCCTCACAATATATATATATATATATATATATATATATATATATATATATATATATAGTTCAAGTAGATAGGAAAAACGCAGCACTCAAGGTAAACTGAACATCAGGCCGTGTGCAAGTTACCAGTAGAAGGATGAATCAACTCCTTAGGCCTCATGCACACGACCGTATTTTTTCCCACCCGTAAATACTGGCGTAAATACGGATCCGGTGTCACACGTATTCGACCCGTTTTGCACCAGTATTTACGAACCCGTGCCCATAAATATGGGTCCGGTGTCACCCGTATTTACGGGCACGTTTTTGGCGGCAAAATAGCACTGCACTAATCGGCAGCCCCTTCTCTCTATCAGTGCAGGATAGAGAGAAGGGACAGCCCTTTCTGTAATAAAAGTTAAAGAAATTCATACTTACCCGGCCGTTGTCTTGGTGACGCGTCCCTCTCTTCACATCCAGCCCGACATCCCTGGATGACGCGGCAGTCCATGTGACCGCTGCAGCCTGTGATTGACCTGTGATTGGCTGCAGCGGTCACATGGCCTGAAACGTCATCCAGGACGTCGGGCCGGATGTCGAGAGGGACGCGTCACCAAGGCAACGGGCGGGAGACCGGACGAAGCAGGAAGTTCTCGGTAAGTATGAACGTCTTTTATTTTTATTTTTTACAGGTTCATACTGATCGGTAGTCACTGTCCAGGGTGCTGAAAGAGTTACTGCCGATTAGTTAACTCTTTCAGCTCCCTGGACAGTGACTATTTACTGACGTTTCTTAGCAACTCTGCCGTAATGACGGGTGCACACATGTAGCCACCCGTCATTACGAGAGCTCCATAGACTTCTATGGACTGTCCGTGCCGTTATTACGGCCTGAAATAGGACATGTTCTATCTTTTTCAACGGCACGGGCACCTTCCCGTGAGAAAACGGGAAGGCACCCGTCGCCAATAGAAGTCTATGAGCCCGTTATTACGGGTCGTAATTACGACCCGTAATAATGGGAGTTTTTACGGTCGTGTGCATGAGGCCTAAGAATAAGATAACAGGAAGATGTTGATTTATTCACCACCAGGTGGAAAGAATGAGCAACGTTTCGGTTCACACCTGAACCTTTCTCAAGCTGATTTCAAAAGTGCAGAGTGCCACATATATAAGGGGATACACGGGATATACAGTAAATAGTGCAATTAATAATACATATGTTAAAAATCAGTTAATACAAAGAACATAATCATACAAAAAGTGAAAATATATCAGTCAATGTGACTAATAAATGTGTTAAAAAACAACATCTCTCAATATTAGGTAAATAGTGCAAAGATAACTAAGGTAATAATATAATTACCCTAATAACTCACATCAACTCATAATGAAGGGGAGGAGCAGAGGGATTCTTCCAACACAGTTATAGTAGAAAAGAACAGAAGTTATGTAATAAAACTTAGTGTCAGCTCTCGGTGATGCATGGAGTAAACCATGGCGTCCCGCGATCGATAGTGCGCATGCGCAAGATGGCGGACTGCCGGAAGTGCATCATATGGAACGCATCCCTGGAACGCAGTATGGCCGCGCATGCGCGGACAGAGAATTCCGTCCTGGCGCATATTTTGACAATATGGAATAACACTCAAAAGAGTGTGTAACCAGCAATATATATTTCTTTATACAAGTAGCCCACAATAGATATATATGTGAAATGTAATTATATGTATATGTCAAAAGACTCAATATAGAGTCTGTAAATATAATGGCCACGGACTGCAACATATATATATATTGCTGGTTACACACTCTTTTGAGTGTTATTCCATATTGTCAAAATATGTGCCGGGACGGAATGTGATGACTTCATAAAGCAGATATGTCATCCACCTTCTTGACCAATCATGGTATGTTCTTCTATGGTGTCATAGTGTGATGACATCATAATGCAGTCATAGGTTTACTTCTCACTTTCTCCTTGATTTGACCTCTCTGATTATGGCGAGTGTACTGAGCAGAATGCTGATTTTCTGGCTTATCTTTGCTTTATTTGTTGCTGAAACAGCAGCATCTGAGAATGACCGACCATCCAGGTCTTCTCCCATCCCAGCTTATGCTGAAGGTAAGAACAATGTACTATATTATATGTAATATGGAAGCTTGTAGATAGAAATGCCGCAGTTGTGGATTCTCTAGTGTGAAGAACTCCCTTTTATTACATGTGTTTTATACATAGGGGGGATGTAAAGTGGGTGACCTCTTAAAAGCAGATCCCCAGGACCCCCCGTTATTACGGATCATTTGTCTCAGTACATGGGAGGCCGTTACCTTACTGTAATATACATGTTATGTGCACATAGTATATACTTATCTCTGGTATTGATAGAAATGTAATGATAAAGGAGGTGAAGCCTTTACCAGTGACTACAGATGTGCAATGTAGGACCCTCCAGTAATCCACAATCTTCTATTACATATCACTACGATGTTTGGCCCCAGATGTCACCAATGATAATAAAAGCTTGTGGGTTTCATTCTTTTCTTATAGGAGAAACACAACGTGATGTTCTCAGGGGTTTGAGACAACTCAAACAAATCATGGATGAATTTCAGTCCGTACAACTTAAGTTTATCTATTGCCACCATTTTATTCTACAATTGTCCTCCCATCTTAACCCCTTAAGGACACAGCCTGTTTTGGCCTTCAGGACACAGCCGATTTTTTCAAATCTGACATGTTTCACTTTATGTGGTAATAACTCCGGAATGCTTTTACCTATCCAAGCGATTCTGAGATTATTTTCTCGTGACACATTGGACTTTATGTTACTGGCAAAATTTGCTCGATACATTAAGTATTTAATTGTGAAAAACACCAAAATGTAGCGAAAAATTGCAAAAATTTGCATTTTTCTAAATTTATATGTATCAGCTTGTAAGACAGATGGTAATACCACACAAAATTGTTGCTAATTAACATCACCCATATGTCTACTTTAGATTGGCATTGTTTTTTGAACATCCTTTTATTTTTCTATGACATCACAAGGCTTAGAACTTTAGCAGCAATTTCTCACATTTTCAAGAAAATTTCAAAAGGCTATTTTTACAGGGGCCAGTTCAGATGTGAAGTGGATTTTAGGGCCTTATATATTAGAAACCCTCGATAAGTCACCCCATTTTAAAAACTTCACCCCTCAAAGTATTCAAAACAGCATTTAGAAAGTTTCTTAACCCTTTAGATGTTTCACAGGAATTAAGGCAAATTAGATGTGAAATGTTCAAATTTTTTTTTTTTTTTGCAGAAATTCATTTTTCATCTATTTTTTTTGTAACACAGAAAGTTTTACCAGAGAAACGCAACTCAATATCTATTGCCCAGATTCTGCAGTTTTTAGAAATACCCCACATGTGGCCCTAGTGCGGTAATGGACTGAAGCACCGGCCTCAGAAGCAAAGGAACACCTAGAGGATTTTGGGGCCTCCTTTTTATTAGAAAATATTTTAGGCTCCATGTCGGATCTGAAAGGCTCTTGCGGCACCAAAACAGTGGAAATCCCCCAAAAGTGACCCCATTTTGCAAACTACACCCCTTGAGGAAATTATCTAGGGGTATAGTGAGCATTTTGACCCCGCAGGTTTTTTGCAGAAATTATTGGAAGTAGGCCGTGAAAATGAAAATCTACATTCTTTCAAAGAAAATGTAGGTTTAGCTAATTTTTTCTAATTTCCACAAGGACTAAAAGGAGAAAATGCACCACTACTTTTGTAAAGCAATTTCTCCCGAGTAAAACAATACCCCGCATGTGGTCATAAACGGCTTTTTGGACACACGGCGGAGCTTAGAAGGGAAAGAGCGCCATTTGGCTTTTGGAGCTCAAATTTAGCAGGAATGGTTTGCGGAGACCACGTCGCATTTGCAAAGCCCCTAAGGGACCAAAACAGTGAAAACACCAAAAAAGTGACTCCATTTAGGAAACTACACCCCTTGAAGAATTCATCTAGGGGTGTAGTGAGCATTTTGAACCCACAGGGGTTTCATAGATTTTATTAGAATTGGGCAGTGAAGATAAAAAAAATCCTTTTTTTCCAATAAGACGTAGCTTTAGCTCCAAATTTTTCATTTTCTCAACAAATAAAGGAATAAAAGAACCCCAACATTTGTAAAGCAACTTCTCTGGAGTACGGCAATACCCCATTTGTGGTCATAAACTGCTGTTTGGGCACACGGCAAGGATCAGAAGAGAAGGAGTGCCATTTGGCTTTTGGAGCACAGATTTTGCTGGATTGGTTTCTTGACACCATGTCACTTTTGCAAAGCTCCTAAGGTGTCAGTACAGTGGAAACTCCCCAAAAGTGATTCCATTCACAAAACTACACCCCTTGAGGAGTTCATCTAGGGGTGTAGTGAGCATTTTGACCCCACAGGTGTTTCATAGATTTTATTAGAATTGGGCAGTGAAAATAAAAAAAAACCTTTTTCTTCAATAAGACGTAGTTTTAGCTGAAAATGTTTCATATTCTCAACAAATAAATGTAAAAGAGCACCACAACACTTGTAAAGCAACTTCTCCTGTGTATGACAATACCACATATGTGGTCATAAACTGCTGTTTAGGCACAGAGTAGGGCACAGAAGGGAAGGAGCGCCATTTGGCTTTTGGAGTACAGATTTTGCTGGATTGGTTTCTGGGCGCTATGTCGCATTTGCAAAGTCCCTGTGGGACCAAAACAGTGGATCCCCCCCAGAAGTGACCCCATTTTGGAAACTACACCCCTCAAGGTATTCACCTAGGGGTGTAGTGAGCATATTAACCCCACAGGTGATTGGCAGAAATTGGTGTGCACGTGATGTTGCAGAGTGAAAATGGTTTTTCAATAGATATGCCAATATCCAGCTTGTGCCACTGGAGACACACACCCCAAAAATTATTAAAAGGGTTCTCCCGGGTATGGCGATGCCATATATGTGGAAGTAAACTGCTGTTTGGGCACACTGTAGGGTTCAGAAGGGAGGTAGAGCCATTTGGCTTTTGGAGCGTGGATTTTGCTTGTAGTAGTTTTGTTTGGAGTCTTACTGGTGTTTCCGTTTATAATGTGGGGGTACATGTAAGGCGGGCGGAGTATATAAGGGGCATAGTCAGGTGGTATAGTGGGGTAAAAAAAAACAATAAAATAATCCATAGATGTGTGTTATGCTGTGACACAATCCTTTCTGCACAGGCCAGTGTCGCACTAATAAATGGTCTTTACTTATCCCCCTTTTGGTCCACACTCGGCACCTTTGCAGTTTGGGGAATTTTGCTGAGAAGTGTTGTCCTGGTATAATACGGGCGCCCTCGCTTTCAGCAGATATGTTTGGGCCCTCCCCTTCCTGGATCCCTAATTTTAGGGGCCTTGATAATTCGCCACTTGAAACAGAAGAAATGTTCCCCTCGGGCTGCACAACTGCATATTTTTATTTCCTGGCTTATTGGTGCCTTGACTAATTTTATTTTTTCATAGACGTAGTGGTATGAGGGCTGTTTTTTTTTTGCGGGACGAGCTGTAGTTTTTATTGGTACCATTTTGGGGTACACGCGACTTTTTGATCACTTGTTATCCTTTTTTTTTTGGGAGGCAAGGTGACCAAAAAACAGCAATTCTGGCATATTTTTTTAGTTCTTTTTATACAGCGTTCACCACGCATTATAAATTACATGTTAGCTTTATTCTGCGGGTCAGTCCGATTCCGGTGATACCTAATTTATAGCACTTTTTATGTTTTACAACTTTTTGCACAATAAAATAACTTTTGTAAAGAGAATGGATTTTTCTGTCGCCATGTTGTGGGAGCCATAACGGTTTTAAATTTTTCGTCGGCGGAGCTGTATGAGGGCTTGTTTTTAGCGAGACGAGTTATAGTTTTTATAGGTACCATTTTTAGGTACATGCGACTTTTTGATCACTTTTCATTTCAATTTTTGGAAGACAAAGTGACCAAAAAATAGCAATTATGTCAGTATTTTTTAGTTATTTTTTTTACGGCGTTCACTGTGCGGAATAAATAACATAATATTTTTATAGTTCAGGTCGTTACGGTCGCAGCGATACCAAATATGTATGGCTTTATTATTTTTTTCAATAATAAATGACTTGATAAGGGAAAAAGGGCGATTGTGTTTTGTGTTATTATTTGAAACTTTTATTGTATTTTTTACAACTTTTATTTTTACTTTTTTGACACTTTTTTTGACACTTTTCTTTAGTCCCACTAGGGGACTTGAAGGTCCAACAGTTTGTTTGATGTTCTAATACATTGCACTACCTATGTAGTGCAATGTATTAGAACTGTCAGTTGTTCACTGACAGCAAGCCGATCAGGCTCCGCCTCTGGGCGGGGCCTAATCAGCTTATGTAATGGCAGACAGGAGTCCATTGTTAGGGCTCCTGTTGCCATGGTAGCAGTCGCCAGCCTTGCCATCGCGTGGCAAGGCTGCCGATTTGCTACAAACCTCTAGGATGCAGCGATCACAATGGATCGCTGCATCGAAGGGGTTAATGCCAGGAATCGGAGCTAGCTCCGGTTCCTGGCGATAGATCGGGGTGTCCGCTGTAACATACAGCGGACACCCACTGCTGATGACGCCGGCTCAGCTTCTGAGCCGGAAGCTGAGCCGGCGCCATCTTGCCGATGGTACCGGAAGCCTCCTGGGCCCCGCCGACGACGGGGCATAGGAGGATTCCGTTGCTGGCGGACCGGGAGGTAAGCATTAGCCCTCCGATCGCCTTTGCAGCCACCGGCAACACAGCGATCATGTTGCTGGGGCGCCGGTGGCTATAAACTCCTCACATGCTGCGATCGCTATTCAACGCAGCATGTGAGGGGTTAATCGGTCGGATCGGAGGCTAGCTCCGGTCCTGGCCGATACCTCAGGGTGCCAGCTGTAACATACAGCTGTCACCCGGCGGTGATGTCGCTGGCTCGGCTCCTGAGCCAGCTTCATCTCCATGACGTACAGTTACGTCAAGATGCGGGAACAGTCCATCTCCCATGACGTAACTGTACGTGATTTTGCGGGAAGGGATTAAAGGGGATAAAATCTCTGTTATGTCAATCACACAGAGATCACAGTGACCGGACCCCCAACTAACCTAAGAACAAGGGGGTCCTGTCCCCATACTGTAAATTATAAGGAATATTAGAAGTCATGTAGAAATGTCCTCAGCCGGCAGCCTGTTATATGTCATACAGCTCCCTGGTGACATCTAATGTTCTTCTCAGTTACAGTAGGAGATACATGATCACATATATAATAATAACAGATTGGTACTATAAACATATGATGTATATTATACTCAGGATAGATAATACAGGAAATATAAATAACCAATAAATGTAATGTTCTTCACATAGGAACATCTGATGTACAAACTGAAAAACCTAAAACACGTCTGAGGAAAATAGTGGTGACTCTTCCTCCGACCATCAATGGTAAGTGTCTTCTGGACGTCTTCTGTGTCTTCAATGGCAGAAAACTCATTATATTCATCATTTACATTGTTTATTTGATTTTTCTATAATATATTGTTTTATTATTTACAGAAAAGACGTCTGGCGAGATAAAACCATCGTCCATCGCCGTGCCAACATACCCTGCAGGTAATATAATAACACATTATAGAATAGACTCATCTCTATCCATAGAGGACATAACGGCTCCGCTTATACATGCAGCAGTCAGGGACAGAAGATACAAGTCTCCATCGCGCACATTGTCTTCTGAGTCCACACTCAACATCCAGGAGGAGGAACCTGAAGACACTTGTGGTCAGCAATGTATAGAAGGACGTCCAGTCAGGAGGAGGAATCCTGGAGACATTTCAGTAGACTAGAACCCCATTACTTCACCATATAGAGTCATGTATTACACTAGAACATGGTCCCTAATGATCCCCCAATGCTGATATATAGGGAGACTAGGGAACAATAAGGCGTCTACTACATGTGGAGAAGGTGGGCTCCTCCATTATATTGTCTCCATAACAATGTTGTATGTGAATGACTCTCTGCTCTGTGCAGGACATCAGAATGGATTAGGATTATTAGGATTAGATCAACAATTTCTCTGTATTTTCTTCCAGTTCCAACAAGTGCAGTAACAACAAGCACAACACAGGGGTTTACATCCCCGACTGCTTCTGATCTACAGGGGATCGGTGAGTTCTCTAGATACATATATTGTCTGTTCTAGTACGAGGCTGACACTGGAATAAGATTCTCCATATATTGGGGTCACTTATTGTTATTTCTTTGTGAATAATTATAATATGTCCTTGTTTATTATAGTAAAGACGTCTGCTGCAACTGAACAACCGTTGCCGACCACCACGACCACATCCCCTGCAGGTAATATAATAACACATTATAGAACAGACTCATATCTATCCATAGAGGACATAACGGCTCCGCTTATACATGCTTCACCACATATAGTCATGTAGTACAGAGTTAATGGATTAGGATTATTAGGATTAGATAAACAATTTCTCTGTATTTTCTTCCAGGTCCAACAAGTGCAGTAACAACAAGCACAACACAGGGGTTTACATCCCCGACTGCTTCTGATCTACAGGGGATCGGTGAGTTCTCTAGATACATATATTGTCTGTTCTAGTACGAGGCTGATATATAGTACGAAGTTTCTATATATAAAGTAGATGATTAATAATGCAGTTTAATGACTTCTATGTAATAGAATATACTGGACGAGCTATGAATATATAGTTATGGAGGGTAATTCATGTACTTTCTCACATAGGACACTCCAATGGAATTTCCACCAAAAAACAACTAAAATCCATCATTGTTCCACGTGGAATTCTCCATGGTAGGTTCATCTTGATCTTCTTGTTGTTCTCAGCCTCATATCTTGTTCTTCATGTGGAATCTACAATTAATAAAAATATAACATCTCCAAATGTCCCAGTGTAGAAGAAGCGGAGATGTAGAGGGGACTGGAAATCATGGAAATATTACAGGAAATATATATGACGCTCTTATCTGGAAATAATAATTCCTAAGAGAGTCTGAATACTCAGTTACATCCCTGTAGTCTATTTGGTAAAAAGGAAATCTTCAATAATAAAAGTGAATGTGAATTTTTATCATACAGGAGAAATCGGTTTTACCACAACAATTCAACCAAAGAAAATCCGGGTTGTATTTAGGAGAAAGCTTGGTAAGTTCTGTCTGAGGAATTTCTTTATAACCATTGAGACAATTAATCTCCTGAAAATTACATGTAACTATGACCCAATGTATTTCTATAGACAGTAACTGTCTCGAGGCAGTAGTAATATTATTATCTCATACAAAGAGGGACAATATGGTGGTAGATCCACCGCTATGTACAAAGACATACTGCACCCCTTTCCAGACTGGCACACCACTCACCAGTCTTTATATATGACCCATTAGAATAACATACAAGGATTTGGCCCTTTGCTCTACATGACACTTTATTCCACAATCAATGAAAAAAAAAATCTCCTGATGCAGTTCACACTCATATTCTGCATTGACTGACAACATACACTATATTGTCCTCCAACACACTATACCCCATAGCTTTACTGTGATGAGGGGCAAGTAATCTGGTTTAGTAGAATGAACAATAATAATACACTGCAGAGTTGTACATTAGGAGGACACATCAGAGTACTTATGGTAGTGGACTGAATATGATGTAAGGAAATCAGTGTTATGGCAATGCCCACTAATGCACAGCCTGTTACCATTGGATATATCAGTCATTATAAGAGTAGATATACTGCTTACCAGTCACTGTCGGTCATATTTGGCAGTTACCTGGGCACAGAGCGTTATGTCTTTTATCTTATGACTACAAGTTCTTGAATCTATTTGACGAGTTATAAGCATCACACACTTATATCTATAATAACACAATATCAGGAGTCATACTTCGTTTGCTCTTAACTTATAACCTCTAAAATAATTTTATTACTAATTTTCAGGTCGTAAAATCAATGAGGACGTAGAAACATCCGACCATGCAGGTAACGTCTTCTCCAGTCTATTACATCATTCATATTATATATATAAACTTGTAAAGAATGACCCTCACAGATGTAATAAATAATACTGTACATAGGAATACATTTATTAATGGACTAACAAGTTAGTGGCTCTACAGGGGTTAAAATCATCTATTTCTCACACTTGACCCTGCAGGGTGACTATATTATTAGTCAGGGAAATGAAATCCCCAGTGACCACAATGTCCCCTCCATGTCACAGGCAGGTACACGGTTAACTAAGGGACCCTGTGATTGTGACATGGGTAGAAGAGGGATAGTGGGGTCTATTGCAGTCACCAGGGAATTTTTAGGTTTTGGGTGTAGTTAGGTCTTGAATAGTAAATAAGTTGCAGTAAATTATTTGCACCTCAGCAGCAGGATATTTGTTACATCCATGATGGCGGCTTTTTAGTTTCAGGAAAAAGCCGACACGTTATAGTAGAAATCTAACTGCTCCGACTAATACAATACAAACCAAGCAGAACTGTAAATGCTGCTAATCAATGAGACATTTCTAAGAAAATTGTAGACAATGAGGTAGATATTGTACCAGATCTGGACAACCTACCTCTAGAATAATAAAGGTTAATGGCTGGAATTTTATCATGTAGGTGAAACCGATATACAGAAAGAGCTAAAAATATTAAAGAAGATGATGGCTGGTACTAAAAAGAAGCGCGGTAAGTTCTATGTGAGGTAATTCTTTATAGACACTGAGATAATACCACTTATAATATAACATGGTATCTCATATAAACAGGGAGGCTAGGCTGTAGATCCACCTCTATGTACAAAGACACAGCAGATCACACAGTAACACATGTAACTCTGAGACTCAGGTTAGGGAAAAGTTTCCTGATTGACATAATATCCATTTAATGACATTTCTAACAAGTAAATAATTATAAGATGCCGTTGAGTAAGAGAATATAAGTCACATACACTGGAATGATATAATAGAATTTGTGTTTGTGTCAGGACAGGCAGGTCCAGTGTCATGGTAATGCCCACTAATGCCACAGCCTGTTACCAGTGGATGTATCAGTCGTTATGAGAGTAGATATACTATATACCAGTCACTGTCAGTCATATTTGGTCTGGACCTGGGCACAGACTGTTATGTCTCTTATCTTATGATGACAAGTTCTTCTATCTATCCCAATATTAGAAGCATCACACAGTTATAGCTATAATATCACAATATCAGGATTTGTATTACTTATTTTATTCTAACTTCATGGAATTTTAAATGATTTCATTTTTAATTTTTAGCTCGTAAAATCAATGCAGGAAAAACATCTCCTGAGAAGGCAGAAACCATCTACCGTGCAGGTAACGTTTACTTCAGTCTTTAAGATCATTCTTGTCATTGATATAAATGTTATATACACAGATATGGGGTTCATGTACAGCATCATGTTATGCCTCTATACCACCTCCGAGTTATACAGAGTCGTAATATGGCGCCCATAGACATGTCGGGGGTTTTCGGTCTGATTCCATATTAATCTGACATAGAGCACCTATAGCTCCATAGTACGGAGCTGCAGGAATTGTGTTCTCCTCTGTACAGGCTCCGTGCACACGCCATATACTGACATTTATACATAACATTCACACCAGAAATAAGTAGTGACCAGAAGAAAACATTTACTAATGATGAACTGTGTGACTTGTCTTATTTCCAGAATTATCACCAGCGCCACCAGATTATGACGAGGAGTCCTATCCCTGGATGGAAGACACAACAACTGAACGTAAGCTTCTCTACTCTCCCACATCTCTCATCTCTGTAATACAGTTCTGATAATCAATTATTGATTTTCTAATTATTTTCTTGTTTTCCAACAGCCTCTTATCAAATAACCATAAAAACACCACCAGCCCCAGCAGCAATCCAGAAACTAAAAGTGCGTCTAGCAGCAGCAAGAAAAATGGCTGCAAAAACGAAAACAACGGCGCATATAGCAGCCGCAATAAGAGCGCCAACCATCCGTACAACAACAGCGCATACAGCAGCCGCAATAACAGTGTCTCCAGCCACACAACAAGATCTTGCAGCCACTGCCAGCATTACAGACGACAGCCTGAGAAAAATCCTGATCATCAGCGGTGCTGTCGGCGTTCCACTCCTGCTGGTCGCTGCCCTGTTAGTGCTGCTACTAGTGAAGCTGCACAACATTCAGAAATTGCTGGAAAGAGAAAGTGTCTGATGAGCGCTGCTGCTTGTAGAATATCGCTTGTTCTGGCTCTGGCACATGACATCTTGGCTGGTAAAGTAGGTCAACATCTGGATTGAACATAATGGCGGCTGTGAAGGGTTTCGTTGAGAAGACAGGGCCCCCGACCTACCATATATCATCTATAATTACTGGTGTCTTCTTATGCGGCCAAGGGGCTTTTGGGCCCCTCAGACTCCAGGGCCCGGGTGCACCCCCTATAGCTACGCCCCTGTCCATCATTATTATATCTATGAGGACAGTATTAGGGAGTCCTGATGATTGCCGGTGTGATAGTGAATGTGCGTGTTTCCACCATTATGTCAGTGTAGTGATATCATAGACTGACAATAGCGCACTATTAATTCATCCCACATTCTCTGGTAGAAGCAGCAACGAGACTTTCCATTCTCGCTGTGAGGAAAGTGCGATAACAACTGCACTGATATTCATTACTATCAATAAACTTCTACCACTCATCTGTGTCTGTGGAGCGTTGTATTAATAATATTCCTTCTCTGAGTGAAAAGCAGCTTTACATATAAAGGGGCGCAGCGAGGAGGGGGCTAGCGGGGAGCTCAAAACTTTTTTTTTTGTACGACGTAGCTATATGACACGTTTTTTTGCAGGACGAGTTGTACTTTTAGTACTTGCGAGTTTTTTTGTACATTTACATTATCGTTTAACCCGTTAAGGACCCAGCCTGTTTGGACCTTAACCCCTTCCCGCCGCAGCCCTTTTTCAGATTTTCATTTTTGTTTCTTTCTCCCCACCATCTAAATCCATAACGTCTTTATTTTTCCGTCAATATAGTACTATGAGGGCTTGATTTTTGCGGGACGAGTTGTAGTTTTTCGTAGAAACATTTATTTTGCAATATAATGTTGTAGGAAATGGGAAAAAAAATATTTCTGGGGTAGAAAATGAAAAAAACTGCAATTCCTCTATGGTTTTTTGCGCGCCGTTTTTACGGAATTCACTGTGCAAATATATATTTTTTTTCGATATTTTACTACTTTTACAAGTAAAAACCTAAGTGTAAAAAAAATAAAATTTATTTGGTGTCACCAAATTCTGAGAGCCATAACTTTTTTATTTTTCCGTCGATTAAGTAGTAAGAAGGCTTATTTTTTGCGGGATAAGCTGTAGTTTTTAATAATATCATTTTGGTGTAAATGCAATGGTTTTGATCACTTTTTATTTCATTTTGTGTGGGAGATTAGGTGACCGAAAAATAGAGATTCTGGCGTCCACATTTTTTTTTTTTTTACGGCGTTCACCGTGCGGGTTAAATAATGATATATTGTAACAGTTCAGACTTTTATGGATGCGGCCATACCATATCATTTAAAAAGACATGAAATTGATTCAATTCATTCTCTGAACCGGTCAAGATGAGGAAGACATCATCTATGTATCGCCACCACCGCAAGACATGCCTAAAGTGGTGGGACACATAGACAAGGTCCTCCTCAATCCGCCGCATGAAAATATTAGCATATGTCGGGGCCATATTAGACCCCATGGCCGTACCACTTTTCTGAAGGTAAAATGTATCACCAACCATAAAATTATTTTTAATGAGTATAAACTCAAGTAATGTTTTAACAAATTACATTTTTTTTATCGGTAAAAAACAAACGTGTCAGGTAGTGAAGAGCAGCTTCAATGCCTAGGGAGTGGTCTATGGAGGTATAAAGACTTCCAGCATCAAGTGTAACAAGGATAGACCGGCCAGGGACCCCAAAAGAGCCAATCCTGACGAGAAAATCAGTGGTATCCCTGATATAGGTGTCAGCCCCCATAGCAAACTGCCGCAAAATTTTATCCACAAAGATGGCTGCTGGAACAAATAACGAGTCACTCCCTGACACAATAGGGCAAGCTGGGGGTTTTAATGGATCCTTATCAATTTTTGGAAGAAGGTAAAGCACCGGAGTAACCGGATGCTTTACCTTCAAAAATTCACAGAGGTCCTTGTCAATGATCTTAGATAAAAAAGCCTCATCGACAAGTGATTTCAATTCATTCATGAAAGAAAATCTTGGATCACCTGATAATTCAATGTATACATCATGATCATTCAACTGCATATCCAATTCCTGCAGATAAAAGGACGTGTCCATCACCACAATGGCACCCCCCTTATCTGCAGGTTTGACAGTAATAGAAGCATTATCAACAAATTAATTTAAAGCCATCTGTTCTAGCCGTGTCATATTTCTATGATAGTTATCCCTTTTATTTTGCTTAGTTCGAAATGTTTGAATGTGTTTGTCAACCAATGAAATATATGCCTCAATCTCATGTGAATTCTGGGGTGGCTGAAATCTGCTCTTTATAGTAAGGTCTAAACTTTTCAGATCAAACATATCATCATTAGACAGGGGTACATTTACATCAGAAGAACACAAAACTGGTTGTCCTGAAAAATGTGCTTTTAATCTCAACATTCTAAAAAAACGTTTTAAATCAAGATCCAATTCAAACCAGTTAACAACATTAGTGGGACAAAATGATAGTCCACGATTAAGGATTTTTAACTGTAACTAGTTATGAGAAATAGTTGAAATATTAACTACGAGGTTTATGGATTATTTTTCCTTGTCTGGTAGTGGCGATTCCCTCGTGCTGGGGTTATCCTCCCCCTCGATTTGGTATTGATCACCGACTCTCTTATGCCTCCTGCCGCCCCTGCGAGACTGCTTTCTCCTGGGGCTTCGATACTGTCCCCTAAAAAAGGAACACTGTATGGATCATCCGATAATTCCGAATCCGTGATAAAGGTGTCTGTCATCTTTTGACGACTCCGTACATTTCTGTCCTTCTTCACTGGACCTCTATATTCTGTATCTTCACCCTGCCAACAATATATTTTTCCTGATGTGTAATCGTCCAGATCATGTTGCCATTTTTGGCGTTTTGTTCTCTCAATCTCATTCCGAAATGTTTTCAAAAAAATCGGACATTTTATTCTGATATATTTCATAATCAGATATCACCATCATCTCCTTGAGTTCATCATTCCTTTCACTGAGTCTTAGCTTAAATATCTCAATTTCTTTTTGTAAATATTCAATATATAAGAGTAACAAATCTTGAGAATATTTATTGGAGATACCTTCAAATCTTTTCTTGTAGCTGGAATTAGTTGGAAACAAATTAGGTCTCAAATGAGATCGCATCTCACGTGGTATTCGTTGGCATTTAAAATATTCCCCCAATGTGGAGAGATGTAACTCCAAGGCAATCTGCCTCTTAGAGTCAGCTTCCCATTTTTTTCTCACACTTTCAATCGTGGGTATATTCAAGAAAGCAACATTTCCCAAGTGAGTCCTTGTAGAATGCGATCTGCATCCTCTTGGGTGTAGGCAAACACCTGTGGTGGGTTACCAACAATATCAAAATCTCCTTCTCCCAGCATATTTCAAACAGAGGTGCACGTGTTTAGGATTCATAAAGTTCAAGTAGATAGGAAAATCTCATCACTCAAGGTAAACTGAACATCAGGCCGTGTGCACGTTACCAGGACTTCAGTGTTGGGGAGATGTTGGTTTATTCACCACCAGGTGGAAAGAATGAGCAACGTTTCGGATCACACCTGAACCTTTCTCAAGCTAATTTCAAAAGTGCACAGTGCCACATATATATAGGGATACACGGGATATACAGTAAATAATACATATGTTAAAAATCAGTTAATACAAAGAACATAATCCTACAAAAAGTGAAAATATATCAGTCAATGTGACTAATAAATGTGTTAAAAAACAACATCTCTCAATATTAGGTAAATAGTGCAAAGATAACTAAGGTAATAATATAATTACCCTAATAACTGACATCAACTCATAATGAAGGGGAGGAGCAGAGGGATTCTTCCAACACAGTTGTAGTGGAAAAGAACAGAAGTTATGTAATACAACTTAGTGTCAGCTCTCGGCAGTGGCGTAGCTATAGGGGTCGCAGCGGTCGCAACTGCGACCGGGCCCCGTACTTAGGGGGGCCCGCAGGCCCCCCTCACCACACTAGCGCTGCAATGATTTCTCTGCATTGCTGGTCCCTGCTGGGGTACAAAAGAGACCCGGTGGCAGCTCGACTGTCAGAGAGTCATAGCGTGGAGGGGGAACAAGAGGGTGTTGTAAGATGGGTGGATTCATCTATCAATAATTTTCCGAGACCCAGCTCCGCCCACTGTGCTGTCCACCCAATCAGCTCACTTCTTGCTGTTTCCCTCTTCCTTGTGACCTGTGCAAGGGAAAGGAATGGCTACAGTAAGAAGATCGTGTGCTGCTGCTCCTCCCCGGCAGTACGAGCCGCAGTGTCCACTGTTACAGAGCTCAGGAATCCTGACTGCTGCTGCTCTCTGACCCCTACACCAGATGTAAGTAGCAACTATTAACCCCTTCACTGTGTGTCATGCTGAGCTGTCACACCTCAGGGCTGACCATCTATCTATCGGTCTGTCTATTCTATCTCCTGTCTCTATCTATCTATCTATCTATCTATCTATCTATCTATCTATCTATCTATCTATCTATCTATCTATCTATCTATCTATCTATCTATCTATCTATCTATCTATCTATCTCATATCTATCTATCTCATATCTATCTATCTATCTATCTATCTATCTATCTATCTATCTATCTATCTATCTATCTATCTATCTATCTATCTATCTATCTATCTATCTATCTATCTATCTATCTATCTATCTATCTCATATCTATCTATCTATCTATCTATCTATCTATCTATCTATCTATCTATCTATCTATCTATCTATCTATCTATCTATCTATCTATCTATCTATCTATCTATCTATCTATCTATCTATCTATCTATCTCCTGTCTCTATCTATCTATCTATCTATCTATCTATCTATCTATCTATCTATCTATCTATCTATCTATCTATCTATCTATCTATCTATCTATCTATCTATCTATCTATCTATCTATCTATCTATCTATCTATCTCATATCTATCTATCTCATATCTATCTATCTATCTATCTATCTATCTATCTATCTATCTATCTATCTATCTATCTATCTATCTATCTATCTATCTATCTATCTATCTATCTATCTATCTATCTATCTATCTATCTATCCATCTAATCTATCTATCTATCTCTCATATCCATCCATCTTTATCTACTTATCTCCATTTATCAATATCTATCTATTTATATCATATCTATTTTCTATCTATCTAGAAATATATATATATATATATATATATATATATACATATATAAAAATAAACACACACATACATACACTGGCGTAGCTATAGGGGTCGCAGCGGTCGCAATTGCGGTCAGGCCCCGAAGCCAGGGGGGCCCACAGCCCCCCACACCACATAAATAAAAAGTTACTATAGTAACTCGGGCCGCGGGCCCCTGTTACTATAGTAACAGACTGTACTTACCTTCCTGGTTCCGGATCCCAGCGGAGGTCCTGACGTCACAGCGCTATGCGCCGCGCACAACATCGAGAGGACAGGACTTCCGGCGCGGCTGAAGAGGAAGGTAAGATTAGTTGCCCTGACTGGCGGGGTCCGACTCCTGGGACCCGCCAATCAGCTGTTGTGAAGGGGCCGCAGCACTCGTACGAGAGCTGCTCCCCTTCATTCCTGTCACTTCATTCCGGTCACACTGTGAATCCGTGTCGGCGATTCACAGTGTGAGCGAGTAGTGAAAAGAAGGGGAAGCAGCTCTCGTACGAGTGCTGCGGCCCCTTCACAACAGCTGATTGGCGGGTCCCGGGAGACGGACCCCGGACACATCATCTATTGATGGCCTATCCTGAGGATAGGCAATCAATGTTTAGGGACTGCACAACCCCTTTAAGCCTACGATGTTGCAGGCTTAGGGGGCTCATGAGACAGGATCACAGATTGTGTGATCCTGTCTGCTGGGCCCTGTATCTAAGACAATCACATGGTAGGCTTAGATACATGGCCCATGTGTGATCCTGTCTGTGGGACCCTGTATCTAAGCCTACCACACTGTAGGCTTAGATACAGGGCCCCGGCACACAGTAATCTTATACTGTATAACATTACTGTCTGCTGGACCCTGTATCTAAGCCTACCTTGTGGTAGGCTCAGATACAGGGTCCCACAGACAGTATCACACATGGGCCCTGTATCTAAGCCTAACACGTGTTACTAATCGTTTTTTTTTGTGTGTTTTCTTACAGGTTCGGTCGTTGGACTACGGCGGATTCCAGGAATACTTCGATGACAGCTTTTTTTTTTATTATCAATAAAATGGTTAATGAGGGTTGTGTGTTATTTTTTTATTTCAATAAAATATTTTTTCTATGTCTTTGTGTTTTTTTTTAAACTATATTACTACCGCCTTAGTAATGGCCGCCGGCTGATTGACAGCATCCATTGCTAAGGCGGGGCTTAGTGTTAGCCGATGCAGAGGCTAACACTAACCCCCTTTATTACCCCGGTACCCACCGCCACAAGGGGTGCTGGGAAGAGCCGGGTACAATCCAGTACCTGACCATCTGTAGTGACGGTCGGCCACTGGGGTGGCCGCAGGCTGTTATTATCAGGAGG
This sequence comes from Rhinoderma darwinii, assembly GCF_050947455.1. Taxonomy (NCBI): domain Eukaryota; kingdom Metazoa; phylum Chordata; class Amphibia; order Anura; family Rhinodermatidae; genus Rhinoderma; species Rhinoderma darwinii. The sequence continues at coordinate 386,957,245 of NC_134689.1, forward strand.
GGAAAGGCCAAAAAGAGTGGCCCTTCCTACCCTGTTGATGCTAGGCTGCTGCTGCTTTATTGTATCTGGCTGGTTATGAAAAATGGGGGGGACCCCACGTCATTTAAAAAAAAACAAAAAAACAAATAATTGGAAAGAACGATGTGGGGCCCCCCCCCCCAATTTTCATAACCAGGCAGATACAACACAGCAGCAGCAGGCAGCATTACCAGGGTGGGAAGGGCCACTGTTTTTGGCCTTCCCCAGCCTAATACTACCAGCCTGCGGCCTGCCCGTCACTACAGATGGTCGGGTACTGGTTCGTACCCGGCTCTTCCCAGTACTCCTGGTGGCGGTGGGTACCGGGGTAATAATGGGGGTTAGTGTAGCCTATGCACCGGCTAACATTAAGCCTCGCCTTAGTAATGGAGGTTGTCAATCATCCAGCGGCCATTACTAAGGCGGTGATAATAAAGTTTAAAAAGATACAAGCACATAGAAAAAATATTTTATTGAAATAAAAAAACACAACCCTCATTAACCATTTTATTGAGAATAAAAAAAACGCCGTCATTGAAGTCCTCGAATCCGAAGTCCAACAACCGAACCTGTAAAAAAACCACAAACACACAAAAATAACCAGTAACACATAAAGAAGCAAAATTATTATTCTTACCTATCCTGGGTCCAGCGCTGGAGCCGCAATGTCAGCGAGCTGGGCCCTGTATCTAATCCAATCATGTGTGATACTGTCTGCTGGGCCCTGTATCTAATCGTATCTTGTGTGATACTGTCTGCTGGGCCCTATATCTAATCCGATCATGTGTGATACTGTCTGCTGTGCCACTGTATCTAATCCTATCATGTGTGATACTGTCTGCTGAGCCACTGTATCTAATCCTATCATGTGTGATACTGCCTTCTGAGCCACTGTATCTAATCCTATCATGTGTGATACTGTCTGCTGAGCCACTGTATCTAATCCTATCATGTGTGATACTGTCTGCTGTGCCACTGTATCTAATCCTATCATGTGTGATACTGTCTGCTGAGCCACTGTATCTAATCCTATCATGTGTGATACTGCCTTCTGAGCCACTGTATCTAATCCTATCATGTGTGATACTGTCTGCTGAGCCACTGTATCTAATCCTATCCATAGTTTATAGGGTCATAGTGCTATAGATATGCTATGCTGTCTCCTATACACACACTTTTTTTTGGGCGGACACATATGTATTGGGGCTATTTCCCCTGACATTTTAAGCCCTGAGGGTATGTTCACACGGCAGCGTCCGTTACAGCTGAAATTACGGTGCTGTTTTCAGGAGAAAACAGCACCGTAATTTCAGCCGTAATGGCATGTGCAGGCGTCTTTCGCTGCGTCCATTACGGACGTAATTGGAGCTGTTTTTCTATGGAGTCCATGGAAAACGGCTCCATTTACGTCTGAAGAAGTGACAGGCACTTCTTTGACGCGGGCGTCTTCTTTACGCGCCGCCTTTTGACAGCGGCGCGTAAAAACAAATGACAGTCGGCACAAAACATCGTAAGACCCATTCAAGTGAATGGGCAGATGTTTGCCAACGCTTTTGAGCCACATTTTCGGACGTAATTCAATGCTAAAACGCCCGAATTACGTCTGTAAATAGGGTGTGTGAACCCAGCCTTAGTGACGCCCCTGGCTGCTAGTGCTGCATTGTTGGCTCACTTAGGAGACCCAGCGATGCAGCTGAAAGCTGCGGACCGTCGGCCATGAGAAGTTTGCGGGGGGGGGGGGCCCAGTAAGAATTTTTGCATCGGGGCCCATGAGCCTTTAGCTACGCCCCTGGCTCTCGGTGATGCATGGGGTAAACCATGGCGTCCCGCGATCGATAGTGCGTATGCGCAAGATGGCGGACTGCCGGAAGTGCGTCATATGGAACGCACCCCTGGAACGCAGTATGGCCGCGCATGCGCGGACAGAGAATTCTGTCCCGGCGCATATTTTGACAATATGAAATAACACGCAAAAGAGTGTGTAACCAGCAATATATATTTCTTTATACAAGTAGCCCACAATAGATATATATGTGAAATGTAATTATATGTATATGTCAAAAGACTCAATATAGAGTCTGTAAATATAATGGCCACGGACTGCAACATATATATATATTGCTGGTTACACACTCTTTTGAGTGTTATTCCATATTGTCAAAATATGCGCCGGGACGGAATGTGATGACTTCATAAAGCAGATATGTCATCCACCTTCTTGACCAATCATGGTACGTTCTTCCATGGTGTCATAGTGTGATGACATCATAATGCAGTCATAGGTTAACTTATCACTTTCTCCTTGATTTGACGTCTGATTATGGCGAGTGTACTGAGCAGAATGCTTATTTTCTGGCTTATCTTTGCTTTATCTGTTGCTGAAACAGCAGCATCTGAGAATGACCGACCATCCAGGTCTTCTCCCATCCCAGCTTATGCTGAAGGTAAGAACAATGTACTATATTATATGTAATATGGAAGCTTGTAGATAGAAATGCCGCAGTTGTGAATTCTCTAGTGTGAAGAACTCCCTATTATTACAGGTGTTTTATACATAGGGGGGATGTAAAGTGGGTGACCTCTTAAAAGCAGATCTCCAGGACCCCCCGTTATTACGGATCATTTGTCTCAGTACATGGGAGGCCGTTACCTTACTGTAATATACGTTATGTGCACATAGTATATACTTATCTCTGGTATTGATAGAAATGTAATGATAAAGGAGGTGAACCCTTTACCAGTGACTACAGATGTACAATGTAGGACCCTCCAGTAATCCACAATCTTCTATTACATATCACTACGATGTTTGGCCCCAGATGTCACCAATGATAATAAAAGGTCGTGTGTTTCATTCTTTTCTTATAGGAGAAACACAACGTGTTTTTCTCAGAGGTTTGAGACAACTCAAACAAATCATGGATGAATTTCAGTCCGTACAAGGTAAGTTTATTTATTGCCACCATTTTATTCTACAATTGTCCTCCCATCTTAAAGGGGATAAAATCTCTGTTATGTCAATCACACAGAGATCACAGTGACCGCACCCCCAACTAACCTAAGAACAAGGGGGTCCTGTCCCCATACTGTAAATTATAAGGAATATTAGAAGTCATGTAGAAATGTCCTCAGCCGGCAGCCTGTTATATGTCATACAGCTCCCTGGTGACATCTAATATTCTTCTCAGTTACAGTAGTAGATACATGATCCCATATATAATAATAACAGATTGGTACTATAAACATATGATGTATATCATACTCAGGATAGATAATACAGGAAACATAAATAACCAATAAATGTAATGTCCTTCACATAGGAACATCTGATGTACAAACTGAAAAACCTAAAACACGTCTGAGGAAAATAGTGGTGACTCTTCCTCCGACCATCAATAGTAAGTGTCTACTGGACGTCTTCTGTGTCTTCAATGGCAGAAAACTCATTATATTCATCATTTACATTGTTTATTTGATTTTTCTATAATATATTGTTTTATTATTTACAGAAAAGACGTCTGGCGAGATAATAAAACCATCGTCCATCGCCGTGCCAACATCCCCTGCAGGTAATATAATAACACATTATAGAATAGACTCATCTCTATCCATAGAGGACATAACGGCTCAGCTTATACATGCAGCAGTCAGGCACAGAAGATACAAGTCTCCATCCCGCACATTGTCTTCTGAGTCCACACTCAACATCCAGGAGGAGGAACCTGAAGACACTTGTGGTCAGCAATGTATAGAAGGACGTCCAGTCAGGAGGAGGAATCCTGGAGACATTTCAGTAGACTAGAACGCCATTACTTCACCATATAGAGTCATGTATTACACTAGAACATGTTCCCTAATGATCCCCAATGCTGATATATAGGGAGAGTAGGGAACAATAAGGCGTCTACTACATGTGGAGAAGGTGGGCTCCTCCATTATATTGTCTCCATAACAATGTTGTATGTGAATGACTCTCTGCTCTGTGCAGGACATCAGAAAGGATTAGGATTATTGGGATTAGATCAACAATTTCTCTGTATTTTCTTCCAGGTCCAACAAGTGCAGTAATAACAAGCACAACACAGGGGTTTACATCCCCGACTGCTTCTGATCTACAGGAGATCGGTGAGTTCTCTAGATACATATATTGTCTGTTGTAGTACGAGGCTGACACTGGAATAAGATTCTCCATATATTGGGGTCACTTATTGTTATTGCTTTGTGAATAATTATAACATGTTCTTGTTTATTATAGTAAAGACGTCTGCAGCAACTGAACAACCGTTGCCGACCACCACGACCACATCCCCTGCAGGTAATATAATAACACATTATAGAACAGACTCATATCTATCCATAGAGGACATAACGGCTCCGCTTATACATGCTTCACCACATATAGTCATGTAGTACAGAGTTAATGGATTAGGATTATTAGGATTAGATCAACAATTTCTCTGTATTTTCTTCCAGGTCCAACAAGTGCAGTAATAACAAGCACAACACAGGGGTTGACATCCCCGACTGCTTCTGATCTACAGGGGATCGGTGAGTTCTCTAGATACATATATTGTCTGCTCTAGTACGAGGCTGATATATAGTACGAAGTATCTATATATAAAGTAGATGATTAATAATGCAGTTTAATGACTTCTATGTAATAGAATAGACTGAACAAGCTATGAATATATAGTTATGGAGGGTAATTCATGTACTTTTCTCACATAGGACACTCCAATGGAATTTCCACCAAAAAACAACTAAAATCCATCATTGTTCCACGTGGAATCCTCCATGGTAAATTCATCTTGATCTTCTTGTTGTTCTCAGCTTTATATCTTGTTCTTCATGTGGAATCTACAATTAATAAAAATATAACATCTCCAAATGTCCCAGTGTAGAAGAAGCGGAGATGTAGAGGGGACTGGAAATCATGGAAATATTACAGGAAATATATATGACGCTCTTATCTGGAAATAATCGTTCCTAAGAGAGTCCGAATACTCAGTTACATCCCTGTAGTCTATTTGGTAAAAAGGAAATCTTCAATAATAAAAGTGAATGTGAATTTTTATCATACAGGAGAAATCGGTTTTACCACAACAATTCAACCAAAGAAAATCTGGGTTGTATTTAGGAGAAAGCTTGGTAAGTTCTGTCTGAGGAATTTCTTTATAACCATTGAGACAATTAATCTCCTGAAAATTACATGTAACCATGACCCAATGTATTTCTATAGACAGTAACTGTCTCGAGGCAGTAGTAATATTACTATCTCATACAAAGAGGGACAATATGGTGGTAGATCCACCGCTATGTACAGAGACATACTGCACCCCTTTCCAGACTGGCACGCCACTCACCAGTCTTTATATATGACCCATTAGAATAACATACAAGGATTTGGCCCTTTGCTCTACATGACACTTTATTCCACAATCAATGAAAAAAAAAATCTCCTGATGCAGTTCACACTCATATTCTGCATTGACTGACAACATACACTATATTGTCCTCCAACACACTATACCCCATAGCTTTACTGTGATGAGGGGCCAGTAATCTGTAGAATGAACAATAATAATACACTGCAGAGTTGTACATTAGGAGGACACATCAGAGTACTTATGGTAGTGGACTAAATATGATGTAAGGAAATCAGTGTTATGGCAATGCCCACTAATGCACAGCCTGTTACCATTGGATATATCAGTCATTATAAGAGTAGATATACTGCTTACCAGTCACTGTCGGTCATATTTGGCAGTTACCTGGGCACAGAGCGTTATGTCTTTTATCTTATGACTACAAGTTCTTGAATCTATTTGACGAGTTATAAGCATCACACACTTATATCTATAATAACACAATATCAGGATTCATACTTCGTTTGCTCTTAACTTATAACCTCTAAAATAATTTTATTACTAATTTTCAGGTCGTAAAATCAATGAGGACGTAGAAACATCCGACCATGCAGGTAACGTCTTCTCCAGTCTATTACATCATTCATATTATATATATAAACTTGTAAAGAATGACCCTCACAGATGTAATAAATAATAATGTACATAGGAAAACATTTATTAACAGACTAACAAGTTAGTGGCTCTACAGGGGTTAAAATCATCTATTTCTCACACTTGACCCTGCAGGGTGACTATATTATTAGTCAGGGAAATGAAATCCCCAGTGACCTCAATGTCCCCTCCATGTCACAGGCCGGTACACGGTTAAATAAAGGACCCTGTGATTGAGAAGAGGGATATTCGGGTCTATTGCAGTGACCAGGGAATATTTAGGTTTTGGGTGTAGTTAGGTCTTGAATAGTAAATAATTTGCAGTAAATTATTTGCACCTCAGCAGCAGGATATTTGTTACATCCATGATGGCGGCTTTTTAGTTTCAGGAGAAAGCCGACACTTTATAGTAGAAATCTAACTGCTCCGACTAATACAATACAAACCAAGCAGAACTGTAGATGCTGCAAATCAATGGGACATTTCTAAGGAAATCTGTAGATAATCGTTCTTAATAAAGTGTAATTAATGAGGCAGATATTGTACCAGATCTGGACAACCCACCTCTAGAATAATAAAGGTTAATGGCTGGAATTTTATCATGTAGGTGAAACCGATATACAGAAAGAGCTAAAAATAATAAAGAAGATGATGGCTGGTACTAAAAAGAAGCGCGGTAAGTTCTATCTGTGGTAATTCTTTATAGACACTGAGATAATAACACTTATAATATAACATGGTATCTCATATAAACAGGGAGGCTATGGCTGTAGATCCACCTCTATATACAAAGACACAGCAGATCACACAGTAACACATGTAACTCTGAGACACTGGTTAGGGAACAATTTTCTGATTGACATAATATCCATTTAATGACATTTCTAACAAGTAAATCATTATAAGATGTCGTTGAGTAAGAGAATATAAGTCACACACACTGGAATGATATAATAGAATTTGTGTTTGTGTCAGGACAGGCAGGTCATGGTAATGCCCACTAATGCCACAGCCTGTTACCAGTGGATGTATCAGTCGTCGTTATGAGAGTAGATATACTATATACCAGTCACTGTCAGTCATATTTGGTCTGGACCTGGGCATAGACTGTTATGTCTCTTATCTTATGATGACAAGTTCTTCTATCTATCCCAATATTAGAAGCATCACACAGTTATAGCTGTAATATCACAATATGAGGATTTGTATTACTTATTTTATTTTAGCTTCATGGAATTTTAAATTATTTCATTTTTAATTTTTAGCTCGTAAACTCAATGCAGGAAAAACATCTCCTGAGAAGGCAGAAACCATCTACCGTGCAGGTAACGTTTACTTCAGTCTTTAAGATCATTCTTGTCATTGATATAAATGTTATATACACAGATATGGGGCTCATGTACAGCACTAGAGATGAGCGAACTTATCAAAAGTTCGGTTCGGCTAGTTCGCCGAATTTCACAAAAAAGTTCGGTTCGGACCGAACTAGTTCTGACCGAACCTGTCACTTACGTGCGCCGAGCATGCTACTGTCCAGGGTGCTGATAGAGTTAATGGGCTGCACTAACTCTTTCAGCAACCTTCACAGTACATGCTCGGCGCGCGGAAAATACCATTTAAATGTAATAAAAAAATAAAAATTATACGTTCGTACTTACTTTCCTCCTGTCCGGCCTCCAGCGATGACGTTTCATCCCTTTCGCCGATGCAGCCAATCACAGGCTGTAGTGGCGGTCACGCACGTCAGGATGACGCTTCATCCCACGTGACCGCCTCTGCAGCCAATCACAGGCTGCAGCGGCGACATGAATGAAACGTCATCGCTGGAGGCCGGACAGGAGGAAAGTAAGTATGAACGTATTATTATTATTTTTTGGCATGTATGTATGTTGGCATGTATGTATGTATGTATATCTGTGCATGTATGTTTGCATGTATGTTGGCATGTATGTATATATGTGCATGTTTGTATGTATATTTGCATGTATATATTTGCATGTATGTATGTTTGCATGTATGTATTTTTGCATGTATGTTGTCATGTATGTATGTATGTTGTCATGTATGTATATATGTGCATGTGTGTATGTATATTTGTATGTATGTATGTATGTTTGCATGTATGTTTGCATGAATGTATGTATATTTGCATGTGTGTATATATATATATGTATGTATGTTGTCATGTATGTATGTATGTTGTCATGTATGTATATATGTGCATGTATGTTGGCATGTATGTATATATGTGCATGTGTGTATGTATGTATATTTGCATGTATGTATGTTGTCATGTATGTATGTATATATGTGCATGTATGTTTGCATGTATGTTGGCATGTATGTATACATGTGCATGTTTGTATGTATATTTGCATGTATATATGTTTGCATGTGTGTATGTATGTTTGCATGTATGTATGTTTGCATGTATGTATGTTGTCATGTATGTTTGTATGTATGTTGTCATGTATGTATGTATATATGTGCATGTATGTATGTTTGCATGTTTTTATTTTTGCATGTATGTTTGCATGTATGTTTATATATATGTGCATGTATGTAATTATGTTTGCATGTATTTATGTTTGCATGTATATTTGTGCATGCTTGTATATATGTATGTATGTATCTTTGCATGTTTGTTTGTATGTATGTATGTTTTCATGTGTGTGTGTATGTATGCATGTATGTATGATAGTTTGCATGTATATATGTGTGTATGTTTGCATGTATGTATATTTGCATGTATATATGTGCATGCTTGTATATATGTATGTATGTTTGTATATATGTATGTATATTTGTATATATGTATGTATGGCCATGTATGATACTGTCTGCTGGCGCCCTGTATCTAAGTCAACTTCACGGCAGGCTTCTATACATGGTATAACAGTCAGTATCACACATTAAACTTAATCTAAGCCTACAACATGTTTTATTTCATTATTTTATTTTTTTACAGGTTTGGTGTTTGGACTACGTCGGTTTCGAGGACTACTTCGATGACGGTTTTTTTTCTACAATAAAATGGTTAATGAGGGTTGTGTTGGGGGTGCTTTATTTCAATAAAATATTTTATCTATATCTTTGTCTTTTTCTTTTCAAATTTTATTACTATCACTTTAGTAATGGCCGCTGTCTGAGTGACAACATCCATTACTAATGCGAGGCTTAGTGTTAGCCGGTGCAGAGGCTAACACTAACCACCATTATTACCCCGGTACCCAAAACCACCAGGGGTGCCGGGAAGAGCCAGGTACGATCCAGTACCCGACCATCTGTTGTGATGGTCGGGCCCTGGGGCGGCCGCAGGCTGGTATTATGAGGCTGGGAAGGGCCAAAAACAGTGGACCTTCCCACCCTTGTAATGCTAGGCTGCTGCTGCTGTGTTGTATCTGGCTGGTTATAAAAGTGGGGGGGACCCCACGTCATTTTTTTAAATTATTTATTTATTTACATTTTTTTTTTAAAAAAGACATGGGGTTCCACCCAATTTATCATAACCAGCCACAAACAACACAGTGTTATTAGCCTGGGAATGGACAAAACCAGTGGCCCTTCCCACCCATGTAATGCCAGACTGCTGCGGCCTTGTATATGGCTGGTTATTAAAAATGTGGGGGACCCGTCTATTGCTAAATTTGTTAAATTCCAAAAAAAAAACGACGTGGGGGTCCCCCCCATTTTTATAACCAGCCCGATACAACACAGCAGCAGCAGCCTAGCATTACAAGGGTGGGAAGGTCCACTGATTTTGGCCCTTCCCAGCCTCATAATACCAGCCTACGGCCGCCCCAGTACCCGACCATCACAACAGATGGTCGGGTACTGGATCGTACCAAGCTCTTCCCGGCACCCCTGGTGGTGGTGGGTACCGGGGTAATAATGGGTGGTTAGTGCTAGCCTCTGCACCGGCTAACACTAAGTACCGCCTTAATAATGGACGCTGTCAATCAGCCAACTGCCATTATCTAGGCACTAATAAAGTTTGAAAAAAAAAACACAAAGACAATTCTTTTTTATTGAAATAAGAAATCCCCAACAAAACCCTCGTTAACCATTTTATTAAAATTTGAAAAAACGCAGATCTACGCAGTAGTCCAACGAATCGTAGATGTAGTCCAATCGGTACATCAAAATCTGCAACAACATAAAAAAACAGTTATCAATGTGAACAATACCAATACTTCTACTCACCTACACACATATATACACGCACACACAAACAAACAACCATACACAGACACACACATATATACACAAACACAACAAGATATACACACACACATAAACAGACAAACACGCACATATACACAAACTCACACATATACAAACAAAAACACACATATCCAAACACACACACACACACACACACAGTTATACACACATACACGAACACATATACACAAACACATATACACAAACACACCCATATATACACACAAACACACACCCATATACACATACAAAAACACACACAAACATCTACACACAAACATATACACAAATACACCCATATATACACAAACATATACACAAAACACATATACACAAACACACCCATATATACACACACACACATATAAAAACAAAAACAGACAAAGTCACATACCCAAACACACATATATACACAAACACACACATACACAAACACGGTTTCTTTTAAATGCTGCTGGGGAACCCGCTCGATCCACTATATACGGCTGCGCTACAGTGCAGCATTTAAAAGAAACAGGATCCTGACCTGTCCATAGAGTTTAAGGCAGCACAGAGTATTTCAGGAGATGAGCGTGCAGATTCAGTGCTGCTGCGAACTCTGCTCTTACCATTACGTAGCTCTCAGTCTGTTACCTCTCCTCCACTCCTGTCCTCCAGAACACCTTCACATGATTGGCAAGTCACCACGTAATGGTAAGAGCAGAGTTCACAGCAGCACAGAGTATTTCAGGAGATGAGCGTGCGGATCTTGTGCGGGGTGGTGACTTGCCAATCACGTGAAGGTGTTATTGAGGACAGGAGTGGAGGAGAGGTAACAGACTGAGCTACGTAATGGTAAGAGCAGAGTTCACAGCAGCACTGAATCTGCACGCTCCTCTCCTGAAATACTCTGTGCTGCTGTGAACTCTGTTCTTACCATTACGTAGCTCAGTCTGTTACATCTCCTCCACTCCTGTCCTCTATAACACGTTCACATGATTGGCAAGTCACCACCACGCACAAGATCCGCACGCTCATCTCCTGAAATACTCTGTGCTGCTGTGAACTCTGCTCTTACCATTACGTGGTGACTTGCCAATCATGTGAAGGTGTTCTTGAGGACAGGAGTGGAGGAGAGATAACAGACTGAGAGCTACGTAATGGTAAGAGCAGAGTTCACAACAGCACTGAATCTGCACGCTCATCTCCTGAAATACTCTGTGCTGCCTTAAACTCTGTGGACAGGTCAGGATCCTGTTTCTTTTAAATGCTGCACTGTAGCGTAGCCTTATATAGTGGATCGAGCGGGTTCCCTAGCAGCATTTAAAAGAAACAGGATCCTGACCTGTCCACAGAGTTTAAGGCAGCACAGATTATTTCAGGAGATGAGCACGGGCAGCCGTTCGTTTTTCCGAGCCGTGCTCCCATCATGCACACGACCGTAAAAACACCCGTTATTGCGGGTCGTAATTACGACCCGCAATAACGGGCACATAGACTTCTGTTACCCACGGGTACCTTTCCGTATTCTCACGGGAAGGTGCCCGTGCCGTTAAAAAAATAGAACATGTTCTATTTTTCTATTTTACGGGCCGTGCTGCTATAATTATAATGACAGCACGGTTCGCAAAAGCGGCCGGCTGCCCGTGGCCGGCCGGCCGTGCTCGTACTTACGAGTCGTAATTACGAGCACGGCCCGTAAAATAAAAAAAATAGAACATGTTCTATCTTTTTAACGGCACGGGCACCTTCCCGTGAGAAAACGGGAAGGTACCCGTGGCTAACAGAAGTCTATGGGCCCGCTATTTCGGGTCGTAATTACGACCCGTGATAACGGGTGTTTTTATGGTCGTGTGCATGAGGCCCCGTAATGACGGGTGGCTACATGTGTGCACCCGTCATTACGGCAGCGTTGCTAGGCGACGTCAGTAAGGGTATGTGCACACACACTAATTACGTCCGTAATTGACGGACGTATTTCGGCCGCAAGTACCGGACCGAACACCCTGCAGGGAGCCGGGCTCCTAGCATCATATTTATGTACGATGCTAGGAGTCCCTGCCTCTCCGTGGAACTACTGTCCGATCCTGAAAACATGATTACAGTACGGGACAGTTGTCCTGCAGAGAGGCAGGGACTCCTAGCATCGTACATAAGTATGATGCTAGGAGCCCGGCTCCCTGCACTGTGTTCGGTCCGGTACTTGCGGCCGAAATACGTCCGTCATTTACGGACGTAATTAGTGTGTGTGCACATACACTAAATAGTCACTGTTCAGGGTGCTGAAAGAGTTAACTGATCGGTAGTAACTGTTTCAGTACCATGGACAGTGACTACCGATCACAGTACCTGTAAAAAAAAAGACGTTCACACTTACCGAGAACTTTCTGCTTCCTCCAGTCCGGTCTCCTGGCCGTTGCCTTGGTGACGCGTCCCTCTCGACATCCGGCCCGACATTCCTTGATGACGATGCAGCCTTGTGAGCGCTGCAGCCAATCACAGGCTGCCGCGGCCTCTGCAGCCAATCACAGGCTGCAGAGGCCTCTGCAGCCAATCACAGGCTGCCGCGTCAGAAAAGGTCGGACTGGAGGAAGAAAAGGGACTCGTCAACAAGACAACGACCGGGTACGTATGAAATGCTTTTTATTTTATTTTTAATCAGCAGCCTCTTTTCTCTATCAGTGATTGATAGAGATAAGTGGCTGCCGATTTGTATAATGTTTTTGACCGGGTTCGGTCAAAACGGGTTCGGCCGAACCCGGTGAAGTTCGGATTCGCTGCGAACCGAACTTTACCGGAAGTTCGGACCGAAACCGGGTTCGGTTGTCCCGGTTCGCTCATCTCTATACAGCACCATGTTATGTCTCTATACCACCTCCGAGTTATACAGAGTCGTAATGTGGTGCCCATAGACATGTGGAGGGTTTTCGGTCTGATTCCATATTAATCTGACATAGAGCGCCTATAGCTCCATAGTACGGAGCTGCAGGAATTGTGTTCTCCTCTGTACAGGCTCCGTGCACACGCCATATACTGACATTTATACATAACATTCACACCAGAAATAAGTAGTGACCAGAAGAAAACATTTACTAATGATGAACTGTGTGACACGTCTTATTTCCAGAATTATCACCAGCGCCACCAGATTATGAGGAGGAGTCCTATCCCTGGATGGAAGACACAACAACTGAACGTAAGCTTCTCTACTCTCCCACATCTCTCATCTCTGTAATACAGTTCTGATAATCAATTATTGATTTTCTAATCTTTTTCTTGTTTTCCAACAGCCTCTTATCAAATAACCATAAAAACACCACCAGCCCCAGCAGCAATCCAGAAACTAAAAGTGCGTCTAACAGCAGCAAGAAAAATGGCTGCAAAAATGAAAACAGCATCGCACATCGCAATAAGAGCGCCCCGTACAACAACAGCGCATACAGCAGCCGCAATACCAGCGCCAACCATCCGTACAACAACAGCGCATACAGCAGTCGCAATACCAGCGTCTCCAGCCACACAACAAGATCTTGCAGCCACTGCCAGCATTACAGACGACAGCCTGAGAAAAATCCTGATCATCAGCGGTGCTGTCGGCGTTCCACTCCTGCTGGTCGCTGCCCTGTTACTGCTGCTACTAGTGAAGCTGCACAACATTCAGAAATTGCTGGAAAGAGAAAGTGTCTGACGAGCGTTGCTGCTTGTAGAATATCACTTGTTCTGGCTCTGGCACATGACATCTTGGCCGGTAAAGTAGGTCAACATCTGGATTGAACATAATGGCGGCTGTGAAGGGTTTCGTTGAGAAGACTCCTCCATCTTTTCAGTGGTGATCTATCATCAGAGGCGTAACTTGTAGCTCCTGTGTCCCAATGTAAAATCTACAACAGGGCCCCGACCTACCATATATCATCTATAATACTGGAGTCTTCTTATGTGGCCAAGGGCTTTTGGGCCCCTCAGACTCCAGGGCCCGGGTACACCCCCTATAGCTACGCCCCTGTCCATCATTATCATAACTATGAGGACAGTATTAGGGAGTCCTGGTGATTGCCGGTGTGATAGTGAATGTGCGTGTTTCCACCATTATGTCACTGTAGTGATATCATAGACTGCCAATAGCGCGCTATTAATTCATCCCACATTCTCTGGTAGAAGCCGCTATGAGACTTTCCATTCTTGCTGTGAGGAAAGTGCGATAACAACTGCACAGATATTCATTACATCAATAAACTTCTACCACTCATCTGTGTCTGTGGAGCGTTGTATTAATAATATTCCTTCTCTGAGTAAAAAGCAGCTTTACATATGAAGGGGCGTAGCATGGAGGGGGCTAGCGGGGAGTTCAAAACTTTTGTACAATGTAGCTACAGTGAACGAAATAAGTATTTGATCCCTTGCTGATTTTGTAAGTTTGCCCACTGTCAAAGACATGAACAGTCTAGAATTTTTAGGCTAGGTTAATTTTACCAGTGAGAGATAGATTATATTTAAAAAAAAAACACAAAATCACATTGTCAAAATTATATATATTTATTTGCATTGTGCACAGAGAAATGAGTATTTGATCCCTTTGGCAAACCAGACTTAATACTTGGTGGCAAAACCCTTGTTGGCAAGCACAGCAGTCAGACGTTTTTTGTAGTTGATGATGAGGTTTGCACACATGTTAGATGGAATTTTGGCCCACTCCTCTTTGCAGATCATCTGTAAATCATTAAGATTTCGAGGCTGTCGCTTGGCAACTCGGATCTGCTGCTCCCTCCATAAGTTTTCGATGGGATTAAGGTCTGGAGACTGGCTAGGCCACTCCATGACCTTAATGTGCTTCTTTTTGAGCCACTCCTTTGTTGCCTTGGCTGTATGTTTCGGGTCATTGTCGTAGTGGAAGACCCAGCCACGAGACATTTTTAATGTCCTGGTGGAGGGAAGGAGGTTGTCACTCAGGATTTGACGGTACATGGATCCATTCTCCCATTGATGCGGTGAAGTAGTCCTGTGCCCTTAGCAGAGAAATATTGAAGTAAGAGAAAAAACGGGATAAACGGCGCTGCTTGTAAAGGTACGGTTTATTAGAAGGATGCTACGCGTTTCGGCGCCGGACCGGCGTCTTCATCAGGCATGTCGCAGGGTTAAAAACCACATGTATATATACCAAATACCATAGGGTAAATTACAAACTGATTGGACCAGTTCAGACCAGCCTCCTGGCCAAAAACCGCCAAAAACAGCAGGCCAATTCAGGCGGATAAGAAAAAACTGCACTAATGACAAAGATTTTTCGACTGAATGTAATTTATTAAAAAGAAGGTTTAAACAAAAAAACTTCCCAGCAAGCCTGATTATGGGAGCAGAATCGAGAGCAAAGGCATTAACACAATTAGATTGCATTAATCCGAGTGCTTGTATAGAGAAATCCACAGATTTTAATTGCAATTTTATTACTACTTTTAACAAAGGAAGCAAATTAATTAGTTCAACAATTAATAAACATTGGCATATCCTTAAGAACGACCAATATATGAAAAGTATTATTCCCACTAGACCCAAGATCACTTATAGAAGGGCTAAAACATTGAGGAATTTAATTGCACCTAGTAGATTACGGAAAATTAATTGTGACCCTCATAAAACAATTTTAACATCTAATGGCTCATATCGTTGCGGCAAACCAAGATGCCTCTGTTGTTCCAATATTGCGAACAAAATAACTAATTTTATATCGGTAAATACCAAGGAAAGTTTCCCGATTAAAAACTTCCTCAACTGCGGGAGCGACTATGTTATATACCTATTACAATGCACATGTGACCGTCAATACGTGGGTCGTACCACCCAAACCCTTAGAAATAGGATCAATAAGCATAGATTTAATGTCAGGACTGGTTTCGTTAAACATAGTGTATCTCGCCATTGTGCCACTGTACATAACTGTAACTTTGGCGCTATTACTGTAACTCCTATAGAGAGAATACCTATCGATATACCCGATAGATTTACCAGATTAAAGCAAAGGGAAAATTTCTGGATATATAAATTGGGAACGTTATACCCCAATGGTCTTAACGATATTACAGAGTCCGCATTGGATTAATGATCTTATGTTTATGTTTATATAACTGTTGACCTTGCTTTTTAACCATACTCCCGTATTGGATTAATGATATAGAAGTCTTGACGATTAATTTAACCTTGCTTTTAGATTTTGCTCCTCATAAGCGTTATGTTACTATTTTACAACAACCCTTCTATCTTCATTTATGCAGTTTTGTTGTAAGTATTATTATCATTGTGCTATGTAATTTTACCCTAACATTTTATGTGAATTTTATTAGCTGAGGCTTGTTCATACTATATATTTTTATATATATATATATATATATTTCTTTACGCTCTATAATAATATTATTAATTATTATTTATAGTTCGTGCATGTCTAAATCAATATTGAATTTCTTCGGCTATTGTATCTGGTATTGCCGTCCTAATTGTCTATATGTCCCCGGGTTAGGTCCTTTATTATGTCCTTCTAAATCTTCTATTGTAATTCATTACTGTATTAATCAGGTAAATCCTGTTTTTATAATCCCAGCATATCGCCCGTATCTGCGGTCCATTATGCGTATCACTGTGCTTCACTTCCGGGATTTTTGTTGTCAGTGGTTTCCCTGACAACGTTCCACCATGCGTTCCATTGAGACCGCTTTACCTCTTCCGGATTGTATTGTGTATGTGTTTCCTGGCAACATACAACGGCCGCTGCCCTTTTCTTAAACTACCATCACATATGTACTTCAGCAATGTTTGTTATTATAATTATATATAATTTTTATTTCTGGTATCGTAAACTAGCTGGTAGTTCACTCTGATTTGTGATCCATGTCTTTTATCTAATCATCCTAGTCATATATTGTTATTTCCTTGTTATATGTTTGCATATTGCATTTCCCTTTTTTATTTATTTTTTTATTTATTTATTATTATTTTTTTTTTTTTTTTTTTTTTTTTTTTTATTTTTTTTTTTTTTTCTCTCTCTTTATTTGTATCAACTTCTGAACTTTGACTTTTTTTTTTTTTTTTTTTTTTCTTCTCTCTTTATTTGTATCAACTTCTGAACTTTGACCTGCTGTTTTTGGCGGTTTTTGGCCAGGAGGCTGGTCTGAACTGGTCCAATCAGTTTGTAATTTACCCTATGGTATTTGGTATATATACATGTGGTTTTTAACCCTGCGACATGCCTGATGAAGACGCCGGTCCGGCGCCGAAACGCGTAGCATCCTTCTAATAAACCGTACCTTTACAAGCAGCGCCGTTTATCCCGTTTTTTCTCTTACTTCAATATTACTTTGGCATCTCCACGGGGATTGCGTCCGGGATTGGCAGCAGCTATTGATACAAATTACATGCCGGTAATTTGCCACTGAACAGGTGAGCATTTATGTACCGTTTTTTTTGCTCCTTATACTATTGATCACGCCACTTGGCGCCGTGTCTCCCTTTTTGCTTTTTTTCCTAGTACTTAGCAGAGAAACACCCCCAAAACATAATGTTTCCACCTCCATGCTTGACAGTGGGGACGGTGTTCTTTGGGTCATAGGCAGCATTTCTCTTCCTCCAAACACGGCGAGTTGAGTTAATGCCAAAGAGCTCAATTTTAGTCTCATCTGACCACAGCACCTTCTCCCAATCACTCTCAGAATTATCCAGATGTTCATTTGCAAACTTCAGACGGGCCTGTACATGTGCCTTCTTGAGCAGGGGGACCTTGCAGGCACTGCAAGATTTTAATCCATTACGGCGTAATGTGTTACCAATGGTTTTCTTGGTGACTGTGGTCCCAGCTGCCTTGAGATCATTAACAAGTTCCCCCCGTGTAGTTTTCGGCTGAGCTCTCACCTTCCTCAGGATAAAGGATACCCCACGAGGTGAGATTTTGCATGGAGCCCCAGATCGATGTCGATTGACAGTCATTTTGTATGTCTTCCATTTTCTTACTATTGCACCAACAATTGTCTCCTTCTCACCCAGCGTCTTACTTATGGTTTTGTAGCCCATTCCAGCCTTGTGCAGGTCTATGATCTTGTCCCTGACATCCTTAGGAAGCTCTTTGGTCTTGCCCATGTTGTAGATGTTAGAGTCATTATTGATTAATTGAGTCTGTGGACAGGAGTCTTTTATACAGGTGACCATTTAAGACAGCTGTCTTTAATGCAGGCACCAAGTTGATTTGGAGCATGTAACTGGTCTGGAGGAGGCTGAACTCTTAATGGTTGGTAGGGGATCAAATACTTATTTCTCTGTGCACAATGCAAATAAATATATATAATTTTGACTATGTGATTTTCTTTTTTTTTTTTTTTTTTATATATATATAATCTATCTCTCACTGGTAAAATTAACCTAGCCTAAAAATTCTAGACTGTTCATGTCTTTGACAGTGGACAAACTTACAAAATCAGCAAGGGATCAAATACTTATTTCCTTCACTTTATATGATACTGTTTTTTCAGGACGAGTTGTACTTTTTGTACTTGCCAGTTTTTTTGTAAATTTACATTATCGTTTAACCCCTTAAGGACCCAGCCTGTTTGGACCTTAACCCCTTCCCGCCGCAGTCCTTTTTCAGATTTTCATTTTCTTTTTTTCCTCCCCACCCTCCAAAAGCCATAACGTCTTTATTTTTCCGTCTATACAGTACTATGAGGGCTTGATTTTTGCGAGATGAGTTGAAGTTTTTCGTAGCACCATTTATTTTGCCATATTATGTACTAGGAAACGGGAAAAAAAATATTTGTGGGGTAGAAAATGAAAAAAACTGTGATTCCTCCATGGTTTTTTGCGCACCGTTTTTACGGAATTCACTATGCAATTAAAACAACATGTTAACTTTATTCTGTGGGTCAATACGATAATGGCGATATCAAATATATATAGTTTTTTCTATATTTTACTACTTTTACAAGTAAAAACAAGTGTAAAAAAGAAAATAGATTTTGTTGTAAAGGATCTGCCAGGCACAGCTTCGGGGTCAACGCCCATAGATAATGAGTCTGCACCTGCTTCTATGTCTGGGAGACTGACTCCATCTTCCACCACTCAGGGTGCCAGGCTTAGGAGTGGGAGAACCTATCACAGCCTGGCCAGACAGAGCTAGCTCCCGCCCTCTGTAGGGCGGGTATAAATAGACAGAGGGCGGGAGCTAGCTCCGTCTGGCCAGGCTCTGATAGGTTCTCCCACTTCTAAGACTGCCACCCTGAGTGGTGGAAGATGGAGTCAGTCTCCCAGACATAGAAGCAGGTGCAGACTGATTATCTATGGGCGTTGACCCCGAAGCTGTGCCTGGCAGATCCTTTACATTTGTGTTGCAAAATTCCGAGAGCCATAATGTAAAGGATCTGCCAGACACAGCTTCTGTGTCGACACCCATGGTTAATCAGTCTGCACTTGCTCCTAAGTCTGATAGAGTGACTCGATCTGCTACCACTCAGGCTGGGAGGCTGAGGAGTGGGAGAGCCTATCACAGCCTGGCCAGACGGAGCTAGCTCCCGCCCTCTGTCTATTTATATCTTGATTTCCTGCTCCTCCTTTGCCTGTGATTCTGTCTGGTTTCCTGGCTCTGCTGCTCCTGCTAGTACTATTTACCTCTGCTTAATTGACCCTGGCTTTACTGACAACTCTCCTGCTCTGCGTTTAGTACCTCGTACACTCCTGGTTTGACTCGGCTCGTTCACTACTCTTGTTGCTCACGGTGTTGCCGTGGGCAACTGCCCCATTTCCCTTAGCTTCTGTTGTACCGTTGTCTGTTTGTCTGTCGTGCACATATTGAGCGTAGGGACCATCGCCCAGTTGTACGCCGTCGCCTAGGACGGGCCGTGCAAGTAGGCAGGGACTGAGTGGCGGGGAGATTAGGGCTCACCTGTCTGTCTCTCTACCCCGTCATTACACATAACTTTTTTATTTTTCCGTCTATTAAATAGTATGAGAGCTTATTTTTTGCGGGATAAGCTGTAGTTTTTAATGATACCATTTTGGTGTACATGCGACGGTTTGATCACTTTTTATTTCATTTTGTGTGGGAGATTAGGTGACCAAAAAATAGAGATTCTGTCGTTTACAAATTATTTTTGTTACGGCGGGTGGGTTAAATAATGATATATTGTAATAGTTCAGACTTTTACGGATGCGGCGATACCAATTATGTTTATTTATTTTTTTACTATGCTCTAGGGGGGAAATGGCAAACAGGTTTTTTTTTAACTTTTAATATAGATTTTTTTTTTTACACAGAAAAAAAACTTTATTTAACTCATTTTTACTTTTTTTATTAGTCCCCCTAGGGGACTTCAACCAGCGATCGTTAGATCGCTTGCACTATGTACTGCAATACTAATGTATTGCAGTATATCGTGATTCTGAGAGGCATCTATTAAGCCCTGCCTGAGGCAAGGCTTAATAGGTGTACAAAGATGGCGGACCTGGGGGTGTTCATTAAGATTTGGAGAGGTTTTGAGCTGCCAGAATGATAGAAACTCCACATAAATGACCCAATTTAGAAAACTAGACCCCCTCAATGTATTTATCTAGGGGTGTAGTGAGCATTTAGACCAAACCCTGAATTTATGCAAAGCAAGTGGGAAAAATTAGAATGGCTTTTTTTTTCACAAATGTGTCACTTTCATGAATATTTTTTTGTACAAAGCAAAGTAAACTGAGGAAATGCACCCCACATTTTATTGCGCTGGTATTTCTGTGCTAAAAAAAACCAACCCAATGAGGCCCTAATCTGCTGTTTCGATACACGACAGGCTTTCATGGCATCATTCTAGCTGGAATAATTTACTGGCACCATTTCATGTCTGCCGAGTCTTTGAGGGACTAGGGCAAAAGAAAAATAACTCAAGTAATTGATAAAACAACAACCCTCAAGATATTCATCTAGGGGTATAATGAGAATTTTAATTTTGATTAGACTTATTCTAAAATCCAAATGATAAGTGGCCAATATGGTAATGAGAAATGGGGTGAAAATTAAGTAGAGAATGAATTAGAAAATAAAGTAATGCAAATGTCTGATGGGACAAAACGAGAGTACAAATAACATAAAAATGTAATAATCTAGTGACGAATGGTATATGCGAAAGCATTCGTGAATACAGAGGCCTGGTTTGTCTGGGCAAGTACCCCACTGGTAGCCTGCGTCTCTTCTTGTTCCATTTTTGAAACACACCCCCCGCACCTCTTTTGGGGACATCTCTTATTAGCAGTTGGGGGCACTTGGGATGGAAAATGCTGTCCCGGAATTACTCTGCTGGCCTCGCTGGAGGTTCTAGCCGTGGTCTCCCCACCCTGGTCTCCAAAAATAAAAAATGTTATGACCTTTCCCTGGCAGTTCAGGTAAGGTCCCTGGTTTCCTGCTTTCCTGTATATAGTAAATAAATTATACAGTGTCATTTGCACAGGATGGATGGCCAATTTTTTGTACCAGACCCTGGACTTTCTAACTGCGCTATAGGGCTGTAGCATTTGGTCGGCAAAGTTCACCCCTTCCATATGTTTATTGTACTGCTGTGTGCAGAGCGGTTTAGTAATGGTGGCATTCGTCCCTCGCACAGAAACAGGACTCCTTTCATCAGCATGGATTGAGGTGATCATGAGGACATCTTTTTTATCCCTGTACTTAACGATCATTATGTCCTCATGACAAAGAGCCCGACTTTCATTGGCCTTTAATTTTAGGTTCACCAGCGCCTTTGGAAGGCCTTTCTTGTTGTGTCTAATTGTGCCGCAAGCCACCGTTTTTTTTTAAAATAAAATTTGAAACAGGGGAACACTTTTATAAAAATTTTCAATTTACAAGTGGTACCCCCTGTCTAGTAGTGGGTAAATTAGGTCCCAGACGATTGGTCCATTTAAATTGAGCATGGGGGGGCATTCAGGAGGGTTCATTTGGGTATCCTTTCCCACATATACCCTAAAACGGTGGGTGTAGCCAGTGCTGCTTTCGCTGATTTTATAGACTTTCATGCCATATCTGGCTCTCTTGCTGGGTAGATACTGCCGGAATTTTATTCTCCGCTTGAATAGAACCAGGGATTCATCAACGGCAAGATCCATTTCTGGGGTATATGCCTCTGCAAGTTTTATATTAAAATGGCTAATAAGAGGCCTTATTTCATATAGCCGATCATAGCTGGGGTCACTTTCTGGTGGACATTGGGAATTGTCCATGTAGTGAAGGAAACGCATTATAGCCTCAGAACGTTTGCATTTCATCACTGCATGATACATCGGGGTATCGTACAGGACATCAGTCAACCAATATGACCTTATAGTGGGCTTTTTTACAATGCCCATATTTAAAAGAAGGCCCCAAAATGTTAGCATTTCTGCCTGGTCGACTGGATACCAGATGTTGGATCTGACATTAAAAGACCCCACGTTACTTGTCATAGATTGTTGGGCATACAAATTGGTTTGTATAACCATTAAGTTAATTAAGCCTTCTGAAAAGAAGAACTTAAAAAAATCTGCCGCACTATATCCGGTGGTATCTATATTAATCCCTGATGCAGAAGTAAAATCAGGAATCTGGGGATTATATGTGGCTGTGGACAGCCAATCGGGCTCTCTAGCGCTGTCTGTGTCTGAACACATTATCTCAAACGCTTCCTCAGCTGTATACAACCGCAGAGACATTGTATATCTCTCTCTCTCTCTCTCTCTCTCTCTCTCTATGTATATATAAATATATATATATATATATATATATATATATATATATATCTGAGACTAACTTATAACTATATTAACTTATATTTTTTATTTTATTTTTAAATATAATTTGTATATTTTTAATATTTTCTTTTCTATGAAACCCTAATAACGTAACCCTTACTAGCACTACCTAAAGCCCTATACCTAGCTAACGCAAATTAACGCCCAACCCTAATGCTACCTATCACCCTACACCTAACGCTACCTAACTCTCTACACCTAGCGCTACCTAAAACTCTATATATAATCAAATTATTTTATTTGTGTGACACAAAATGACAGGAGGGGGTATATGGATGGGTGGGGAGGGATCACAGGGGCACTGGGGCAGATATGAAGGGGGTTCAATCTCTTTTTTTTTTAACTTGACTGGAGGACAGGCTGACGCAGCTCCGTTCTCCTCACAACCTCTGACAGCAGTGAGGAGATCAGAGCCGTGTACTGGCTTTTTCTCCTGCCTTTGTAACATTGACAGCTGTCATTGGTCTGTGTCAGTGACTGACTAATCACAGCCATCGCCAGGCTGGGACCACTTTGATTGGTCCCCCGGGCGCTGACTGTGACAATCAGCTGTCTGTTACACACGGTGACAGTTTGAAGCAATGACGAAAATGAACGTCATGGTGCGTGATCTAGCAGCCGACCATGATGTTCATTTTCGTCATAGGTCCTTAAAGGGGTTATCCAGGAAAAAAATAAATTCTAAAAAGTGTCCCCCAGCCTTGATTTGCCTTCCCTAATACCCCCTATTAAACTTCTAACCAGTTTCTGTTTTATTTCCATAGTCACTGCTGCTCTTTATTTGTTTACATCCCTTGCTGTTTGTTTACATCCCTTACTGTCTGTTTCCTTTCTTGTAACCCACCATACCCATGATCCCCTGCTGCATCTGAGGAGACAGTTGCCTCC
This sequence comes from Rhinoderma darwinii, assembly GCF_050947455.1. Classification (NCBI taxonomy): domain Eukaryota; kingdom Metazoa; phylum Chordata; class Amphibia; order Anura; family Rhinodermatidae; genus Rhinoderma; species Rhinoderma darwinii. The sequence continues at coordinate 386,981,169 of NC_134689.1, forward strand.
CTCCCCCTTCCTCCAAAGCATCTCAGCTATTTGCATACTGCCACGCCCCTCTTTGGTCACATGATCCTTCCCTGCTCTAATTACAGATTACAGGCAGACGCTCCCTCCCTGCACACTGTCTGAGGCCGGATTTACACCAGCGTGTGCCTTTTGCGTGCGCAAAAAACGCTGCGTTTTGCGCACGCAAAAGGTACTTAACAGCTCCGTGTGTCAGCTGCGTATGATGCGTGGCTGCGTGATTATGCCGCCATCATTATGACACTCTGTTTGTATGTTTGTAGCACGTGGTGCTTTTCTGTTTTCATTCATACTTTTTACTGCTGTTGCGCGAATCACGCGCGTCCCACGGAAGTGCTTCCTTGTGCTGCGCGCGATTTTCACGCACCCATTGACTTCAATGGGTGCGTGATGCGCGAACAACGCACAAATATCGGACATGTCGAGAGTTTTACGCAGCAGACACACGCTGCGTGAAACTCACGGACAGTCTGCACGGCCCCATAGACGAACATAGGTCCGTGCGAGGCGCGTGAAAATCACGCGCGTTGCACAAACGTATTACACGTTCGTCTAAATAAGCCCTTACACAGAAATAATCATCATTATCCTTTGTGCCTCCATCTATCCCTGACCTAAGTACAGGCACCCATCTCCCTCCCCCGCCCCTTCCACAGCCTGATAAATGTTAGGGTATGTTCACACGCAGTCAAAAACGTTTGAAAATACGGAGCTGTTTTCAAGAGAAAACAGCTCCTGATTTTCAGATGTTTTTTGTGCCATTCGCGATTTTCGCTGTGTTTTTTACGGCCGTTTTTGGAGCTTTTTTCACTACAGTCTATGGAAAACGGCTCAAAAAAGGTCTCAAGAGGTTTCCTGCACTTCTTTTTCGCAGCCGTTTTTTTATGCGTAAAAAAACACATTAAAAAACGCTCCTTCGGAACAGAACGATGTTTTCCCATTGAAATCAATGGGCAGATGTTTGGAGGCGTTCTGCTTCCAATTTTTCGGTAGTTTTTCGGGAGTTTACGGCCCGAAAAATGGACGAAAATAGACCATGTGAACATACCCTAAGTCTGCCCACTTCACCTAAGGCCTCATTTACACGAGTGTGTGCGTTTTGCGCAGGCAAAAAAACGCAGCGTTTTGCGTGCGCAAAAGGCACTTGACAGCTCCATGTGTCATCAGTGTATGATGCGCGGCTGCGTGATTTTCGCGCAGCCGCCATCATAGAGATGCCCTAAAAAATTTATGTTTAAAGCTAAAACTAGAACTAATGAATATTAGGATTATAATAAATATGCGGATATTTTGAGTTTAAAGGCTATGTACACCTTTACCACCATTTTTTGTACTGTCCCAATGCATCTAAAATGTAAAATGAAGCAACTTTGCAAATAGTCCTGATTAAAAATGTAGTTTTATGTTTGCCTGTGTCTCCATGGTAACAGACTACAAGTAAACCCTATGTAGTCTGATCTTGCAGCTATGCTATCTAACATCTGTCCCCAACCTATTGCTAACCTACCACAGGTAACTTTTTTTTATTCATTATGGGAGAAAAAAGGGAAAGCTGTCTCTATAGAACCACCTATAGGTGACTACTCTGTTGTCGATGTCTAACCAAGGAGAATCAGTACCTTCCCAGAGCTGCTTTAAAGGAATCTCACTCAATTGTGCTGTCTACAATAGGGTGACTCTAGTTTGGCTATTAACCCAAATCTTGTTTCAAGTCTCTAGAAAGTTTAGAACATTAGGTTACAGAATAGTCACCTATAGGTGGCACTAGACAGACAGTTTTCCTCCTTCTGGAGTACCGTCATTTTGCATACATTTTCCCAGGTAACATTGCCTTTAAGACTCCCTGCCAGCAAGGAGAATCAGTACTTTCCAAGAGAAAAAAAAAGGAGAAGACTCAAAGTTATGTTTATACATTTTAATTCATTTCCTACCATTATCCTATAATTATTAATATAATATAACTAGAATTATATTACTGCTATCATTATAACCCTAACACTATGAGATCCCTATTCCTAAAGCTGTTGGTCCAGAAGAAGGCGAAAACCCTGGACACATTCAGCCAATTCGTGTCACAGGGGGAAAATTCCTTCTTGACCCCGGGAAAAGGCGATCAGTTCGAGAACCCTGGATCAAACTCGCTGCTAAATATTATAGTTTACTATATTTTAAAGTTAATTTACCTAAATATGTTATTATTATATTAATTTGTTATTATTAGATTATTATTATTATTATTATTATTATTATTATTATTATTATTATTATTATTATTACTATTATTATAGTGATATTTCTATTACACATTTTTTAATAAGGCTACACTATTATTATTAATTTATTGAGATTATACTATTTTTTATATAATCTTATTACTACTATATAACTACTAATATTACTAACATTTTTATTGTTATTTTCTTATTTATATTTATTATATCCCTATTCCTAAAGCTGTTGATCCAGAAGAAGGCGAAAACCCTGGACACATTAAGCCAATTCATGTCACAGGGGGAAAATTCCTTCTTGATCCCGGGAAAAGGCGTCAGTCCGAGAACCCTGGATCAAAGCTGCTAATTCCTATTACAGTTTACTAATTATTATAGGTAATTAACCTAAATTATAATGAAATTAAATGTAATTATTATATTGTTAGTATTACTTTGGTGTTGATAATAATAATATAATGATACTACTATTGCTATCACTAATATCTAAGTCCCTATTCCTAAAGCTGTTGATCCAGAAGAAGGCGAAAACCCTGGACACATTAAGCCAATTCATGCCACAGGGGGAAAATTCCTTCTTGACCCCGGGAAAAGGCAAACAGTTCGAGAACCCTGGATCAAACCTGCTGCTATTATTATATAATTATTTTTGTTATTACTCTCTTATTATTATACTATTTCTAATATTACTGCACCTGTTGTTATTATTAGAAAAATCTTAGATCATTACTCTTGCTACCAATATTAATACGACTGACCTTTTTAACCTAACAATTATTAATATTACTGTCGTTGCTGTTGATGTAATAACAGTTAAGATGTTTCCATACAAGACTTCATCTTCTCATTGGTCTGAGGAGGATGGTCCAGATGATGTTCCTCTTCCCTCTGATGTTCTTCGTCATATCATGGAGGAAGGAATGCTGGCGGATTTTCTTTCTTCTTCCTGTCTGACACTGAATTCTTCTCATCGCCATGCTGACTTCTTCCTCTTTAAACGTTTTCTCTTCCTCTTTCTCTTCATCCTCCTCTTTCTCTTCAACCACACTCTCTTCTTCTTCATCCTCGTTGTCTGATTTCTCATCAACCTCCATGACTTCCACTTCATTGTCTTCCACTTCATAGTCTTCCTCCTCCTTGTCTTCCACTTCATTGTCTTCCTCCTCCTTGTCTTCCTCCTCCATGTCTTCCACTTCATTGTCTTCCTCCTCCTTGTCTTCCTCCTCCTTGTCTTCCTCCTCCTTGTCTTCCTCCTCCTTGTCTTCCTCCTCCTTGTCTTCCTCCTCATGGTCTTCTTGCACTTGTTCCTCCTCGCGCTCTTTTGCCTCTCCTTCAGCCTTCTTGACCTCCTCTTCCATCGTAGGTTTGGGCTCTTCTACATCCCACGGCCATGGCAGATATTTCCTCTGAGCTTCGCGGTTCGTTGGCATGAGGTGCTAAGAAAAGAAAATTTTCAGTCAATTGTCTATTGAGATGTTCCTATAAAATCTTTACATCTATAAAAGAACATGGATAAATCTGTTATAGAGAGAACATAATAACCAGTATGATCACTGACCTCCATCTTGATGATTGGGGATGGTAAGAATTTTGTGCAGTAAATCAGCTGCTGTAGAACTCTCTCCTCTGTGGTGCTGGGGTAAGCTGAAGAGAGAAACAACCAGATAACGGGATCAGACATAAAACTACACCATAAACCATAACATAACATTACAAAAATATTCCTTTAATCTGTCATCAATGGGACATGAAAGGTGTTGTTTTTTTTTTTTTTTAAATATTCTGGATTATTGGACGGGCATAGAAAAGTATAGAAATCTTAGTTTCAATCTTCAATTTCCTTACTGGATCTCTCTGCTCAGTCTTCCACATTATAGTTCAGTTCTGTGCTAAATTACCAAATTTTCGGGATTATCGGATACAAAGGAATTTTACTGTATTTTGAGATCATCTATCAATCACTTTCTTGTGGTAAAGTCTAATTATTAAAAAAAACTCACTTATGAAGGGTCTAAATCCAAAAGCGGATTCCTGCTGCCGATAGATGCCCTAAAGAGAAGAGAATCCAGTAAGTGACCTCTTATCCCTCCTCAGGAATGGACAGTAGGACAAGGGGTCAGTTTTACAAATGAGCAGCCGGTGATTTGTGGACTTGTTACCTGTCCGGGATCTTACTCAATAAGCCGCTACTTGTCTGAGTGGAGAGCCGGCCACATGGACTTCTCCTGCTGGATCCAAGTCTGCTGCTACATGTCCATCACAGGGAAGGAAAAAAACAAGACAATGAAGCCACTGACCTCCAGAGATCTGCTGCCCGCTGCCATCCTGTACCCGTCCTGAACTGTAGAATCCAAATCACAAGCTGAAACACAAAAAAAGAGATGTAGTCCCAGATCTGATAAAGACCCAAAATCCTGCAACTTTCCACATGTATTAATAGTGAATGTCCAAAAATATATATATTTTTTTTAATCTAAGAAGATCCAAAATTCTGAATTGAATAATTAAATGTTCGGGACGCCAATTGCATACGGTACTTTCAAGTTTGTGGCCTGTGATTGGTGCCTCAGGTCATATGATCTATGACCCATAAGGAATAGCAGTGCACAAGTACAGACCACGCAGCACCATAATCTAGACAGTGCAGCACTTGGCGGTCCTATAGCTCCCATAGATCTTGTATGAGGTGTCAGTGTGCGGCTGCATCTCTTCTTACAATCTCCTCCACACTGCGGTTGTCCGGTTGTGGAGGAGAGCAGGGGCGTAGCTATAGGGGTGCAGAGGTAGCAGTAGTACCCAGACCCTGATACCTGAGGGGACCAGAGGCTAAAAAAGAAGACACCAGTATGACAAATATCACATAGTAGATGGGGGCCCTGATATAAATATCACACTGGGGACCAGGAGTTTCACAATATGCCTCTGGAGAAATGTATACTGGGGACCTCAGTATTATTGATCGTGGGGGTCCCGGCAGTGATTAAACATTTATGGCCCCTCCGGTGTATAGGTGAGAAATGTTTCTGGTGGGAGAATCTCTTTATCATGTGTGATCATCGTTTTCTGCGCTGTTTGTTTCTTACATCTTGACATTATAGAACATTTATCTCTGGAAATCTTCATGTAACATTCTCCATGGTGGATTTTACTGTATTTTATTGGGCTTTGTACTCTCATATATATATATATATATATATATATATATATATATATATATATATATATATATATATATATATACATATATATATACAGACAGTGATAATACATTGGAGTGTGGCCTGTACTGGTATCTGTAGCCGTATAAGAGGAGGAATATAAGTAATACTGGACACAAATACATATGGTATATGGGACTTCATTGCTGCCCTATAAAGATATATGACATGAATTTTTTGTCTATGTTAATTCCATTCACAAGTACAGAATACACCCCAAAACATCAAACAAAGTGTCTCCAGTTACAGCGTCATAAGAGTGACCCTATAAACAGTTCCAGCAGACTGCCCCTCATTAAAAATAATGCCAGCAATGCCCCCACATAAATAATGCCAGCAGAGTGCCCCTAATAAACATTACTGGCAGCAGAGAGTCCCTAAGAAACATTACTGGCAGCAGAGTCCCTAATAAACATTACTGGCAGCAGAGAGTCCCTAAGAAACATTACTGGCAGCAGAGAGTCCCTAATAAACATTACTGGCAGCAGAGAGCCCCTTATAAACATTACTGGCAGCAGAGAGTCCCTAAGAAACATTACTGGCAGCAGAGAGTCCCTAAGAAACGTTACTGGCAGCAGAGGGTCCCTAATAAACATTACTGGCAGCAGAGAGCCCCTTATAAACATTACTGGCAGCAGAGAGTCCCTAATAAACATTACTGGCAGCAGAGAGTCCCTAATAAACATTACTGGCAGCAGAGAGTCCCTAATAAACATTACTGGCAGCAGAGGGTCCCTAATAAACATTACTGGCAGCAGACGGTCCCTTATAAACATTAGTGGCAGCAGAGAGTCCCTAATAAACATTACTGGCAGCAGAGGGTCCCTAATAAACATTACTGGCAGCAGAGAGTCCTATATAACCAGTTTGAGCAGAAGCTTCCCATCACACAACCATAGAATAAATGATAAAATGCTGGCAGCCTGCAGCCACCACTAGGGGGAGCACACAATTTCCATATTTATACAGGTTATATAGTAGTTATTTCGGGTAATATTAATTCAATGTGACAGCTCTAGGGGTTACCAGCGGTCTTTGTGGGGGTCTTGTCTGCTCTGTCAGGAGTTCAGGAGATCTCCCCTATTTCGGGAAACTCACAGACAATCCGGGATTTGGGGTAAATGATAAATTCCTAATAACATCAATGAAGCATCATGGGAGATTAGATAAATGGGGGTCAGTTATATCACATTATGGAGGAACTCACCGACGTCCAACTTCACTCGTCGTTGTCCTGTAACAGACTGAGGACCACTGAGCGGTTGTTGTTTCAAATTGAAATCCAGCGATCCCATTGGCTGCTGATGTTCAGTGATATATGGAACAGTAAATTTAAAGGGACATGACTCTTATTTCACTAGACTGCAGTTTATATGTTTGCTATCATTCTGCTTATAACATGAAGCTGTGGAGATAATCTGCAGGGACGGGTTATATTTCTCTTAGTATTGGGATTGGGATTAGAGGTTATATCATTTTCTATACTGTATCAGGACATTTCTTTTATAATTTGACATATTATTAAGTATCAATGTGCCATGAAGGATCTGATATCTAAAATCACAGTTGTTTAATGGACGTTGCAGTTTAACCCCTTCCTCAGTAGGTTATTTGGGGCCTCAGTGATCAGATCTCGGGGTTTCCATCTCTTTATCATTCCAGTGTTTGATTTATTTCTATCATTTTATTGTAAATGATAATGGAAGTCGGATGACGGCAAATAAGCACCAAGACCCTCTGTGCTAAGTGGTCAGGGGTGTCGTGGTCTCATCCAGCATCAGAAGGGGGCGCTGTTTTTCTCTTTGCAATGAGGCCCCATCAATTCCTTCAGAAACATTTGTGCTGCCGATCAGAGAGATTTACCATTCAGGAGCATAATAAAGCTGGGTGACAAGTCCTATGTGAGCTGTAATGGCAGCTGTACTGGTTGTCACCCAGCTTTCCCAGTCTCCTGAATGACAGGTCTGCCTAATTATACAGTGACCCAGCCCCTGCTGTTATATTGCTGCATAATTAGGTAGTTTTACCCTTCAGGGGTCTAGGCAAGTTGGGTAACAACCCTTATGGAGGCTGTCGTTCTCACCCAGCTTTTCCAGAAACAGAAAAAAACAAAAACATAAGGCCTCGAGCCGCCCGCAAATCGCAGGCTGTGCACATGGCCGCAGCCATTATTTTTAATGTGCCCGGACCGCAGAACACGGCCGTAATAAGATTTGCCCGTTCTTTCTGCGGTCCGGGCTCCGGGGCCCTGCACGGACTGTGGAAACCACGGTCGGTGCATGCCCCTATAGCAATGAATGAGGCCGCAATTCTCCCGTGAATTTTCGGGGGAATTACGTCCGCAAAAGCACGTTCGTGTGCATGAGGCCTAAGGAAAGCAGAAAGAACGGGCAAGCCTTATTACGGCCGTGTTCTGCGGTCCGGGCGCATTATAAATAATGGCCATGTTCACGGCCCGTGATTTGCGGGCGGCTCGCAGCTGTCACTCCGTGGCCGGCCGACCTGAAAATCACGGCCGTGCACATGGCTACGATCGTGTGCATGAGGCCCAATATAAACATGTAAAAAACAATGTAATGAGTATCCAGGGATGTGATGTAATGGGGCAGATCAGAAGCGTGGAAGTGATTGTTGTAAAATGCTGAGCCAACATAATGTTCAGTGTATTAAATAATTAGGACATTGCCAGCGGGCAGGGAGTGGGCATGTAAGGGGCAGGTGCCGCACAGGGATAACTCCTTGGCAGAAGGCCACTTATTAGGGATAAATGTAAAGTACAGAAGCCAGAACAAATAAGGCTGGATAATAGCTGTGTACAATCCTAATATATATATACATATAATGTACCGGCCCCTGGAGTCACATATTATATCTATTATAACCAGAGAAACAGAACTATCTATCTATCTATCTATCTATCTATCTATCTATCTATCTATCTATCTATCTATCTATCTATCTATCTCATATCCATCTATCTATCTATCTATCTATCTATCTATCTATCTATCTATCTATCTATCTATCTATCTATCTATCACATATCTATCTATCTATCTATCTATCTATCTATCTATCTATCTATCTATCTATCTATCTATCTATCTATCTATCTATCTATCTATCTATCTGTCTCTCTCATATCTATCTATCTATCTATCTATCTATCTATCTATCTATCTATCTATCTATCTATCTATCTATCTATCTATCTATCTATCTATCTATCTATCTATCATTCAATTCAAAGAAGCTTTATTGGCAGGACCAAATACACATTAGCATTGCCAAAGCAAGTAAGAAGTAAGGGAATGAGGGATAGGGACTGAGGGATTGGGGGATAGGGACACATCTAGGGTCGGGGTTATACAAGTCCATGGCATATCATGTCTCTCTCAGTCTATGGCATGCAGTGACATATTGTGCCGCTATGCCCACTGTGTTTTCCTCTTCACCCAGAAGGATGTAGAGTTTCTCTTCCTCTTCCATGGAGCTGAAGTCCGGTAAGAGATCAGAGAGTCTCCTGAAGTGAGTGTCCCTCACTGCTGAGTATTTGGGGCAGTGTAGCAGGAAGTGGGCCTCATCCTCCATGGCCTCCTGGTCGCACTGTTGGCAGTCGGCTCTCCCTGGGCTTGTAGGTTTGTCTGTGGCGCCCGGATTGGATGAGCAGGTTGTAGGCGCTCAGTCTGTAGCGGCTAAGCATCTGTCTGTCTCTGGGGTTTGGCAGTCTCTCCAGAAGAGGCAGGACGCAGCCGCAGGCTTAAGGGAAGCCGACATGACCGCCCTGGTAGGGAAAGGGTTAATGAGGTGAGGGAGAGGTGAAAGAAGCTAAGGAGGGGCGGGGAGGAGTTAAGGGGGACGGGGGGCCGTTACTGCGCTTCCCGCTGTTTCTCGGCATTGAGCCGGAAGCAGCGGGAGGAGTAACATAGCACAAGCAAGCTCCCCGTTGCCCGGCTTTTAGAAATGGCAGAGGCCCTGATTTTAGAGCGGCTGCGTGCCGCTGCTGTGCACCACGGTCCCGGATGGCTGGAGGAGACCGTGGCTGCATTAACGAGGATCCCGGACGCCGTTTTGCCACGTCGGGCACGGCGTTCGGGGTCTGTTGAAAGGGACAGGCTCCCCTCCCCCGGCCCCCTTACGAGCATGGCTATGGCGGCGGGGGGGGAGTCGGCAACAACCGCTCCTGCGCTCGGCAGGCAGAGAGCGGTGCCAGGGGTGACGGCGATGCAGGCTGGGTCGACCCGTCCCTCTCGGCGGTCCCGACCTCCAGAGCGCCTTAGTCCGGAGGTAGTCCCGCGGACACGGCGTCGCAGAGGGAGCCCGATCCCGGACGCTGCAGGCCAGGCAGCTGGGAGGACCGCCCCTTCCCAGGCCCTGCGTCCTGGCAGGAATCCCAGGCCGCGACGGGGTCCGGCGGTAAGCAGGGAGTCGCAGGCTGGGCTCCCTGTCACCCCTCCCCCATCAGATGGAAGATGTGGAGAACAAGGTACGGCCGCCCCGCATGGTGATGTTCCGGCCAGGGGGCAGGCTTCGTCAGGATCGTCTAGACGGACGACTAGATCTGCAGCGACGTTGAGGCAACAGGTCCGGTCGGAAGTCTGGGTCCCGGCGGTCGGGCGGCAGGTTGCCGGCCCATCGGTCAGCGCGTCCTCATCCCCTTTCCGAAGATGTCGTTGGGAGGGACAGTCGTCGGCGAGAGAGGAATTGGAGGAAGGTGAACTGGACATGTATCGTCGCGGTCAGGATGGTCCGGCTGACGGGAACACAGCGCCTGTGCAGCCCGGTGAGTGTATAACTCCATCATTGTCTTATCCAGCGATTTTTATGTCGGGTGTCGGCGGGGGGGCTGCTAGCATTGCATCGGGGGCCGGTAGTGGCGCGGGCGGACGCGACGGAGCGGGTTTGGCAGATTTAGTGGGTTGCTTACGGGAGCTGGTGGGGCGCCTGGATAGGGCCGCGGCGCCGGTAGTAACGGAAGCGTCTCCTGCGGTAGTTTGGGAAGGCCCCAGGGACGTGGGATCGTTGCAGGCGCGTCCTGTGGTGGCGGTTAGAGAGGCGGTCGCGGTGTCGGTACAGACCGAGGGACAGAAGGACGGCGATCGAGTGCGTATGGACGATCGTGCTCGGGGTGAGGTGTATGTTTGTTTTGAGGGTCCGTTGGGGGCGCATTTAAAGCAGGAGGTGCGTGATCGGATCTGGAAAGACGAATATGTTGAAATTTTTTCTCTCTTGCCGCTGGCTAAATTTAATTTGGATAAAAGCAAGCGGGATGAGAGTAAAAAGGACGAGGAGGAACGGCGGCGGTATAGGCTTATCCCGCAGACGTTCGTTAATTGGTCGCAGGCGTTCGCCATATTGGCTAGTGTGATAGGGGAAAAGGCGCCGGAAAATTGTTCGGCGTTGTTTTGTTATTTTGATGCTATTGGGGAGGCTCATAGGGCGTATGGGGGTCAGGCGTGGCTGCGATATGATGAGCAATTCCGTCAGCGGAAGGCGGTTCGGCCGGCGATTCGGTGGGACCAGAAGGATATTGCTCTCTGGTTACGAGTTACGGCTCCGGTTAGGCAGCCCTTTCCCGGGAGCGGTGGCCAGGGAGGCCAGTCTAGTCAGAGTGGACAAAGCGGCGGGGGAAAGGCGGGGTTTTGCTGGCAATTCAATGAAGGCCAGTGCAAGTTCGGGGCCACGTGCAAGTTCAAGCACGTGTGCTCCGAGTGTAATGGTGCATCACACGGGGCGGCAAAATGTCTGCGAAAAAAGAGGTCAGGGAACCAGCACGGGGTTGGTCAAGGGGGTGTCGCCGGTGAGGGTGGAAAGGATGGCCCCTTATCTAAGTGAATATCCGGATAGGGCGGCAGCTAAGTTGCTTTATGAAGGGTTTAGTGTTGGTTTTGTTATTCCTCCGCCTCCTTATGAGGTTCCGGTTACACGGAGAAATTTTAAATCGGCTTACTTGCATGCGGAAGTCGTGTCGGAAAAGTTGTTAAAAGAAGTTTCGTTGGGGCGCATGTCGGGGCCATTTGGGGAGTCGCCGGTGAAAGATTTAGTTGTGTCCCCTTTGGGTATTGTCCCTAAACGCGAGCCCGGAAAGTTTCGTTTGATTCAACATTTATCGTATCCCAAAGGTTCGTCGGTAAATGACGGGATTGATCACGAGTTGTGTTCCGTAGTTTATACCTCATTCGATAAGGCGGTGGGGTTAGTGTGGGCTGCGGGTCCGGGGGCGCTGCTAGCAAAAACCGACATCGAGGCGGCGTTCAGGTTGTTGCCGGTCCATCCAGAAAGCCAACGGCTGTTGGGTTGTTTTTGGAATGGGGCCTTTTACGTGGATCGGTGCCTTCCGATGGGGTGTTCTCTTTCTTGTGCATACTTTGAGGCGTTTAGTAGCTTCGTGGAGTGGGTAACGAGGGGAGTATCCGGGGTCGATTCGTTGATCCATTACTTAGATGATTTTTTGTGCGTTGGCCCGGGGGGTTCGCCGGTTTGCGGTAACTTGCTTCATGCCCTGCAGAAGGTGGCGAGGGATTTTGGGATCCCTTTGGCGCCGGAAAAAACGGAGGGCCCGGTAGCGACGATTTGTTTCTTGGGAATCGAAATTGACTCGGTGGCAATGGAGTGTCGGCTCCCGGCGGATAAGTTGGGTGCTTTGAGGCTGGAGGTGCGACGGGCTTGTAGAAGGAAGAAAATGTCGCTGAGGGAGCTTCAGTCGCTGCTGGGGAAGTTGAATTTCGCCTGCCGGATTATGCCGATGGGGAGGGTGTTTGGTAGAAGGTTGGCGGCGGCAACGGCGGGAGTGCGGGCGCCGCATCATTTTGTGCGGCTCAAGGAGGAGCACCGAGCTGATCTTCAGGTTTGGGATGACTTCTTGGGCCAGTACAATGGTCGCTCGCTATGGATGGCCCCAGCGCAGGATACGAGTGATCTGAATATTTTCACGGCTGGGGCGGGTGGCTTTGGAGCTTACGGGGGAGGTCCGTGGTGCGCAGGTCAATGGCCGGCTAGCTGGGTGTCCAGTGGACTGACGCGGAATCTGGCCCTGCTCGAGCTGTTTCCCATCGTGGTGGCGGCTACCATTTGGGGGGACAGGCTCAGGGATAAGAAGGTCCGTTTTTACTGCGACAACATGGGGGTGGTGCTTGCCATTAATAACATCACGGCGTCCTCTCCTCCGGTAGTTCAATTGTTGCGACATTTAGTGTTGGTGTGTTTGTCGTTGAACGCGTGGGTGGTGGCGGTGCATGTCCCGGGTGTACGGAATTGTATTGCTGATGCTCTTTCTCGCTCGCAGTGGGACCGGTTTCGGCAATTGGCCCCGGGAGCGGAACGTCTCGGTTTGGCTTGTCCGGAGCATCTTTGGGATCTGGTATCGGTCCCGTAGAGCAGCTGTTACAAAGGTCTTTGGCGCGCACGACGTGGAGTGCTTATGCTGCTTGTTGGAGGCAGTGGGAGGAGTGGGTAAGAGAGTTGGGTGACGTCAATACGGATAGAGACAGGTTGGTGGCACTTTTGTATTGGTTAGGGGATGCCTGGGAGTCGGGGTTTTCAGTAGCGAAGGTGAACCGGTTCATATCCGCGGTGGCGTTTGGGCTTAAGTTGAGGGGCTTGCGGGATGTATCCAAGGAATTTCTGGTATCGCAGGCTTTGAAGGGGTTGCGCAGAGGTAGGTTGGAGGCGGATAGTAGAAGGCCGGTGTCGTTTGCTTTGCTTGGCTTGTTGGGCGGTTCATTAGCATCGGTATGTCGTTCTTCAGATGAAATGGATTTGTTTCGGTTGGCTTTTTCGTTGGCGTTCTTCGGAGCATTTCGAATAGGTGAGTTGGTGTCGCCAAGTACTAAACAGGCAGGGGGGCTGAGATCTGGGGAGGTGAGCCTTTTTGCAGATCGGCTGGAGGTGTGGTTGCGTAGATCAAAAACTGACCAATTAGGGAAGGGAAAACTGATAGTTTTGTTCGCTCTCCCGGGGTCGGTCATGTGCCCAGTAGAGTGCATGCGGGGTTTTACGAAAAACAGGGGGTCTCCAGATTTGCCTTTGTTACGTCATGTGGACGGGTCGTTTTTGTCCAGGTTTCAGTTTGGAGCTGTTTTTAAAAAATGTTTGACGGCGGTTGGGGTTGCGGCAGGCTCATATTCATCTCACTCCTTCCGGATTGGCGCAGCAACGGAAGCGGGGCGCTGGGGGTTGGATGATGAGGGGGTGAGGCGTATTGGTCGTTGGGAGTCTAAAAGGTTTAAGTCCTATGTCCGCCCCCATATGTTGTAATTTTGTTGTTTATGCTTGCAAATGTTATATGGTGGTGCCTAACTGTGTTTTCCGTTTCAGATTCGCCTCCTTGTCTGGTGTGGTTGATGGGTCATTCGTACGTGCACTGGGGGGCTTTGAGGGCGGACGTCCGCCCGGATGGTCGCCAGTTGCGCATTCCGCGACAGGATGCGGTTGTGCATTGGCTGGGGTTTAGAGGTATGTCGTGGAACAGGGTGTTGGCGGAATTCCAGACATATGTGCGGCTTGATAGGGTTCCGGAGGTTTTAGTGTTGCACGTGGGTGGGAATGACTTAGGAGTCCGCCCTTTTCGTGAGTTGGTGCGGGATATCAAACATGATTTGTTGTGTTTGTGGGTATCTTATCCCAAGTTGGTGGTAGTGTGGTCGGACATAGTCCCAAGGAAGCATTGGCGGTTAGCTAGATCGGTGGAGAGAGTCAATAAGGCTCGCATAAAAGTTAACCGGGCGGTGTCCCGTTTTGTGGCAAAGAACGGGGGCATTTGCGTGAGGCATAGGGATTTGGAGTCAGGAGTGGGGAATTTCTGGAGAAGTGACGGGGTTCATCTGACCGAGGTTGGCATTGATCTTTGGAGCTTGGCTATAGCAGAAGGCATAGAAAGGGCGGTGGTGGTGTGGAGGAACTCACAGGCTTAAGGTGGTCAAGGCCTGTTTCGCGGTGGCGGGGGGAGTCCTTGAGGCCAGTCAGTACAAAATGGTGGGGGGTCGCATCGGGGGTATGCGTCCCCCAAAAAAGGTACATGGTTGAAGACTTCATCGGGTGTTATCCCTTTGAAGTGGTCTTCTGGTAGAAGGTATATCACTTGAAGGCTTCATCGGGTGTTATCCCTTTGAAGTGGACTTCTAGTGGTCGGTATATCACTTGAGGGCTTCATCGGGTGTTATCCCCTTGAAGTGGACTTCTAGTGGTTGGAGCCATCTGCAGAGGTGAACGGTGCTTCCGAGCTGGTTTACGGCTGGAGGTAATTAGTGGTTTGCAGATGGCTAATTCGGTGTGTTCTTGAAAGGAACATCTGAAGGGGCTTCAAGGACTTCCTCTGCTCGGGTTAATGTTAACGTTTAATTGTTATTTATGATTCTGACCCATGTTGGGTCATGTGAATTATTAGGAGGAATTCTCTGGTGGATTCCTAACTAGTTATCCGAATGTTTCGGATTTAAATTGTTTTTATAAAACTGTGAAATTAATAAACGGCTGCTGTGGCCATTTCACATCCAACCTCGGTGTCATGTGTCTTTACTAAGTGGGGGTGGGGGGATAGTATGGTCTAAGGTTAACACACGACTCTACATAGGCAGGTCAAGAAGAGGCAGGACGCAGCCGCAGGCTTAAGGGAAGCCGACATGACCGCCCTGGTAGGGAAAGGGTTAATGAGGTGAGGGAGAGGTGAAAGAAGCTAAGGAGGGGCGGGGAGGAGTTAAGGGGGACGGGGGGCCGTTACTGCGCTTCCCGCTGTTTCTCGGCATTGAGCCGGAAGCAGCGGGAGGAGTAACATAGCACAAGCAAGCTCCCACCCTCCCACCCTTGGTTTGTTACTCCTTAGGTCTTATGTACGTCTGTTTAGGAGCGTTGTGATTTAGTTTGTGTGCTTATTTAACTTGTTTTTCTTTTTTCCGGAGTAGGTTCTGTTGTCATGGCAGCTGGCGGGGGGAGTCCTTGAGGCCAGTCAGTACAAAATGGTGGGGGGGTCGCATCGGGGGTATGCGTCCCCCAAAAAAGGTACATGGTTGAAGACTTCATCGGGTGTTATCCCTTTGAAGTGGTCTTCTGGTAGAAGGTATATCACTTGAAGGCTTCATCGGGTGTTATCCCTTTGAAGTGGACTTCTAGTGGTCGGTATATCACTTGAGGGCTTCATCGGGTGTTATCCCCTTGAAGTGGACTTCTAGTGGTTGGAGCCATCTGCAGAGGTGAACGGTGCTTCCGAGCTGGTTTACGGCTGGAGGTAATTAGTGGTTTGCAGATGGCTAATTCGGTGTGTTCTTGAAAGGAACATCTGAAGGGGCTTCAAGGACTTCCTCTGCTCGGGTTAATGTTAACGTTTAATTGTTATTTATGATTCTGACCCATGTTGGGTCATGTGAATTATTAGGAGGAATTCTCTGGTGGATTCCTAACTAGTTATCCGAATGTTTCGGATTTAAATTGTTTTTATAAAACTGTGAAATTAATAAACGGCTGCTGTGGCCATTTCACATCCAACCTCGGTGTCATGTGTCTTTACTAAGTGGGGGTGGGGGGATAGTATGGTCTAAGGTTAACACACGACTCTACATAGGCAGGTCAAGATATGGCGCCAGTTTATATTCTCGCTGTAGACTCCGGTATATTGTCAGTTTCTGGGATGTCTTTATGTCGTTCCTCCAGTCACTGATATACTCCTCTTGGCTCTTGTTTATTGTCTCCTTGATTTCGGTTTTTGTGAGGCCGCGCTGAGTGACGTTTTCTTCAGGCTGGGTCAGGGTGGGATGTTCTGGGGGGCCTCGTTTACCTTGGACCCCTTGGTGTAGCAAGGCTTTATGGTGATAGGAACTTTGCCTGCTGCTGTGTAGACGGGCCCAGAATGATAGCGCCCTCTTCTGGATTGTGAGGTGTAGTGGGAATCTGCCCAGTTCTGCACGACAGGCGCTATTTGTGGTACTCTGATGGACTTGGAGAAGGTGTTTGCAGAATTCTAGCTGGAAAATTTCTGTTGGGCTGGAATCCCACCTTGACCAGTCTGGGTATGTGTCCGGACCCCAGACTTCACTGGCATACAGGAGGATTGGGGAGATGATGGAGTCAAAGATTTTAAGCCAGACCGTCACTGGTGGTTTGAGGTGGTAGAGTTTTCTTCTGATGGCATAGAAGGTTTGCACGCCTTGTCTTTCAGCATCTCAATGGCTTGTTTAAAGCTTCCTGATTGGTTGATTTCTAGGCCCAGGTAGGTGTACCTGTCGGTCGCTGTGAGTGGGGCGTTATTTACTGTGAAGGTCGGGTTCTTGGGGGATTTTGAGTTTCTCCTCTGGAACACCATGATGTTGGTTTTCTTTGCATTGATGGGTAGTGCCCACGTGGAGCTGAATTTTTCTAGGATTTGCAGGTTGTCTTGGAGACCTTTCTCGGTTGGTGATAGCAGCAGAAGGTCATCTGCATACAACAGAAATGTCACCTGGGTGTCATGGAGGGTGAGACCTGGTGCTGAGGAGGATTCCAGAGCTGTGGCCAGTTCATTGATGTAGATGTTGAAGAGCGTTGGACTGAGGCTGCAGCCTTGTCTGAATCCTCGGCTCTGCTGGAAATCAGCCGTTCTTCTCCCGTTCACCTTCACGCTGCATCTATTCCTTGTGTAGGAGCTTCTGATGACGTCATAGGTTTTACCTCCTTTTCCGCTCTCCAGCAGTTTCAGGAATAGGCCCGGGTGCCACACTGAGTCCAAGGCCTTCTTAAAGTCCACAAAACAGGCGTAAATCTTCCCATGCTTTGTATTGTGGACGTGGCTCTTGATGAGGCTGCGCAGGGTGTAGATGTGGTCAGTGGTTTGGCATGAAGCCTCCTTGGCTTTGGTTGAGGACATTGTGCTTGGTGAGGAAGCTGAGGATTCTCTTATTCAGGATGCTGTTGAACAGTTTCCCCAGGTTGCTGCTGACACATATCCCTCGGTAGTTGGCCGGGTCGTACCTGTCCCCACTCTTGTGGATTGGTGTTATAAGGCCTTGGTTCCAGATTTGAGGGAAGTAGCCGGCACTCAGCACCATATTAAATAGTTTTACTATTGCGGCCTGTATTTCTGGCGGGCTGTGTTTTATCATTTCCGGTGAGATTCTGTCTAGGCCGCTGGATTTTTTACACCTTATGTCTGAGGTTCTCTCTGTTACTTCTTGCAGTGTTATTGGTGTATCCAGGGGGTTTTGAGAATCTTTAAGTGTTTCCTCCATCGCCTTCAATTTTGATATTATTTGTCTTTGTTCTTGGCTTTGTTCTTCTTTCGGGATATCTTTGTAGAGGTCCCTGAAATATTGGAGCCAGATGTTGCCATTTTGGATGTGAAGGTTGTTTTTCTTGCAATTGTTGCCCATGTGTTTCCATAATTCCCAGAACGAGTTGTCATGGAGGGCATCTTGGAGTTGGGTAAGTTTGGTGGAGATGTGACTTTGTTTTTTCTTTCGGAGGATGGTCTTGTATTTCCTCTGTATGTTGCTGTAGGCCTCCTTCAGACCGCTGTTGTTTGGGTCTCGGTGCTTCTTATTTGAGGCAGGTCTTAGGGTCTTCCGTACTTCTTTGCACTCACAGTCAAACCAACCGTTAGGATGTATTT
The DNA here is from genome assembly GCF_050947455.1 of Rhinoderma darwinii. Classification (NCBI taxonomy): domain Eukaryota; kingdom Metazoa; phylum Chordata; class Amphibia; order Anura; family Rhinodermatidae; genus Rhinoderma; species Rhinoderma darwinii. The sequence goes on from NC_134689.1 coordinate 386,999,207, forward strand.
CTTGTGGCCTCTTGTAGACACATCTTTTCAGGTCAGACCTCTCTGCCATCTATATCTATCTATCTATCTATCTATCTATCTATCTATCTATCTATCTATCTATCTATCTATCTATCTATCTATCTATCTATCTATCTATCTATCTATCTATCTATCTATCTATCTAATATCTATCTATCCTGTCTATCTATCTATCTATCTATCTATCTATCTATCTATCTATCTATCTATCTATCTATCTATCTATCTATCTATCTATCTATCTATCTATCTATCTATCTATCTATCTATCTATCTATCTCCCATTACATACTTTTATGGCTTATTGATTAGATTTATCATCAAAAAAATTGCCACTCCAGGCATTGGGAACCATATCAAAACCTGTTTGCTTATCTTTCATTAACTCCCATTAAGAAGATTGTTGGACGTCCGGGTGGTCAGACCGCGCTGAGCAGTTTTATTTTATATCCTGTATAATCAATATGGTCTGTCATGGGAAAAATATCCTTGAAATGTCCCTGGAGGACCCAAGACAATTTGATAATCCACATCCAAAACCATGAAAAATCCAGTAATCTGTATTTTATAGGTGTTGAGAATATCAAAAAAGAAAAAAAAAATGCCTCTGCCTGCCCAAACACATACAATGGCTGTCGGTCGATCGACAACTATTCTTTTTCACTCCCTCATATACTATACATGCACCCTTAACTGTCAGGATTCCCCCATAGACAATAGATAGTCGTCTGACTTTTTTATGTTATGTGTTTGGGAACCTTTAGGGTATGTTCACACAGCCTTTTTTTTTTTTTAGCATAACTTCCCATCACAAGTAATTAAATCATAAATCAGATTCTCCGTATAGAAGTAATGACGGATAATATAGATGATATCAGTGGTGAGTAATGGAAGGATTATTACCAATAAATCGTATTTTTGGAATTGATCGCTAACATGTATATTTTGAGTCTGCATCAAATATGGAATCGGAGGTTCACTATATGGACAAAAGTATTGGGACACAGCTCTTAATCATTGAACTCAGGTGTTTCATTCAGTCCCACAGGTGTATAAATCTAGAACTCGCCGTGCAGTCGCCTTTACAGACATTTGTGATAGAATGGGTCGTTGTTAAGAGATCACTGAATCCCAGCGCGGTCCTGTAATAGGACGTCACCGATGTAACAAGTCAGTTTGTGATATTTCTTCCCTCCTAGATATTCCACCATCAGCTGTGAGTGATATTATTGTAAAATGGAAGTGTTTAGGAACCACAGCAACTCAGCCACGAAGTGGAGACCACGTAAAGTTACACAGCCGGGCCCCGAGTGTTGAGGCGTATAGTGTATAAAAGTCGCCAACGCTTTGCTGACTCAATAACTGCAGAGTACAAAACCTCCTCTGGCATTAATATCTGCACAAAGACTGTGCACCCGGAGCTTCATGGCACGGGGTCCGAGCAGCTGCATGCCAGTCTTACAAAGTTACAAAGTCTAACGTTTTTTACTTTATTTTAGCTTCTAAGTGAAATTCGCAGGAAAATCTGCAGCGGCTAATGCACACTGTTTTTGGTAGCAAATTCGCACCAAAATTTTCTGGATTTGTGACGGGTGTGGATTTAGTCTAACGCAGTCTATCAGTGTTGTTTGAAGTGTTCCTTTAAAGGGGCTGTCCAAGATTAGAAAAAGGGTCTGCATTTTTTCCAGAAACAGCGCCCCTCTTATCTAATGGTTTTATCCGGTAATACGTTCTTTTGACTGGGAATAAGCTGTAATACCAGGCACAGCCCAGAAACAGCGCCACTTTTGTTCATGGTCTGTATCTGGTATTACACTTCAGTTCCATTTACTTTAATGGGCACGGCTGTAATACCATATACCGGTTCTGGACAGGAGTGGCACTAGGTTATAGTTCTGTGATAAGGAGAAAGATCTCCAAGTTATACAAGTGTATGCTGGATTTTTATGTTTGTAAAGAGTAACACGCTAACATCTATATGTATAGTAGATGGAGATTGCAGTTGTAACGGCCGCCGCCACCTCTCCCACTGCTCCCCGCCGTCATATACTGACCTCTCTACTCTATGGCGTCCTCCAGCTCTTAGTGGATACCACGTTCCTGCCTCACTCTTTTCTAATTGCGGCGTCCCTTGCTGCTCTCTCCTTCTGTGTTTCATACACTACCTAGTGTGTGCGCTTGTTGACTCCCCCGGTCTTTAGGGCCAGCGCGCATCTACTACTTAACTTTCCCAGGGTATAAAAGGAACCTCCCCCTGTCCACCATTGCTTGAGCAATTTGGATCCTCCTAGCTTGCTAGTGATATCCTGCTGATTGATTGTTTGTTCTTCCTGTGTTTGACCTCAGCTTTTACCTTGACTCTCCTTGCCTGCTGCCTGCCCTGACCTCTTCCTAGTGACCCGTGACGTACCTCTGCCTTGACCTTTGACTTTACCAACCGTGCTTGTCTGCCGGCCTATGCTATACCTAACCTGGCATTCGTCTGCGGTTCCTTTACCATAACGACGGCCATCGCTAAGGGAGACTTCTATGGGGGGTAGTGAATACCTGGGGTTCCCTTAGATTCCGCTACCTGGTTTAGCCCCATGTGACCCTTGATGACACACTGGGTTCCCACCATCCTCTGTAGGCCCTATGACAGTCTCTCTATCCACAGGCCCCGTTACAACATTCAGTAGATAAATGTTCCAAATACATTATCAATTGATGGGTATGTTTGCTTTTTTATATGAAAATACAGTATCACCATTTTGAATTGGTTATTGTACTCCTTTACTGTTACACTAGATTCTATTGCAAGATGCACGGTAATTTTAACAAATTTGTGGGGCTCGTGGCCAAGATTTAAAAGGCAAGTTGGCCCACACCCAGAAGATGTTCATACCACCCCTGTTATCCCACAAAACATCTCTTAAGGGTTTATGCAAATGTGACCCAAAATAGGCGTTTATGGGAGGGTCTGTGGGTGTTCCTGGGTGGATCGAGGTAGGGCTTAAAATTTCCCTTGAATGGTGATACAAATTTTAGGAGATCTCCACCCAGGACAACAGCCTCAAAAGCTCCATGTAGTGTGTCAGCCACAAATGTCCCTCAGAGACCGCCATAGACCACCCCCAGAGTGCCTGCCACTGATCTCCCACCAGAGTGCTTGTTACAGATCCTTACCCAAGCGGCCCCCCTCAGATAAGCGTATACCGCAATCAGACAGTGTATACAGCAGTCAGATAACATCACATAGCCCCAACATACATATTACATACACTGCCCAGGTGAATAGTGCCATACAGTATATCCCTGTACTGATCTGTGATGTTGCAGGCTGTGTGAGGTGTCCAGGGATTAGGCTACCATGATGATCTATGACTGTGGGGGCAGGGAGAGAGGTCACATTGGGGGTAGATACTACATACTCTACACAATTGTGGCTGTACTTCTATAGGGAAGATTCTTCAACTATAACGCTGGCGTGCTCATCGGTAGTCCTCTATTCTCATTCTCCAGAAACAGCGCCACTTCTGTCCATGGATGTGTATGGTATTACATTCGAGTGAATAGAGTTGAACTAATTGCAAGACTGCACACAGTCCATGGTCAAGAGTGGCGATAACCCGTTTAAAGCATTTTTTAAATAAATATATACGGCTGTCTTTCCTCCTTTACAAATTGTGACCCCTCAGCTCAATTGCGACTTGGAAACATATCACTTTTATTGAGATAGGAATATTTATTATGTTTCATTCTTACAGTTTGTTCCTATACATAACAGATTAATTCACTGGTGTGGCACATTAATAAGCTGTGCTCTATTGTAATATTCGCTTCTCTGCACTGGCAGTAAGCCCAAGACCCAGCCCAAGTCCTACCAGTCATATTGTGCCCTCTAGTGCTTCAAAGCGGGTCTACATTTTAAAAAAACCCTGAGCTTTAGGCCTTATTCAGACGAACATGAGGAAGCTCAGATGTGAATAACGGCCATTTTTCACATCTGAGTTTCCCCCGTGTGGGTCCCGTTTTCACGGATCCCCATAGACTTGAGTCTTTGGAGGTATCCGTGAAAACTGAAGAAAATAAGACATGTTCTATTTTTCAACGGACCCTTCACACGGTACATTGAAACAACGGCCGTGTGAACGTCCCCATTGAAATACATGCGTCCGTGTGACAGCCGTTGTTTTAACGGCTGTCACACGGACGTATTCTACGTTCGTCTGAAAAAAGGTCAATTTTACTGGGAAACAAAGGATCAAGCATGTAGAAATCCTACATGCTTGATCTTCTTTCTATCGACATCTGTAGGTAGGGAACTGTTGGGTCCTATATGGAGGAGATCTTTGGCCGATCCCACCGAAAAGACCAACTTGTCTGGTTTAGAAGACCCAATTTATAATACCATGAGTCAATGGAAGGGGATCCCACGAAAAGCAACCTCATTTATCAGCCAGAGTGAAGAGCGGCAACAAAAAGCCTCTCTCATCAATGAAGAGGACTGATGCCTCCTTCCTAAAAACATGGCGTGAATGGATTCGTTTCCAAACGACCGAGGAATATAAAACCATCATGGCCTCGTGAATTCCCGTCTAGACACGGTATGTCAGGTCAGCTCCCCCCCCCTCCCCTCTTTTTTGTTTTCTCCCCCCATTTCCTTCTGTTTCTTTCCTCACTATTTTGTCTTTCCTTCTTTCTGTCTCTGCATCTCTCTTCTGCTTTGATGCACCTGTGCGCACTCAGGATGTATCATGCACGGCTGCGGGTTCAGGGTGCATATCGGAGATTCCTTAATTAACTGTATTTAGCGACATGGTACTTTCAGGTGACCCCATGTACTTATGCGGGGCAGATAACTGACCTGTGAAACGTTGACTGTTTTTCATTGCCTTTTTTCGTACTGTGTTATGTATATTCTGTACGATTTGTAATAAAAAAAAAAAAACACAAAATGACAAATAAAAGAATTTATAAAAAAACAATAAAAAAAAAAAAAAAAAAAAAGCCTCTCTCCCTCTGAAGGACCGGGCAGCCCATTTATTTTCAACATTCATTTGGGGTCCTTATCGCCCAGAATAGAGAGCGACTTCAAAGAGTGGCTCTTGTTCTAGAGGACTAAACATGCTCATGCATTAGATTGATGGTCCTTTGATTTCACTGGACACCATGGAATGCATAATTTACCCTGCGGTGGCACAGTAAGGACTTCCTGTACATTCCTCTACCTCCGAAGGGCAATGTATGGGCAGTCATGACTCGATTTACATTCTTTGTAGTCAAATATTGATTCTTCTTAAAGGGATATTCCAGCTAAAAATATTCATTCCACTGCATAGGTGGTAAAGGTTAGACTGGTAGGGGGGGTGACTGCTGGGACCCGCAAAATCACTTGAACAGGGGACCCCGTTGCCCTGTCCCCCCGAGCCACACAACATACGTGGCAGTAAGCATGCTCCATCAGCTGTAAGCTGTACTTTGGGTATAGAAATTTCAAATAATATAAAATAATTTTTGGATTATAATTTGTTCCCCCTTATAAAAGAAATGGAAAAAAAAATAAGAATATGGAACGAATTGCCAATATCAAAAGCCGATCAAATTGTCTTGATTAAAACAGTGTTGATCCAAAAAATTTAATGTGTTTTTGGGGTTACCCCGGTGTGGATACAAGATAAATATTTTAAGAAAATCATAAATAACCTGATTTGGAGAAGGAAGAGAGTTCGGATTAAGCTAGACTATTTATGTCCTTCAAGAGAACAAGGAGGACTAGCATTTCCAGATATTAGAGTATATTGCCTAGCAGCACAATCACAATACATACAAGAATGGGATAAGGCCGAGTTCCTACAATGGTTGATCACTAACATTAACCCCTTAATGACCGGGCCATTTTGCACGTTAATGACCAAGGATTATTTTTTGTTTTTTCACAGTCGTATTCCAAGAGTCGTAACTTTTTTTTTATTCCATTGACATAGCCGTATAAGGGCTTGTTTTTTGCGGGACGAGTTGTGTTTTGTAATTGTACCATTTTTAGATGCTTATAATATATTGATTAACTTTTATTAACTTTATTTTAGGAGAGAATTGAAAATAAGCAGCTATTCCAGCATTGATTTTCACGTTATAAATTTACGCCGTTTACTATGCAGCGTAAATAACATGTTCACTTTATTCTATGGGTCGGCACGATTACAGGGATACCAAATATGTAAAGGTTTTATATGTTTTCCTACGTTTGCACAATAAAAACCCTTTTAGAAAAAAATTACTTGTTTTTGCATCACCGCATTCCAAGAGCCGTAACTTTTTTATTTTTCCGTCAATGTGGCCGTATGTGGGCTTGATTTTTTCGAGCCAATGTGTAGTTTTTATTAGTACTATTTTGGGGTACATAGGACTTATAGATTAAATTTTATTTAATTTTTTATGGGGAGAATGGGAGAAAAGAGAGAATTTTTTTCCGTTGTTATTTGCGTATTTTTTGGACGCCGTTCATCCGGCGGTTTAATTAATGTGTTCATTTTATTGTTCAAGTCGTTATGATCGCGGGGATACCTTATATGGGTATGTGTGATTTGTTTTGACACTTTTACTAAATAAAACCACTTTTTGGGCAAAAAAAGTCGTTTTATTTGATTTTCACTGTAATTATTATTATTTTTTTTTTCACCAACTTTATTTAACTGATTGACATTTTTTTTCTTAGTCCCACCAGGGGACTTCACTATGCGATGTGTCGATCGCATATATAATGCTTTGGTATACTTCGTATACCAAAGCAGTATTGCCTGTCAGTGTAAAACTGACAGGCAACCTATTAGGTCATGCCTTCGACATCGCCTAACAGGCAGATGCTGAAGGCAGACCTGGGGGTCTTTGTTAGACCCCCCGCTGCCATGGAAACCCGACGTCGACCCGCGATTTGTTTGCGGGGGCGCCGATCGGGTGACAGAGGGAGCTCCCTCCCTCTGTCAAACACATTAGATGCCGCTGTCACTATTGACAGCGGCATTTAATGGCTTAAACTGCCGGAATCGGAGCGCGCTTCGATTCCGGCAGTTGCAGCAGGAGCCAGGCTGTGTATAACAGCCGTGCTCCTGCCGCTGATCGCGTGGGTACAGTGACAGTACCCGCGCCATCACAGGACGGATATATCCCTCCTCCTGCGCGAACTAGCAGCTGCAGAGGACTGATATATCCGCCCTTCGGCGTTAAGAGGTTAAAGGCCGCTTTTCAGATATTTATGAGGTGTTAGAATCTGGTCAATTAAAATCTGGAGTTATGGAAACAGTTACGGCACAACTCCCGCATGAATGCTGGAACAGTTTAAGAAATATGACTGGTCGAAATGTTTTTTATCCTTTTCCCCGTTATGGCACAATCTTAATATAGAAGAATGTAAGGCTATCCCAGAGTTACCAATGTTAAAACGTAGAGGGATTAGATATGTACTAGATATAATGGAAGAAGGAAAAGTCAAAACTTGGGAAAAATTATGAGTTGATTTTGACTTGACGGAGAAGGAAAGATTCTCCTATATCCAATTAAAGCACGCATTTGATAAATTTAAAGATAGCAATCCTCTCAATAAAGACCATATGGATGACTTTTACAAAAAACTGAGAAAATACAAATGTGAAAAAAACCTCTCTCCAGGTTGTATAAATCCCTGATGGAAATAAAGTCAAGGAAAATAAAATTCAATTGTGTTATAAAATGGGAGAAGGAATTGAATAACGATTGTGTTCTTGATTGGAACATAATATTTCAAAATATTTGTAAAGTATCGATAAGCGTGAACCATCAGCTTATTCAGTTCAATTTGATACATAGGCTTTACTATACGCCAGCCCTTCTGAGTAAGTTCTCTATTAATAAAGCCTCTAACTGCCCCAGATGTGGTGCGGCGGAGGCAAACTACTCGCACATGTTATGGAATTGTATTAAGATTGCCGATTACTGGCATAGAATTTTTAAAAACATTTTGGAAAAAATAGATCCAGATATAGTGTTTCAACCTCAACTGGTATTGCTGGGTGATGACTCCGAATTAAACATTTCTAAGGAAAAAAAATGTGGATTAATAAAACTATTATTTATTGCAAAATTACTAATAGTTAGAAAGTGGATATCTGGCTCCCCACCGGGGGTTAATGCTTGGGTAAATAATGTAAAAATTGTAATGAAATATGAGAGAATCTATAATCAAGGCAAACACTGTAAAACCTATTGGGGGGAGTGGTAAGATCGGTCTTGAGAGGGTGGGGTGTGGGGGTGGGAGGAAAATGTAAAAATATGTGTATAGTTGTGTTTTCTTTATTCCTTACTTGCATGGAATTTGTATTGAATAAATATAAATTAAAAAAAAAAAAAAAAAAAAAAAAAAAGCAAAACTGTACACATATTTGGTATTGCCGCGTCCGTAACGACCCCAACTATAAAGTTATTACATCATTTAACCTGCACGGTGAACGTCGTAAGAAATAAAATGAAAAACAATGCAAAAATTGCTGTTTTCTTAAAATCCTGCCTTAAAAAAAATATGACAAAAAGTGATCAAAAAGTCGAAAAATGGTACCGATAAAAACTACAAGTCATCCTGCAAAAAAAACCCTCATACAATTGCATCGAGGAAAAAATAAAAAATTTATGGCTCTTCAAATATGGAGGCACAAAAACAAATAATTTGGAAAAAAGTGTTTTCACTGTGTAAAAGTAGTAAAACATACAAAATCTATATAAATTTGTATCTTTGCAATCGCAACAACCCGCTGAATAAAGTTATTATGTAATTTATACCACACGATAAACAGCGTAAATTTAGGACGCAAAAATGTGTGGCGAAATTGCAGTTTTTTTTCTATTCCCCCCCGCAAAAAAAGTTCATAAAAGTTAATTAATAAATTCTATGCACCCCAAAATGGTGCTATTAAAAATGACAACTTGTCCCGCAAAAAACAAGACCTTATGTCGATACAAATATCAAAAAGTTATAGCTCTTTGAATGAGACGATGGAAAAACGCAAAAAATGGCTTGGTCATTAAGGTCTAAAATAGGCTGGTCATTAAGGGGTTAAAGACGTTTTTCCATAATCAATATTTATCCCCTTTCCATGGGATAGGTGATAAATATCTGATCGGTTTGCAGTGCCGCATCTGCCATGAGGCCAGGTGAGCCGACGGCCTCAGGCGGCACCACCTACCCAAAGGGGGGGGGCGGCATTTTCAGCCCGGGACGGACTGGACCGGGGGGAGGGGCCATGCAGACGCACATAGCAGACGTGCCGAACATCTGTAACACTCCTCCTCTCTGACGCTGCACACAGCACATGCAGCCAGAGAGGAGCAAGTCTGCAGGAGGAGCGACGAGCAGCACCAGAAGCACGAGGTAAGTTCCTGCCTTGCTGGGACCGTGACCCGTGACGTGAGTATACTGCAAGGGGGTGTCTGGGCATTTTACCGACAGCAGAGGGCTCTATGGGGCTGGAATAATGCACCCCATAGAGCCCTCACATCACTATAATGCAACGATTAGTGTGGGTGGGGGAGGGTCTGAGCGTCTGACTTACTGCAGAGAGCTCTATAGGGGGGGGATTCTGCCCCCCCTTTAGAGCAGTCAGTCAGATGCTCAGACCCCCCTAACCTTTCAGTATAGTAACTAGTCAGGGCTCTATGTTGGGGGGATAATTCCCCCCTATAGAGCCCTCTGCTGTTAGTAAAACGCCCCCCCCCCCCTGCAGTATACTCCTGGCTTTGTAGCTTTCCTGTGCTTAATTAGCGTGGGAAAGCTACAATCAGGGCAGTGACCGGTGAGTCTCACAGTCACTCACAGTGCACACTGCATGCAGCAGCTGCGGCAGCCAGTCTGACTGTTAGTCTCTGACCAGTCACCACCCACACGCAGCAGAGAGACAGGAGAGACTAATAGTAAACCCTCAACTACTACAGTTTCACAGTCATTGTCTATGACAGCTTCTATAGTGTAGTGGTTAGCTTGTCTGCCTTACACATGAAGGTTGCTGGTTCAAATCCCAGCTGTGTTTTTTTTTTTTATTATTATATCTTGTATTGGGCTTTGTTCACACTAGCATTAATATACGTTTACCTCTCTTCTGTCAGAGGGAGAGGATCGATACGTTAAACGGAAAGCAACGGTTCCATTAGCATTACCATTGCTTTCATTGGTAATTCTTTTATATCAGTTGCTTTCCATTTGTCTCCGTTCGCTATGTTTCCGTTCTTTTGAACGGAAATAAAAGTTCTGCAGACTGCACTTTTGTTTCCTGGCTTTTTTTAAAAGACGTGGGGTTCCCGCTATTTTTCACAACCAGCCAAATACAATAAAGCAGCTGCAGCCTAGCATCACCAGGGTGGGAAGGGCCACGTTTTTTATCCCTTCCCAGCCTGGTAAAACCAGCCTGTGGCCGCCCTGCTGCCTTACCGTCGCTTCAGATGGTCGGGTACTGGATCGTACACCCCTCACGGCAGTGAGAACCGGGGTAATAATAGGGGTTAGTGATAGCCTTTTTACTGGCTAACACAAAGCCCCTTCTTAGTAATGGACGCTCTCAATCAGACAACAGCCATTACTAAGGCCATAATAAAGTATTAAAAAAAACAGACAAGAAAAACTTCCCCATGCAATCCTCTTTCACCATTTTATTTTATTTTTTAAAAGTAGATCATCGGAGTAGTCCAATGAATCTACAACGTAGTCCAAACGCTCCAGCGGAACCTACCAAAAAAAAGTATAAAAATTTTAAAGACTTAAAAATTTGCCACAATAGTCACTCAATATAACTATACTGTAATCACTTATATGGTTTGCAGATATCTTGTGTATAACTGGCAACTACCTCTATAAGGTCACTATATGGTGGTAATATTGGTCTATATATAGTGGGATTTATTCACTAACAGTATGGTGTTGTTTTTTTGACACAATGTTGTAGTAATATGTGATCATGGTTTGGTAGTTTTATTCAGTAACCGTATGGAGGTATTATTCAGTAAGAGTATGGAGGTATTATTCAGTAACAGTATGGGGGGATTATTCAGTATCAGTATGGAGGTATTATTCAGTAACTGTATTATTCAGTAACTGTATGGAGGTATTATTCAGTAACAGTATGGAGGTATTATTCAGTAACAGTATGGGGGTATTATTCAGTAACAGTATGGAGGTATTATTCAGTATCAGTATGGAGGTATTATTCAGTAACAGTATGGGGGTATTATTCAGTAACAGTATGGGGGTATTATTCAGTAACAGTATGGGGGTATTATTCAGTAACAGTATGGAGGTATTATTCAGTATCAGTATGGAGGTATTATTCAGTAACAGTATGGGGGTATTATTCAGTAACAGTATGGGGGTATTATTCAGTAACAGTATGGGGGTATTATTCAGTAACAGTATGGGGGTATTATTCAGTAACAGTATGGAGGTATTATTCAGTTACAGTATGGGGGTATTATTCAGTATCAGTATGGGGGTATTATTCAGTATCAGTATGGGGGTATTATTCAGTAACAGTATGGAGGTATTATTCAGTAACAGTATGGAGGTATTATTCAGTATCAGTATGGAGGTATTATTCAGTAACAGTATGGGGTATTATTCAGTAACAGTATGGGGGTATTATTCAGTAACTGTATGGAGGTATTATTCAGTAATAGTATGGAGGTATTATTCAGTAACAGTATGGGGGTATTATTCAGTAACAGTATGGGGGTATTATTCAGTAACAGTATGGAGGTATTATTCAGTAACAGTATGGGGGTATTATTCAGTAACAGTATGGGGGTATTATTCAGTAACTGTATGGAGGTATTATTCAGTAACAGTATGGAGGTATTATTCAGTATCTGTATGATGTATTATTCAGTAACAGTATGGAGGTATTATTCAATAACTGTATGGAGGTATTATTCAGTAACTGTATGCGGGTATTATTCAGTAACAGTATGGGGGTATTATTCAGTAACAGTATGGAGGTATTATTCAGTAACAGTATGGGGGTATTATTCAGTGACATTATGGAGGTATTATTCAGTAACTGTATGGAGGTATTATTCAGTAACAGTATGGAGGTATTATTCAGTAACAGTATGGGGGTATTATTCAGTCACTATGTGGTTATGGTGTGGAGGTATTATTCAGTAACAGTATGGGGGTATTATTCAGTGACAGTATGGGGGTATTATTCAGTAACAGTACAGGGGTATTATTCAGTATCAGTATGGGGGTATTATTCAGTAACAGTATGGAGGTATTATTCAGTGACAGTATGGAGGTATTATTCAGTAACAGTATGTGGGTATTATTCAGTAACAGTATGGTGGTATTATTCAGTAACAGTATGGGGGTATTATTCAGTATCAGTATGGGGGGTATTATTCAGTAACAGTATGGAGGTATTATTCAGTAACAGTATGGGGGTATTATTCAGTAACAGTATGGGGGTATTATTCAGTAACAGTATGGAGGTATTATTCAGTAACAGTATGGAGGTATTATTCAGTAACAGTATGGAGGTATTATTCAGTAACAGTATGGAGGTATTATTCAGTAACAGTATGGGGGTATTATTCAGTAACAGTATGGAGGTATTATTCAGTAACAGTTATGAGGTATTATTCAGTAACAGTATAGGGGTATTATTAGGTATCAGTATGGAGGTATTATTCAGTAACAGTATGGAGGTATTATTCAATCACTATGTGGTTATGGTGTGGCGGTATTATTCAGTAACAGTATGGGGGTATTATTCAGTAACAGTATGGGGGTATTATTCAGTAACAGTATGGAGGTATTATTCAGTAACAGTTATGAGGTATTATTCAGTAACAGTATAGGGGTATTATTAGGTATCAGTATGGAGGTATTATTCAGTAACAGTATGGAGGTATTATTCAATCACTATGTGGTTATGGTGTGGCGGTATTATTCAGTAACAGTATGGGGGTATTATTCAGTAACAGTATGGGGGTATTATTCAGTAACAGTATGGAGGTATTATTCAGTAACAGTATGGGGGTATTATTCAGTATCAGTATGGGGGTATTATTCAGTATCAGTATGGGGGTATTATTCAGTATCAGTATGGGGGTATTATTCAGTAACAGTATGGAGGTATTATTCAGTAACAGTATGGGGGTATTATTCAGTAACAGTATGGAGGTATTATTCAGTATCAGTATGGAGGTATTATTCAGTAACACTATGGAGGTATTATTCAGTAACAGTATGGAGGTATTATTCAGTAACTGTATGGAGGTATTATTCAGTAACAGTATGGGGGTATTATTCAGTAACAGTATGGAGGTATTATTCAGTAACAGTATGGAGGTATTATTCAGTAACAGTATGGAGGGATTATTCAGTATCAGTATGGGGTATTATTCAGTAACTGTATGGGGGTATTATTCAGTAACAGTATGGAGGTATTATTGGTAATGTTGGTCTTACAATCTATGTAAATTATTGTGGTGGGGGCTGTGGGGAAGTGTGAGTGGCAGCGGATGATCAGGCTAAGAGACAGTCCGCAGAGTGGCATGTGATGCACTTTGACATGTAGGTGATACTTACGTGTGGGAAGTGGGGCCATAACTTGTGTACAGCCAAGGGCCGAAGATCATATTAATACACAACTGGCATCGAGTCAGCACAGGCAGACCACTACAATACAGCAGGTAGAGCAAATAAACCAGCCCAGGACGTGCCGCTTCAAAACAGCGCTAAACGCGATTCGTCCTGGACTGGCCTGAATGTAATTGCAGAGAGTGACGGCGCAAATGAGACTGGCTGCCGAGGAGAGATATGGGGCAGTGCAGGGCAGACTGTACTATTTGCACTGCACTGATTGGCAGTAAGAATAATTCTTTAAATATTTTCCATACTTCAAACAGCACTTTAAGGCTATGTTCACACAGAGTATTTTGCAGGAGGAATATCTGCCTCAAAATTCAGTTTGGAAGTTTGAGGCAGATTTTCCTCTCCCTGCACGACGATTTTCGCTGAGTTTTTGGCAGCGTTTTTCGCCCGCGGCCATTGAGCGCCGCGGGCATAAAACACCGTGAAATACGCTTTCTCTGCCTCCCATTGAAGTCAATGGGAGGTCAGAGGCGGAAGCTCCCGAAGATAGGGCTTGTCGCTTCTTTTTCCCGCGAGGCAGTTTTACTGCTCGCAGGAAAAAGACGACGACGCCTCCCATTGAAATCAATGGGAGGCATTTTCAGGCCGTTTTTGCCGAGTTTTGCGACGCAGTTTGCCGCGATTCTCAGCGCATAGAGATGACGCCCAAGACGCTCCTTCGTCCGGAGCTGCAGCCTCTTCAGCCGCCCGACAGCACGTGTCCCTGTACTGTCCTCCTGAGAGAGGTAAGCAGGGATGCACCCCTTACAGGCTGTTTCTTTGACAAGAATAAAAACACAGGCAAAGCCCTGTTATGACTTTTAATGCACGGTGTCCCTGTCTCTGGCTACAAAGAAACCGCTGTACCAACCTCTCCTGATGCTAAACCCTCACAATATATATATATATATATATATATATATATATATATATAGTTCAAGTAGATAGGAAAAACGCAGCACTCAAGGTAAACTGAACATCAGGCCGTGTGCAAGTTACCAGTAGAAGGATGAATCAACTCCTTAGGCCTCATGCACACGACCGTATTTTTTCCCACCCGTAAATACTGGCGTAAATACGGGTCCGGTGTCACACGTATTCGACCCGTTTTGCACCAGTATTTACGAACCCGTGCCCATAAATATGGGTCCGGTGTCACCCGTATTCCACCCGTATTTACGGGCACGTTTTTGGCGGCAAAATAGCACTGCACTAATCGGCAGCCCCTTCTCTCTATCAGTGCAGGATAGAGAGAAGGGACAGCCCTTTCTGTAATAAAAGTTAAAGAAATTCATACTTACCCGGCCGTTGTCTTGGTGACGCGTCCCTCTCTTCACATCCAGCCCGACATCCCTGGATGACGCGGCAGTCCATGTGACCGCTGCAGCCTGTGATTGACCTGTGATTGGCTGCAGCGGTCACATGGCCTGAAACGTCATCCAGGACGTCGGGCCGGATGTCGAGAGGGACGCGTCACCAAGGCAACGGGCGGGAGACCGGACTGGAGGAAGCAGGAAGTTGTCGGTAAGTATGAACGTCTTTTATTTTTATTTTTTACAGGTTTATTCTGATCGGTAGTCACTGTCCAGGGTGCTGAAAGAGTTACTGCCGATTAGTTAACTCTTACAGCTCCCTGGACAGTGACTATTTACTGACGTTTCTTAGCAACTCTGCCGTAATGACGGGTGCACACATGTAGCCACCCGTCATTACGAGAGCTCCATAGACTTCTATGGACTGTCCGTGCCGTTATTACGGCCTGAAATAGGACATGTTCTATCTTTTTCAACGGCACGGGCACCTTCCCGTGAGAAAACGGGAAGGCACCCGTCGCCAATAGAAGTCTATGAGCCCGTTATTACGGGTCGTAATTACGACCCGTAATAATGGGAGTTTTTACGGTCGTGTGCATGAGGCCTAAGAATAAGATAACAGGAAGATGTTGATTTATTCACCACCAGGTGGAAAGAATGAGCAACGTTTCGGTTCACACCTGAACCATTCTCAAGCTGATTTCAAAAGTGCACAGTGCCACATATATATAGGGATACCCAGGATATACAGTAAATAGTGCAATTAATAATACATATGTTAAAAATCAGTTAATACAAAGAACATAATCATACAAAAAGTGAAAATATATCAGTCAATGTGACTAATAAATGTGTTAAAAAACAACATCTCTCAATATTAGGTAAATAGTGCAAAGATAACTAAGGTAATAATATAATTACCCTAATAACTGACATCAACTCATAATGAAGGGGAGGAGCAGAGGGATTCTTCCAACACAGTTGTAGTGGAAAAGAACAGAAGTTATGTAATAAAACTTAGTGTCAGCTCTCGGTGATGCATGGAGTACCATGGCGTCCCGCGATCGATAGTGCGCATGCGCAAGATGGCGGACTGCCGGAAGTGCGTCATATGGAACGCAACCCTGGAACGCAGTATGGCCGCGCATGCGTGGACAGAGAATTCCGTCCTGGCGCATATTTTGACAATATGGAATAACACTCAAAAGAGTGTGTAACCAGCAATATATATTTCTTTATACAAGTAGCCCACAATAGATATATATGTGAAATGTAATTATATGTATATGTCAAAAGACTCAATATAGAGTCTGTAAATATAATGGCCACGGACTGCAACATATATATATATTGCTGGTTACACACTCTTTTGAGTGTTATTCCATATTGTCAAAATATGTGCCGGGACGGAATGTGATGACTTCATAAAGCAGATATGTCATCCACCTTCTTGACCAATCATGGTACGTTCTTCCATGGTGTCATAGTGTGATGACATCATAATGCAGTCATAGGTTTACTTATCACTTTCTCCTTGATTTGACCTCTCTGATTATGGCGAGTGTACTGAGCAGAATGCTGATTTTCTGGCTTATCTTTGCTTTATTTGTTGCTGAAACAGCAGCATCTGAGAATGACCGACCATCCAGGTCTTCTCCCATCCCAGCTTATGCTGAAGGTAAGAACAATGTCCTTTATTATATGTAATATGGAAGCTTGTAGATAGAAATGCAGCAGTTGTGGATTCTCTAGTGTGAAGAACTCCCTTTTATTACATGTCTTTTATACATAGGGGTGATGTAAAGTGGGTGATCTCTTAAAAGCAGATCCCCAGGACCCCCCGTTATTACGGATCATTTGTCTCAGTACATGGGAGGCCGTTACCTTACTGTAATATACATGTTATGTGCACATAGTATATACTTATCTCTGGTATTGATAGAAATGTAATGATAAAGGAGGTGAACCCTTTACCAGTGACTACAGATGTGCAATGTAGGACCCTCCAGTAATCCACAATCTTCTATTACATATCACTACGATGTTTGGCCCCAGATGTCACCAATGATAATAAATGTTGTGGGTTTCATTCTTTTCTTATAGGAGAAACACAACGTGTTTTTCTCAGAGGTTTGAGACAACTCAAACAAATCATGGATGAATTTCAGTCCGTACAAGGTAAGTTTCTCTATTGCCACCATTTTATTCTACAATTGTCCTCCCATCTTAAAGGGGATAAAATCTCTGTTATGTCAATCACACAGAGATCACAGTGACCGGACCCCCAACTTACCTAAGAACAAGGGGGTCCTGTCCCCATACTGTAAATTATAAGGAATAATAGAAGTCATGTAGAAATGTCCTCAGCCGGCAGCCTGTTATATGTCATACAGCTCCCTGGTGACATCTAATATTCTTCTCAGTTACAGTAGGAGATACATGATCACATATATAATAATAACAGATTGGTACTATAAACATATGATGTATATTATACTCAGGATAGATAATACAGGAAACATAAATAACCAATAAATGTAATGTCCTTCACATAGGAACATCTGATGTACAAACTGAAAAACCTAAAACACGTCTGAGGAAAATTGTGGTGACTCTTCCTCCGACCATCGATGGTAAGTGTCTTCTGGACGTCTTCTGTGTCTTCAATGGCAGAAAACTCATTATATTCATCATTTACATTGTTTATTTGATTTTTCTATAATATATTGTTTTATTATTTACAGAAAAGACGTCTGGCGAGATAATAAAACCATCGTCCATCGCCGTGCCAACATCCCCTGCAGGTAATATAATAACACATTATAGAATAGACTCATCTCTATCCATAGAGGACATAACGGCTCCGCTTATACATGCAGCAGTCAGGGACAGAAGATACAAGTCTCCATCCCGCACATTGTCTTCTGAGTCCACACTCAACATCCAGGAGGAGGAACCTGAAGACACTTGTGGTCAGCAATGTATAGAAGGACGTCCAGTCAGGAGGAGGAATCCTGGAGACATTTCAGTAGACTAGAACCCCATTACTTCACCATATAGAGTTATGTATTACACTAGAACATGTTCCCTAATGATCCCCAATGCTGATATATAGGGAGAGTAGGGAACAATAAGGCGTCTACTACATGTGGAGAAGGTGGGCTCCTCCATTATATTGTCTCCATAACAATGTTGTATGTGAATGACTCTCTGCTCTGTGCAGGACATCAGAAAGGATTAGGATTATTGGGATTAGATCAACAATTTCTCTGTATTTTCTTCCAGGTCCAACAAGTGCAGTAACAACAAGCACAACACAGGGGTTTACATCCCCGACTGCTTCTGATCTACAGGGGATCGGTGAGTTCTCTAGATACATATATTGTCTGTTCTATTACGAGGCTGACACTGGAATAAGATTCTCCATATATTGGGGTTACTTATTGTTATTTCTTTGTGAATAATTATAACATGTTCTTGTTTATTATAGTAAAGACGTCTGCTGCAACTGAACAACCGTTGCCGACCACCACGACCACATCCCCTGCAGGTAATATAATAACACATTATAGAACAGACTCATATCTATCCATAGAGGACATAACGGCTCCGCTTCTACATGCTTCACCACATATAGTCATGTAGTACAGAGTTAATGGATTAGGATTATTAGGATTAGATCAACAATTTCTCTGTATTTTCTTCCAGGTCCAACAAGTGCAGTAATAACAAGCACAACACAGGGGTTTACATCCCCGACTGCTTCTGATCTACAGGGGATCGGTGAGTTCTCTAGATACATATATTGTCTGCTCTAGTACGAGGCTGATATATAGTACGAAGTATCTATATATAAAGTAGATGATTAATAATGCAGTTTAATGACTTCTATGTAATAGAATAGACTGAACAAGCTATGAATATATAGTTATGGAGGGTAATTCATGTACTTTTGTCACATAGGACACTCCAATGGAATTTCCACCAAAAAACAACTAAAATCCATCATTGTTCCACGTGGAATCCTCCATGGTAAGTTCATCTTGATCTTCTTGTTGTTCTCAGCTTTATATCTTGTTCTTCATGTGGAATCTACAATTAATAAAAATATAACATCTCCAAATGTCCCAGTGTAGAAGAAGCGGAGATGTAGAGGGGACTGGAAATCATGGAAATATTACAGGAAATATATATGACGCTCTTATCTGAAAATAATCATTCCTAAGAGAGTCCGAATACTCAGTTACATCCCTGTAGTGTATTTGGTAGAAAGGAAATCTTCAATAATAAAAGTGAATGTGAATTTTTATCATACAGGAGAAATCGGTTTTACCACAACAATTCAACCAAAGAAAATCCGGGTTGTATTTAGGACAAAGCTTGGTAAGTTCTGTCTGAGGAATTTCTTTATAACCATTGAGACAATTAATCTCCTGAAAATTACATGTAACTATGACCCAATGTATTTCTATAGACAGTAACTGTCTCGAGGCAGTAGTAATATTACTATCTCATACAAAGAGGGACAATATGGTGGTAGATCCACCGCTATGTACAGAGACATACTGCACCCCTTTCCAGACTGGCACGCCACTCACCAGTCTTTATATATGACCCATTAGAATAACATACAAGGATTTGGCCCTTTGCTCTACATGACACTTTATTCCACAATCAATGAAAAAAAAAATCTCCTGATGCAGTTCACACTCATATTCTTCATTGACTGACAACATACACTATATTGTCCTCCAACACACTATACCCCATAGCTTTACTGTGATGAGGGGCCAGTAATCTGTAGAATGAACAATAATAATACACTGCAGAGTTGTACATTAGGAGGACACATCAGAGTACTTATGGTAGTGGACTGAATATGATGTAAGGAAATCAGTGTTATGGCAATGCCCACTAATGCACAGCCTGTTACCATTGGATATATCAGTCATTATAAGAGTAGATATACTGCTTACCAGTCACTGTCGGTCATATTTGGCAGTTACCTGGGCACAGAGCGTTATGTCTTTTATCTTATGACTACAAGTTCTTGAATCTATTTGACGAGTTATAAGCATCACACACTTATATCTATAATAACACAATATCAGGATTCATACTTCGTTTGCTCTTAACTTATAACCTCTAAAATAATTTTATTACTAATTTTCAGGTCGTAAAATCAATGAGGACGTAGAAACATCCGACCATGCAGGTAACGTCTTCTCCAGTCTATTACATCATTCATATTATATATATAAATTTGTAAAGAATGACCCTCACAGATGTAATAAATAATAATGTACATAGGAAAACATTTATTAACAGACTAACAAGTTAGTGGCTCTACAGGGGTTAAAATCATCTATTTCTCACACTTGACCCTGCAGGGTGACTATATTATTAGTCAGGGAAATAAAATCCCCAGTGACCTCAATGTCCCCTCCATGTCACAGGCCGGTACAGGTTAACTAAAGGTCCCTGTGATTGAGAAGAGGGATATTCGGGTCTATTGCAGTGACCAGGGAATATTTAGGTTTTGGGTGTAGTTAGGTCTTGAATAGTAAATAATTTGCAGTAAATTATTTGCACCTCAGCAGCAGGATATTTGTTACATCCATGATGGCGGCTTTTTAGTTTCAGGAGAAAGCCGACACTTTATAGTAGAAATCTAACTGCTCCGACTAATACAATACAAACCAAGCAGAACTGTAGATGCTGCAAATCAATGGGACATTTCTAAGGAAATCTGTAGATAATCGTTCTTAATAAAGTGTAATTAATGAGGCAGATATTGTACCAGATCTGGACAACCCACCTCTAGAATAATAAAGGTTAATGGCTGGAATTTTATCATGTAGGTGAAACCGATATACAGAAAGAGCTAAAAATAATAAAGAAGATGATGGCTGGTACTAAAAAGAAGCGCGGTAAGTTCTATCTGTGGTAATTCTTTATAGACACTGAGATAATAACACTTATAATATAACATGGTATCTCATATAAACAGGGAGGCTATGGCTGTAGATCCACCTCTATATACAAAGACACAGCAGATCACACAGTAACACATGTAACTCTGAGACACTGGTTAGGGAACAATTTTCTGATTGACATAATATCCATTTAATGACATTTCTAACAAGTAAATCATTATAAGATGTCGTTGAGTAAGAGAATATAAGTCACACACACTGGAATGATATAATAGAATTTGTGTTTGTGTCAGGACAGGCAGGTCCAGTGTCATGGTAATGCCCACTAATGCCACAGCCTGTTACCAGTGGATGTATCAGTCGTCGTTATGAGAGTAGATATACTATATACCAGTCACTGTCAGTCATATTTGGTCTGGACCTGGGCATAGACTGTTATGTCTCTTATCTTATGATGACAAGTTCTTCTATCTATCCCAATATTAGAAGCATCACACAGTTATAGCTGTAATATCACAATATGAGGATTTGTATTACTTATTTTATTTTAGCTTCATGGAATTTTAAATTATTTCATTTTTAATTTTTAGCTCGTAAACTCAATGCAGGAAAAACATCTCCTGAGAAGGCAGAAACCATCTACCGTGCAGGTAACGTTTACTTCAGTCTTTAAGATCATTCTTGTCATTGATATAAATGTTATATACACAGATATGGGGCTCATGTACAGCACCATGTTATGCCTCTATACCACCTCCGAGTTATACAGAGTCGTAATATGGCGCCCATAGACATGTGGAGGGTTTTCGGTCTGATTCCATATTAATCTGACATAGAGCGCCTATAGCTCCATAGTACAGAGCTGCAGGAATTGTGTTCTCCTCTGTACAGGCTCCGTGCACACGCCATATACTGACATTTATACATAACATTCACACCAGAAATAAGTAGTGACCAGAAGAAAACATTTACTAATGATGAACTGTGTGACACGTCTTATTTCCAGAATTATCACCAGCGCCACCAGATTATGACGAGGAGTCCTATCCCTGGATGGAAGACACAACAACTGAACGTAAGCTTCTCTACTCTCCCACATCTCTCATCTCTGTAATACAGTTCTGATAATCAATTATTGATTTTCTAATCTTTTTCTTGTTTTCCAACAGCCTCTTATCAAATAACCATAAAAACACCACCAGCCCGAGCAGCAATCCAGAAACTAAAAGTGCGTCTAACAGCAGCAAGAAAAATGGCTGCAAAAATGAAAACAGCATCGCACATCGCAATAAGAGCGCCAAATATCCGTACAACAACAGCGCATACAGCAGCCGCAATACCAGCGCCAACCATCCGTACAACAACAGCGCATACAGCAGTCGCAATACCAGCGTCTCCAGCCACACAACAAGATCTTGCAGCCACTGCCAGCATTACAGACGACAGCCTGAGAAAAATCCTGATCATCAGCGGTGCTGTCGGCGTTCCACTTCTGCTGGTCGCTGCCCTGTTACTGCTGCTACTAGTGAAGCTGCACAACATTCAGAAATTGCTGGAAAGAGAAAGTGTCTGACGAGCGTTGCTGCTTGTAGAATATCACTTGTTCTGGCTCTGGCACATGACATCTTGGCCGGTAAAGTAGGTCAACATCTGGATTGAACATAATGGCGGCTGTGAAGGGTTTCGTTGAGAAGACTCCTCCATCTTTTCAGTGGTGATCTATCATCAGAGGCGTAACTTGTAGCTCCTGTGTCCCAATGTAAAATCTACAACAGGGCCCCGACCTACCATATATCATCTATAATACTGGAGTCTTCTTATGTGGCCAAGGGCTTTTGGGCCCCTCAGACTCCAGGGCCCGGTACACCCCCTATAGCTACGCCCCTGTCCATCATTATCATAACTATGAGGACAGTATTAGGGAGTCCTGGTGATTGCCGGTGTGATAGTGAATGTGCGTGTTTCCACCATTATGTCACTGTAGTGATATCATAGACTGCCAATAGCGCGCTATTAATTCATCCCACATTCTCTGGTAGAAGCCGCTATGAGACTTTCCATTCTTGCTGTGAGGAAAGTGCGATAACAACTGCACAGATATTCATTACATCAATAAACTTCTACCACTCATCTGTGTCTGTGGAGCGTTGTATTAATAATATTCCTTCTCTGAGTAAAAAGCAGCTTTACATATGAAGGGGCGTAGCATGGAGGGGGCTAGCGGGGAGTTCAAAACTTTTGTACAATGTAGCTACAGTGAACGAAATAAGTATTTGATCCCTTGCTGATTTTGTAAGTTTGCCCACTGTCAAAGACATGAACAGTCTAGAATTTTTAGGCTAGGTTAATTTTACCAGTGAGAGATAGATTATATTTAAAAAAAAAACACAAAATCACATTGTCAAAATTATATATATTTATTTGCATTGTGCACAGAGAAATGAGTATTTGATCCCTTTGGCAAACCAGACTTAATACTTGGTGGCAAAACCCTTGTTGGCAAGCACAGCAGTCAGACGTTTTTTGTAGTTGATGATGAGGTTTGCACACATGTTAGATGGAATTTTGGCCCACTCCTCTTTGCAGATCATCTGTAAATCATTAAGATTTCGAGGCTGTCGCTTGGCAACTCGGATCTGCTGCTCCCTCCATAAGTTTTCGATGGGATTAAGGTCTGGAGACTGGCTAGGCCACTCCATGACCTTAATGTGCTTCTTTTTGAGCCACTCCTTTGTTGCCTTGGCTGTATGTTTCGGGTCATTGTCGTAGTGGAAGACCCAGCCACGAGACATTTTTAATGTCCTGGTGGAGGGAAGGAGGTTGTCACTCAGGATTTGACGGTACATGGCTCCATCCATTCTCCCATTGATGCGGTGAAGTAGTCCTGTGCCCTTTGCAGAGAAACACCCCCAAAACATAATGTTTCCACCTCCATGCTTGACAGTGGGGACGGTGTTCTTTGGGTCATAGGCAGCATTTCTCTTCCTCCAAACACGGCGAGTTGAGTTAATGCCAAAGAGCTCAATTTTAGTCCCATCTGACCACAGCACCTTCTCCCAATCACTCTCAGAATTATCCAGATGTTCATTTGCAAACTTCAGACGGGCCTGTACATGTGCCTTCTTGAGCAGGGGGACCTTGCAGGCACTGCAAGATTTTAATCCATTACGGCGTAATGTGTTACCAATGGTTTTCTTGGTGACTGTGGTCCCAGCTGCCTTGAGATCATTAACAAGTTCCCCCCGTGTAGTTTTCGGCTGAGCTCTCACCTTCCTCAGGATAAAGGATACCCCACGAGGTGAGATTTTGCATGGAGCCCCAGATCGATGTCGATTGACAGTCATTTTGTATGTCTTCCATTTTCTTACTATTGCACCAACAATTGTCTCCTTCTCACCCAGCGTCTTACTTATGGTTTTGTAGCCCATTCCAGCCTTGTGCAGGTCTTCGATCTTGCCCCTGACATCCTTAGGAAGCTCTTTGGTCTTGCCCATGTTGTAGATGTTAGAGTCATTATTGATTAATTGAGTCTGTGGACAGGAGTCTTTTATACAGGTGACCATTTAAGACAGCTGTCTTTAATGCAGGCACCAAGTTGATTTGGAGCGTGTAACTGGTCTGGAGGAGGCTGAACTCTTAATGGTTGGTAGGGGATCAAATACTTATTTCTCTGTGCACAATGCAAATAAATATATATAATTTTGACTATGTGATTTTTTTTTTATTTTTTTTTTATATATATATAATCTATCTCTCACTGGTAAAATTAACCTAGCCTAAAAATTCTAGACTGTTCATGTCTTTGACAGTGGGCAAACTTACAAAATCAGCAAGGGATCAAATACTTATTTCCTTCACTCTATATGATACTGTTTTTTGCAGGACGAGTTGTACTTTTTGTACTTGCCAGTTTTTTTGTAAATTTACATTATCGTTTAACCCCTTAAGGACCCAGCCTGTTTGGACCTTAACCCCTTCCCGCCGCAGTCCTTTTTCAGATTTTAATTTTCTTTTTTTCCTCCCCACCCTCCAAAAGCCATAACGTCTTTATTTTTCCGTCTATACAGTACTATGAGGGCTTGATTTTTGCGAGATGAGTTGAAGTTTTTCGTAGCACCATTTATTTTGCCATATAATGTACTAGGAAACGGGAAAAAAAATATTTGTGGGGTAGAAAATGAAAAAAACTGTGATTCCTCCATGGTTTTTTGCGCACCGTTTTTACGGAATTCACTATGCAATTAAAACAACATGTTAACTTTATTCTGTGGGTCAATACGATAATGGCGATATCAAATATATATAGTTTTTTCTATATTTTACTACTTTTACAAGTAAAAACAAGTGTAAAAAAGAAAATAGATTTTGTTGTAAAGGATCTGCCAGGCACAGCTTCGGGGTCAACGCCCATAGATAATCAGTCTGCACCTGCTTCTATGTCTGGGAGACTGACTCCATCTTCCACCACTCAGGGTGCCAGGCTTAGGAGTGGGAGAACCTATCACAGCCTGGCCAGACAGAGCTATCTCCCGCCCTCTATAGGGCGGGTATAAATAGACAGAGGGCGGGAGCTAGCTCCGTCTGGCCAGGCTCTGATAGGTTCTCCCACTCCTAAGCCTGCCACCCTGAGTGGTGGAAGATGGAGTCAGTCTCCCAGACATAGAAGCAGGTGCAGACTGATTATCTATGGGCGTTGACCCCGAAGCTGTGCCTGGCAGATCTTTTACATTTGTGTTGCAAAATTCCGAGAGCCATAATGTAAAGGATCTGCCAGACACAGCTTCTGTGTCGACACCCATGGTTAATCAGTCTGCACTTGCTCCTAAGTCTGATAGAGTGACTCGATCTGCTACCACTCAGGCTGGGAGGCTGAGGAGTGGGAGAGCCTATCACAGCCTGGCCAGACGGAGCTAGCTCCCGCCCTCTGTCTATTTATATCTTGATTTCCTGCTCCTCCTTTGCCTGTGATTCTGTCTGGTTTCCTGGCTCTGCTGCTCCTGCTAGTACTATTTACCTCTGCTTAATTGACCCTGGCTTTACTGACAACTCTCCTGCTCTGCGTTTAGTACCTCGTACACTCCTGGTTTGACTCGGCTCGTTCACTACTCTTGTTGCTCACGGTGTTGCCGTGGGCAACTGCCCCATTTCCCTTAGCTTCTGTTGTACCGTTGTCTGTTTGTCTGTCGTGCACATATTGAGCGTAGGGACCATCGCCCAGTTGTACGCCGTCGCCTAGGACGGGCCGTGCAAGTAGGCAGGGACTGAGTGGCGGGGAGATTAGGGCTCACCTGTCTGTCTCTCTACCCCGTCATTACACATAACTTTTTTATTTTTCCGTCTATTAAGTAGTATGAGAGCTTATTTTTTGCGGGATAAGCTGTAGTTTTTAATGATACCATTTTGGTGTACATGCGACGGTTTGATCACTTTTTATTTCATTTTGTGTGGGAGATTAGGTGACCAAAAAATAGAGATTCTGTCGTTTACAAATTATTTTTGTTACGGCGGGTGGGTTAAATAATGATATATTGTAATAGTTCAGACTTTTACGGATGCGGCGATACCAATTATGTTTATTTATTTTTTTACTATGCTCTAGGGGGGAAATGGCAAACAGGTTTTTTTTTAAACTTTTAATATAGATTTTTTTTTTTACACAGAAAAAAACCTTTATATAACTCATTTTTACTTTTTTTATTAGTCCCCCTAGGGGACTTCAACCAGCGATCATTAGATCGCTTGCACTATGTACTGCAATACTAATGTATTGCAGTATATCGTGATTCTGAGAGGCATCTATTAAGCCCTGCCTGAGGCAAGGCTTAATAGGTGTACAAAGATGGCGGACCTGGGGGTGTTCATTAAGATTTGGAGAGGTTTTGAGCTGCCAGAATGATAGAAACTCCACATAAATGACCCAATTTAGAAAACTAGACCCCCTCAATGTATTTATCTAGGGGTGTAGTGAGCATTTAGACCAAACCCTGGATTTATGCAAAGCAAGTGGGAAAAATTAGAATGGCTTTTTTTTTCACAAATGTGTCACTTTCATGAATATTTTTTTGTACAAAGCAAAGTAAACTGAGGAAATGCACCCCACATTTTATTGCGCTGGTATTTCTGTGCTAAAAAAAAACAACCCAATGAGGCCCTAATCTGCTGTTTCGATACACGACAGGCTTTCATGGCATCATTCTAGCTGGAATAATTTACTGGCACCATTTCATGTCTGCCGAGTCTTTGAGGGACTAGGGCAAAAGAAAAATAACTCAAGTAATTGATAAAACAACAACCCTCAAGATATTCATCTAGGGGTATAATGAGAATTTTAATTTTGATTAGACTTTTTCTGAAATCCAAATGATAAGTGGCCAATATGGTAATGAGAAATGGGGTGAAAATTAAGTAGAGAATGAATTAGAAAATAAAGTAATGCAAATGTCTGATGGGACAAAACGAGAGTACAAATAACATAAAAATGTAATAATCTAGTGACGAATGGTATATGCGAAAGCATTCGTGAATACAGAGGCCTGGTTTGTCTGGGCAAGTACCCCACTGGTAGCCTGCGTCTCTTCTTGTTCCATTTTTGAAACACACCCCCCGCACCTCTTTTGGGGACATCTCTTATTAGCAGTTGGGGGCACTTGGGATGGAAAATGCTGTCCCGGAATTACTCTGCTGGCCTCGCTGGAGGTTCTAGCCGTGGTCTCCCCACCCTGGTCTCCAAAAATAAAAAATGTTATGACCTTTTCCTGGCAGTTCAGGTAAGGTCCCTGGTTTCCTGCTTTCCTGTATATAGTAAATAAATTATACAGTGCCATTTGCACAGGATGGATGGCCAATTTTTTGTACCAGACCCTGGATTTTCTAACTGCGCTATAGGGCTGTAGCATTTGGTCGGCAAAGTCCACCCCTTCCATATGTTTATTGTACTGCTGTGTGCAGAGCGGTTTAGTAATGGTGGCATTCGTCCCTCGCACAGAAACAGGACTCCTTTCATCAGCATGGATTGAGGTGATCATGAGGACATCTTTTTTATCCCTGTACTTAACGATCATTATGTCCTCATGAAAAAGAGCCCGACTTTCATTGGCCTTTAATTTTCGGTTCACCAGCGCCTTTGGAAGGCCTTTCTTGTTGTGTCTAATTGTGCCGCAAGCCACCGTTTTTTTTTTAAATAAAATTTGAAACAGGGGAACACTTTTATAAAAATTTTCAATTTACAAGTGGTACCCCCTGTCTAGTAGTGGGTAAATTAGGTCCCAGACGATTGGTCCATTTAAATTGAGCATAAGGGGGGCATTCAGGAGGGTTCATTTGGGTATCCTTTCCCACATATATTCTAAAACGGTGGGTGTAGCCAGTGCTGCTTTCGCTGATTTTATAGACTTTCATGCCATATCTGGCTCTCTTGCTGGGTAGATACTGCCGGAATTTTATTCTCCGCTTGAATAGAACCAGGGATTCATCAACGGCAAGATCCATTTCTGGGGTATATGCCTCTGCAAGTTTTATATTAAAATGGCTAATAAGAGGCCTTATTTCATATAGCCGATCATAGCTGGGGTCACTTTCTGGTGGACATTGGGAATTGTCCATGTAGTGAAGGAAACGCATTATAGCCTCAGAACGTTTGCATTTCATCACTGCATGATACATGGGGGTATCGTACAGGACATCAGTCAACCAATATGACCTTATAGTGGGCTTTCTTACAATGCCCATATTTAAAAGAAGGCCCCAAAATTTTAGCATTTCTGCCTGGTCGACTGGATACCAGATGTTGGATCTGACATTAAAAGACCCCACGTTACTTGTCATAGATTGTTGGGCATACAAATTGGTTTGTATAACCATTAAGTTAATTAAGCCTTCTGAAAAGAAGAACTTAAAAAAATCTGCCGCACTATATCCGGTGGTATCTATATTAATCCCTGATGCAGAAGTAAAATCAGGAATCTGGGGATTATATGTGGCTGTGGACAGCCAATCGGGCTCTCTAGCGCTGTCTGTGTCTGAACACATTATCTCAAACGCTTCCTCAGCTGTATACAACCGCAGAGACATTGTATATCTCTCTCTCTCTCTCTCTCTATGTATATATATATATATATATATATATATATATATATATATATCTGAGACTAACTTATAACTATATTAACTTATATTTTTTATTTTATTTTTAAATATAATTTTTATATTTTTAATATTTTCTTTTCTATGAAATCCTAATAACGTAACCCTTACTAGCACTACCTAAAGCCCTATACCTAGCTAACGCAAATTAACGCCCAACCCTAATGCTACCTATCACCCTACACCTAACGCTACCTAACTCTCTACACCTAGCGCTACCTAAAACTCTATATATAATCAAATTATTTTATTTGTGTGACACAAAATGACAGGAGGGGGTATATGGCTGGGTGGGGAGGGATCACAGGGGCACTGGGGCAGATATGAAGGGGGTTCAATCTCTTTTTTTTTTAACTTGACTGGAGGACAGGCTGACGCAGCTCCGTTCTCCTCACAACCTCTGACAGCAGTGAGGAGATCAGAGCCGTGTACTGGCTTTTTCTCCTGCCTTTGTAACATTGACAGCTGTCATTGGTCTGTGTCAGTGACTGACTAATCACAGCCATCGCCAGGCTGGGACCACTTTGATTGGTCCCCCGGGCGCTGACTGTGACAATCAGCTGTCTGTTACACACGGTGACAGTTTGAAGCAATGACGAAAATGAACGTCATGGTGCGTGATCTAGCAGCCGACCATGATGTTCATTTTCGTCATAGGTCCTTAAAGGGGTTATCCAGGAAAAAAATAAATTCTAAAAAGTGTCCCCCAGCCTTGATTTGCCTTCCCTAATACCCCCTATTAAACTTCTAACCAGTTTCTGTTTTATTTCCATAGTCACTGCTGCTCTTTGTTTGTTTACATCCCTTGCTTTTTGTTTACATCCCTTACTGTCTGTTTCCTGTCTTGTAACCCACCATACCCATGATCCCCTGCTGCATCTGAGGAGACAGTTGCATCCCCCCCCCCTTCCTCCAAAGCACCTCAGCTATTTGCATACTGCCACGCCCCTCTTTGGTCACATGATCCTTCCCTGCTCTAATTACAGATTACAAGCAGACGGCTCCCTCCCTGCACACTGTCTGAGGCCGGATTACACGAGCGTGTGCCTTTTGCGTGCGCAAAAAACGCTGTGTTTTGCGCACGCAAAAGGTACTTAACAGCTCCGTGTGTCAGCTGCGTATGATGCGTGGCTGCGTGATTTTCACGCAGCCGCCATCATTATGACACTCTGTTTGTATGTTTGTAGCACGTGGTGCTTTTCTGTTTTCATTCATACTTTTTACTGCTGTTGCGCGAATCACGCGCGTCCCACGGAAGTGCTTCCTTGTGCTGCGCGTGATTTTCACGCACCCATTGACTTCAATGGTTGCGTGATACGTGAACAACGCACAAATATCGGACATGTCGAGAGTTTTACGCAGCAGACACACGCTGCGTGAAACTCACGGACCGTCTGCACGGCCCCATAGACGAACATAGGTCCGTGCGAGGCGCGTGAAAATCACGCGCGTTGCACAAACGTATTACACGTTCGTCTAAATAAGCCCTTACACAGAAATAATCATCATTATCCTTTGTGCCTCCATCTATCCCTGATCTAAGTACAGGCACCCATCTCCCTCCCCCGCCCCTTTCACAGCCTGATAAATGTTAGGGTATGTTCACACGCAGTCAAAAACGTTTGAAAATACGGAGCTGTTTTCAAGAGAAAACAGCTCCTGATTTTCAGATGTTTTTTGTGCCATTCGCGATTTTCGCTGTGTTTTTTACGGCCGTTTTTGGAGCTTTTTTCACTACAGTCTATGGAAAACGGCTCAAAAAAGGTCTCAAGAGGTTTCCTGCACTTCTTTTTCGCAGCCGTTTTTTTATGCGTAAAAAAACACATAAAAAAACGCTCCTTCGGAACAGAACGATGTTTTCCCATTGAAATCAATGGGCAGATGTTTGGAGGCGTTCCGCTTCCGATTTTTCGGTAGTTTTTCGGGAGTTTACGGCCCGAAAAACGGACGAAAATAGGCCATGTGAACATACCCTAAGTCTGCCCACTTCACCTAAGGCCTCATTTACACGAGCGTGTGCGTTTTGCGCAGGCAAAAAAATGCAGCGTTTTGCGTGCGCAATAGGCACTTGACAGCTCCGTGTGTGTCATCAGTGTATGATGCGCGGCTGCGTGATTTTCGCGCAGCCGCCATCATAGAGATGAGGCTAGTCGACGTCAGTCACTGTCCAGGGTGCTGAAAGAGTTAACTGATCGGAAGTAACTCTTTCAGCACCCTCGACAGTGAATTCCGATCACCATATCGAGTAACCTGTTTAAAAAAAAAAGAGGTTCGTACTTACCGAGAACTTCCCGGCCGTTGCCTTGGTGACGCGTCCTTGGTGACGCGTCCTTGGTGACACGCCTCTCTTGACATCTGGCCCCACCTCCCTGGATGACGCGGCAGTCCATGTGACCGCTGCAGCCTGTGCTTGGCTTATGATTGGCTGCAGCTGTCACTTGGACTGAATTGTCATCCCGGGAGGTCAGACTGGAGGAAGAAGCCGGGAGTTATCGGTAAGTCAGAACTTTTTTTTTTTTTACACGTTCACGTATATTGGGATCGGAAGTCACTGTCTAGGGTGCTGAAACAGTTTAACTCTTTCAGCACCCTGGACAGTGACTGTCTCCTGCCGGGTTCGGTCAAAACGAGTTCGGCCGAACCCGGTGAAGTTCGGTTCGGTCATCTCTAAGACACTCCGTTCGGATGTTTGTAAACAGAAAAGCACGTGGTGCTTTTCTGTTTACATTCAGTTTGACAGCTCTTGCGCGAATCACGCAGTTCGCACGGAAGTGCTTCCGTGCGACCTTCATGGTTTTCACGCACCCATTGACTTCAATGGGTGCGTGATGCGCGAAAAACGCAGATTTTTAGAACATGACGTGAGTTTTTTTCAGCGCACTCACGCTGAGCAAAACTCACGGACTGTCTGCATGCCCCCATAGACTTGCATAGGTCCGTGCGACCCGCGTGAAAAGCATGCGAGTCTCACGGACGTATATCACGTTCGTGTAAATGAGGCCTAAGTCAGACATCTTGGTACACACAATCCAGTCAGCACATTTACCTCACCTGCTGCTGGATCTGTTCCAAGAGATCCTGTATCAGGCCCTGTTCACACTGAGTTTTTTTTGCTGGCAGAAAATTCTGCATCAAAATTCTGTCTTGAATTTGGAGGCAGATATTGACCTGCCTGCACGCCGTTTGCCATTGAGGGAAAAGGAAGCGGCATGCCCTATCTTTGGGCGTTTACTTCTCTGACCTCCCTCTGACATCTATGGGAGGCAGAGAAAGCGTTTTTCGCAGCGTTTTTGCCCGTTGCGCTCAATGGCCGTGGGCGAAAAACGTGGCAAACGGCGTGCAGGCAGATCAAAATCTGCCTCAAAATTCAAGCGGAAAAACTCTGTGTGAACAGGGCCTTACAGTTAAGCAAACACCAAACACTACTCCAAACAATGGTAAAACTTTTCTTTTTTTACATAATTTACTTGACTGGCCTAAGTAGAGTCATGTGCTATTTAAAACCTTTTACTCCTATCCACCCCTTTTTCGGCCCACCACCCAATAACGACACGTGACAACCGAGGTTGGATATGAAATAGCCACAGCAGCTGTTTATTTATTTACATTATTTTAAATGCAATTTAATCCGAAACATTCGGATAACTCCTTTTGGAATCGGACCGGAGAATTCCTCCTCTAATTCACATGACCCAACATGGGTCAGAATCAGAATTAACAATCAACATTTTTAATACTTTAACAGAGCAGGGGAAGTCCTTGAAGCCATTTTAAAACCGGATTTCTTTTAAGTTAGCCATCTGCAAACCACCACCTACTCTTTACCTCCAGCCGTAAACCAGCTCGGAGGCACCGCTCACCTCTGCAGATGGCTCCAACCACCAGAAGACCACTTCAAAGGGATAACACCCTATGAAGTCTTCAAATGATATACCTTTTTGGGGGACGCATACCCCCGATGCGACCCCCCCACCATTTTGTACTGACCAACCTCAAGGACTCCCCCCGCCACAGCGAAACAGGCCTTGACTACCTTAAGCCTGTGAGTTCCTCCATACCACAACCGCCCTCTCAATTCCTTCTGCTAAGGCCAAGCTCCACAGATCAATTCCAACCTCGGTCAAATGCACCCCATCACTACGCCAATAATTTCCAACCCCGGACTCCAGATCCCTGTGTCGAACACAAATGCCCCCGTTCTTGGCAACGAATCGTGACACCGCCCGATTCACCTTAATGCGGGCCTTATTGACGCTCTCCACTGACCTTGCCAGGCGCCAAAACTTCCTCGGAACTATGTCCGACCAAACAATCACCAAGGACGGATGAGACGCCCACAGACACAACAAATCGTGCTTTATATCCCGCACTAGCTCACGAAAGGGGCGTACTCCTAGATCGTTCCCCCCAACATGCAACACCAAAACCTCCGGGACTCTATCCAGACGAGCATATGTTTGAAACTCGGCCAATACCTGGCTCTATAACATACCTCGAAATCCCAACCAATGTAACACCGCATCCCGACGCGGAATGCGAAGCTGGCTGCCATCCGGGCGCACGTCCGCCCGCAGTGCCCCGCAGTGCACAAAAGAATGTCCTAACAGCCAGACTAAACATGGGCGATGATCTGAAATGAAAGGACAAGAAACTCAAAGAAAAGCCATAAGAAACAACGTACAACTCATAACAAATGAGGCCGAACGTAAGTCCTAAACCTATTGGACTCCCAGCGGCCAATGCGACGCACACCCTCGTCATCCAACCCCCAACGCCCAGCTTCTGTAGCCGCGCCAATTCTGAACGAGTGAGACGAGTAACACCCGTCCCCCACACCAACCACAGCCAAGCATTTTCGGAATATTGCATAAAATTGATACCTAGACAGAAACGCGCCATTCTCATGGCGGAGCAATGGCACCTCCGGCACCTCGCCAAGTGGCTTGAACGCAACCATGCAAGCGACCGGACACATCGTCGACCCCGGGAGAGCAAACAACACTATCCGCTTACCACGGCCCAACTGATGAGTCTTGGACCACCGCACCAACAACTCGAGTCTATCCCCGTAAAGACCCACATCCGCCTGTCGCAACCCCCCAGCCTTAGCCTTACTAGGGGAGACCAACTCCCCAATTCGGAGAGCTCCAAAAAACGTGAGGGAAAAAGCCAACTGAAACAAATCTACCTCATAAGGTGAATTACAAACAGCCCCCAGCGATGCGCCCAGTGAACCAAGGAGGGCAAAAGACACGGGTCGCCTCTGATCTGCTTCGGCCCTGCCTCTACGCAAACCTTTCAAAGCTTGCCTTACTAGAAAATGCTTGGATACATCCTGGAAACCCCGTAATTTGAAACCGAACGCCAAACCAGCATCGAAACGATTCACCTTAGCCAGCGAAAATCCTGCCTCCCACGCATCACCCAACCAGTACAACAATGCTACCAACCTGTCTTGTTCCGTGCAGACATTGCCCAATAATCTTACTCAATCCTCCCATTGCTGCCAACAAGCCGAAAAAGCGTTCCAAGTCGCCCTAGCCAGCGACCGTTCAATCAATCCTTCCACGGGACCGAAACCAGCTCCCAGAGATGCCCCGGGCAAGCCAAGCCGGACGCATCCGCTCCCGGAGCCAATTGACGAAAACGATCCCACTGCGAGCCAGAAAGAGCATCAGCAATACAGTTGGACACCCCTGGCACATGCACCGCCACTACCCACGCGTTTAGCGACAAGCACAATAACACTAGGTGACGCAACAACTGAACCACAAGTGGAGACGATGCTGATAAGTTGTTAATTGCTAACACCACCCCCATGTTATCACAGTGGAAACTAACCTTTTTATCCCTGAGCCTGTTCCCCCAAATGGTCGCTGCAACCACGATGGGAAACAGCTCGAGCAGGGCCAGATTTTGCGTAAGCCCACTGACCACCCAGCTGTCCGGCCAGTTCCCCGCACACCATTGACCCCCCGCATATGCGCCAAAACAGCCGGACCCCGCCGCGTCAGTAAACAACTCCACATCGCTCATTTCTTGCACTGGGGACATCCACAACTATTTACCATTATACTGCCCGAGGAACTCTTCCCATACCTGGAGATCTGCCCTGTGTTCCAACCCAAGCCTCACAAAATGATGGGAAGCCCTGATACCCGCCGTCGCTGCCGCCAATCGCCTACTAAAAATTCTACCCATTGGCATAATTCCACAGGCAAAATTCAACTTCCCCAGCAGCGACTGGAGTTCGCGCAGAGTGATCTTCTTCAGTCGGCAGGCCCGCCTCACTTCATGCCGCAAGGGTAGTAATTTATCCTCAGGCAGCCTGCACTCCATAGCGACCGAATCAATTGCAATCCCTAAAAAACAGATGGTGGAGACTGGGCCCTCAGTTTTACCTGGCGCCAACGGAATTCCAAAATTCGACGCAACCTTCTGCAAGCAATACAATAGGTTACCACAAACAGGGGAACCGCTAGGGCCGACACACAAAAAGTCATCCAGATAATGTATCAATGAGTCCACCCCAGCTACACCCTTCGTCACCCATTCCACGAAGCTACTAAAAGCCTCAAAGTATGCGCACAAAAGAGAACACCCCATTGGAAGACACCTATCGACATAGAACTCCCCGTTCCAGAAGCAACCCAACAGCCGTTGGCTCTCCGGATGTACCGGCAGCAAACGAAAAGCCGCCTCAATGTCTGTCTTCGCCAACAACGCCCCGGGTCCCGCCCCTCGCACCAACGCCACCGCTTTATCATAAATCGTGATCTATCCCCTCATTTACCGACGCACCCCTGGGAAAGGACAAATGGTGAATCAAACGGAATTTATGGGGCTCCCGCTTCGGCACAATTCCCAAGGGGGATACAACTAAACTTACAATAGGCGGTTCGACAAAAGGACCGGCCATGCGCCCCAGCGAAACTTCTTTCAACAGCTTTTCTGAAACAACCGCCGAGTGCAAATTGTCACGGGCACAGGGTATGTGGACCCACTACTCCGCTCCGCCGTAGCGGGGAGGCAGCTGACCAGGTCACAGTCTAAAGTAAAGTAAAGTCAGAAGTAAATGGCAGACAGTATGCTTGGGTACCTGAAATAGTCCGGGCGGTGGCTGTGGCTTCAGCACGGATGGAGGCAGGTGCGGCAAGTGGCGCCAGGCGTGGCGGGCAGTATCCGATGACACTTGACGTGGCAGATGGCACTTGACGTGGCAGATGGCACTTGACGTGGCAGAAGACACTTGATGTGGCAGATGGCACTTGACGTGGCAGATGACACTTGACGTGGCAGATGGCACTTGACGTGGCAGAAGACACTTGAACGCGGGTAGGCACAGGAACAACACGGAATACAGGAACGGTAACAGGGCACGGGTAACAGCTGGAACGGGAGACACTACGGAACCATTTGCGAGACAGACTGGGAAAGACTAACAACGCTCAGGCAAGGATTAGAAGGCCAGGGGCCTTCTTATGGACCAGGAAATCGTGGCAGTTGATGGTGAAGACGATTTCCTAATTGCGCGCACTGGCCCTTTAAAGGCATGGTGTTGCCAGAAAAACATGTTTTTTTTTTAAAAATTAAACATTTAGTGTGTGGGTGATTAAACATGGTTCAAATTTTTTTTATTTTTTTCACGAGTCAGGAAATAGTCTGGAAATATTATAAATTAATTCTAATTTATAATACTACCCATTTTTGGTCACTAGATGGAGCTAGTTCCCAAAATTGCAGCATTGCAACATTGGGTTAAAAGCCCTCGCTCTAGTGAGCTCTCAGCATCCCCCCCTCCTTTATCCTGGCTAGTGCCGGGATAAACGAGGGGTTTGAAAGGTTTAACCTCCTACACTGTGTGTCGCCATTTTTTGAGGTAACCCACAGTGTAGTAGGTTTACATACAGTAGTAAACACACACAAACACTAACATACATTGAAATGTCTTACCTGCTCCTGCCGCCGCGGCTCCCTCCGGCCCGTCCGCTCCCTTTGCTGCCGCTGTTCCATGTGCACAAGTCCGGAAGCCGCGACCGGAAGTAGTAAGATTACAGTCCGGCCGCGACTTCCGGTCCACAGGAAAATGGCGCCGGACGGCGCCAATTTCGAATAGGACTGTGTGGGAGCGGCGCATGCGCAGTTCCCACACAGACGCCGTACACGGACGTGAATGGGACGGGAGCCGTTCACAGTCCCTATGGGACTGTGGCTGCCGTACTCCATGTCTGTGTGTGTCGTTAATCGACACACACAGAAATGGAACAAAAAATGGCAGCCCCCATAGGGAAGAAAAAGTGTAAAAATAAGAAAAAGTAAAACACAAACACACAAATGAATAAAAACGTTTTTATTAAAGCACTAACATCTTTAACATATAAAAAAAATTATTTGCCATGACACTGTTCCTTTAAGGCCGGGCGCGAGTGTGCGCGCGCACCCTACGGGATCCAGCCGAACGGAGCGGAAGTGAGCGCTGGCATCTCCTAGGAGGGAGACGGAGGCCAGCACTCACAGATCCATGGATGCGGGCGTCGGGAGGTGAGTAAACCCGGCGGCCCGCGGCCATGGGCGCTACAGTATCCCCCCTCTTACGCCCCCTCTTCTTGGGGCCAGAGTGAGAGAGGAACTTTTTAATAAGAGCAGGAGCACTGAGGTTCTCTTCTGGCTCCCAGGACCTCTCCTCAGGACCAAACCCTCTCCAGTCCACCAAATAGAAAGTCCTTCCTCCTACTCTCTTGCGGTCCAGGATCTCCTTTATCTCAAATACATCAGAAGGACCGCTGGGAGCAACTGTGGAACTAGAGGTCTTGCTGTAGCGGTTCAGGACCACTGGTTTCAGGAGGGACACATGGAAGGAGTTAGGGATTCTGAGGGTAGGAGGCAGCCGCAGCTTATAGGAGACAGGGTTAATTTGTTGCAGGACCTCGAAAGGACCAAGGAACCTGGGAGCGAACTTGTATGAGGGCACCCTCAAGCGAATGTTCCGAGAGGACAGCCAGACTTTAGTCCCCGGAAGATACTGAGGCGGCTCTCTTCTCCTAGTATCTGCCTTTCGCTTCATGCGTTCGACCGCCAGCAAAATAGAGGACCGGGTCTGTTGCCAGATTTGCAGGAAGTCCCCATATGCAGAGTCAGCAGCGGGTACCTGAGATGAAGTCGACACAGGAAGAGGGACTCTGGGATGTTGACTGTACACAATGTGAAACGGAGTGGAAGTGGTGGACTCACTTGTGTGGTTGTTGTATGAAAACTCCGCCCATGGAAGAAGCTGTACCGAGTTATCGTGCTGTGAAGAGATGAAGTGGCGGAGGTAATTTTCCATGACCTGGTTGATCCTCTCAACTTGCCCATTGGACTGGGGGTGATAGGCAGAGGAAAAGTCCAAACTCATATCCAGGAGTTTACAGAGGGCTCTCCAGAACTTGGAGGTAAACTGAACCCCCCGGTCGGACACAATGTGAAGAGGCAAGCCATGCAAGCGGAAGATGTGCAGAATGAAGAGACTTGCCAGTCGAGGAGCAGAGGGTAGGCCGGTCAGCGGGATAAAATGTGCCATCTTAGAGAACCGGTCCACCACCACCCAGATGGTGTTGCATCCTGCTGAGAGAGGAAGGTCCGTGACGAAGTCCATAGCATTGTGCTGCCAGGGGGCACTGGGTACAGGCAGGGGTTGAAGCAGGCCGGCAGGCTTGCTGTGAGTCACTTTGTTGGAGGCACAAACTATGCAAGCAGAGAAAAAGTCCAGAACATCCTTAGGTAGCGTGGGCCACCAGAAGTGACGAGCGACCAGGTCTTGGGTTTTACGGACACCAGCGTGCCCAGCCAGTTTAGAACAGTGTCCCCAGCGGAGAATTCTTTTTCGGTCTGCCAACCGAACAAAAGTTCTCCCCGGAGGGATATCTCTAAGCTGCAGAGGATTGGTGGTGACAACGCAGGATGGGTCTATGATCGCCTGAAGGGACTCCACCGTGTCTTCCGTCTCAAATGATCTGGACAGGGCATCTGCCCTCACATTCTTGTCAGCGGGACGGTAGTGGAGCAGAAATTGGAAATGGGTGAAGAACAGTGACCACCTGGCTTGACGGGGATTCAGTCGTTGAGCAGACTGAAGGTAAGTAAGATTCTTGTGGTCGGTGAAGATCAGGATGGGGTGAGCAGCGCCCTCCAGAAGGTGTCTGCACTACTCCATTGCCAATTTGATAGCCAGTAGCTCCCGATCTCCAATGGAATAGTTGCGCTCAGCAGAGGAAAACAGTCTTGAGTAGTAGCCACATACTACTGCCTTTCCTTTGGAGCTCCTCTGGAACAGAAGTGCGCCTGCACCAACAGAGGAAGCGTCCACTTCCAGTGAAAACTGCCGAGATACGTCAGGGTGATGGAGGATTGAAGCTGAGGTGCAGGCTTTCTTGAGGCTAATGAATGCGGACTCTGCCTCTGCCGGTAGAAGTTGGCGAAACCCAGGAACCGCTGTATGGCCCTTAGGCCTTGAGGACGTGGCCATTCCAGGACAGACTTTAGCTTCTCAGGGTCCATCTTAAGGCCTTGATCCGAGATGACATAGCCCAGGAAGGGCAAAGACCTCTTTTCGAAGGTGCATTTCTCTAACTTGGCATACAAGCGATTCTCTCTTAGTCGCAGAAGAACTTGACGAACATGCCTCCGATGGGTCATCAGATCTGGGGAGAAAATTAGAATATCATCGAGATAAACTACAACACACGTATAGAGGAGATCTCGGAAGATGTCATTAACGAACTCCTGAAATACTGCGGGAGCGTTACACAGTCCGAAGGGCTACACTAGGTATTCGTAGTGCCCATCGCGGGTGTTAAATGCCGTCTTCCATTCGTCACCCCGGCGAATCCGGATTAGATTATAGGCCCCCCGCAGATCTAGCTTGGAAAAATGTTTGGCTCCTCGTATGCGATCAAACAGCTCGGAAATGAGTGGCAACGGGTACTTGTTCTTGACCGTGATCTGATTGAGACCACGGTAATCAATGCAGGGTCGGAGAGATCCATCTCTCTTTTTAACGAAGAAGAATCCTGCCCCGGCCGGGGAGGAAGATTTTCGAATAAAACCCCTCTCCAAGTTCTCCTTGATATAGGCTGACATCGATAAAGTCTCTGGCAAGGAGAGAGGATATACTCGTCCACGGGGAAGAGAAGCATTGGGAACCAGTTCAATGGGACAGTCGTAATTCCGATGTGGAGGCAACGTCTCAGCCTCTCGTTTGCAAAAGACATCCGCAAAACTGGCATACTGAGAAGGTAGATCGGAGAGTGACTGAGGCAGAGGAGGCACAACAGGACAGACTTATGACAGGCAATGGCTATGGCATCTGGAACCCCATTGAAGAACTTCTCCAGAACTCCAGTCGAGTGTCGGGGCGTGTAGACGGAGCCATGGCAGACCCAGCAGGATAGGATTGATAGCCTTGGGTAGTACCAGGAAGGAGATCTGTTCCGAGTGAAGAGCTCCGACCCGTAGTGTCAACGGCTCAGTGATGAGCATGATCGGATCAGGCAACGGTAGACCATTCACAGAAGCAACTGCCAGGGGTCTCTCCAGACGGACTGTGGGTAGTTGAAACCGGTCCACTAGATCCTGGTGGATAAAATTAGCAGCCCCTCCAGAGTCAAGATAGGCGGAGGAAGGATGTGATGCCTGTCCGGTGACGATGGCCACAGGTATCGACAATTTGGAAGAGGTTTTAATGTTTGGAGACGTTCCACCTAGAGTTGCCTCTCCAATCAACCCTAGGTACTGGAGTTTCCCGGTTTCTGTGAGCATTGGCGCACAAAATGACCCTTGAGGCCACAATACATACAAAGTCCAGAGGAGCGTCTGCGCTGCTTCTCCTGTTCAGATAACCGGACTCTGTCTACCTGCATGGGTTCCTCAGGTAGCGCACTAGGAGTGGACAATAGTGGTCTCTGGGCAGAGGGTGCTGGTCTGTGGGCCCGGCTCTCCTGACGAACCTCTTGAGAGCGCTCCCGGATTCTCATGTCAACCCGGGTGGCTAACAGGATGAGGGCATCCAAGGTAGAAGGAAGGTCGCGGGCTGCCAGTTCGTCCTTGATGTGAGAGGACAGTCCCTGCCAGAAGGTCGCCACCAGTGCCTCATTGTTCCATGCCAGCTCGGCTGCTACGGTACGGAAGGAGATAGCATACTCCCCTACTGTGGAGCCCTCTTGCTTGAGGGTCAGCAGAGTGGCTGCGGCAGAGGATGTTCGACCCGGCTCCTCGAACACGGCACGAAAGGACTGCAGGAACAAGGCTAGGTCCGCGGATACAGGTCCTTGTTGCTCCAAAATTGGGTTTGCCCATGCGAGGGCCTTGCCAGCGAGGAGGGAGATAATAAATGCCACTTTGGCCTCCTCGGAGGGGAAGAGATGAGGCCGTAGCCTAAAATGCACTGTGCATTGGTTGAGAAATCCTCTACATGCTCTGGGGTCACCGTCGTAGCGAGGAGGAAGAGGCAGAGGAACTGAGGATCCGGAACAAACAGGGGGAGCAACAGGCAGTGGCACGGCAACAGCTTCAGGGGGAAGAACCGGGGGTGGAACAGCGAGTAGATCCAGGCGGACCAGGATAGAATTCACCGCCTCAAGGAGTTGATCCTGACGTGTGCGGAGGTCCTGCATCTCTGTCTGAATCTTCTGTACTGGGGTCTTGGGCTGGCCAGCGGGTTCCATGGCCTGAGCGTACTGTCACGGGCACAGGGTATGTGGACCCACTAGGCCGCTCCGCCGTAGCGGGGAGGCAGCTGACCAGGTCACAGTCTAAGCAGAAGTAAATGGCAGACAGTATGCTTGGGTACCTGAAATAGTCCGGGCGGTGGCTGTGGCTTCAGCACGGATGGAGGCAGGTGCGGCAAGTGGCGCCAGACGTGGTGGGCAGTATCCGATGACACTTGACGTGGCAGATGGCACTTGACGTGGCAGATGGCACTTGACGTGGCAGAAGACACTTGACGTGGCAGATGGCACTTGACGTGGCAGAAGACACTTGACGTGGCAGGTGACACTTGACGTGGCAGATGGCACTTGACGTGGCAGAAGACACTTGAACGCGGGTAGGCACAGGAACAACACGGAATACAGGAACGGTAACAGGGCACGGGTAACATCTGGAACGGGAGACACTACGGAACCATTTGCGAGACAGACTGGGAAAGACTAACAACGCTCAGGATTAGAAGGCCAGGGGCCTTCTTATAGACCAGGAAATCGTGGCAGTTGATGGTGATGACGATTTCCTAATTGCGCGTGCTGGCCCTTTAAGGCCGGGCGCGAGCGTGCGCGCGCACCCTACGGGATCCAGCCGAACGGAGCGGAAGTGAGCGCTGGCATCTCCTAGGAGGGAGACGGAGGCCAGCGCTCACAGATCCATGGCTGCGGGCGTCGGGAGGTGAGTAAACCCGACGGCCCGCGGCCATGGGCGCTACACAAATAAGCCGACTTAAGGTTACGCCGTGTAACCGGGACCTCATACGGAGGAGGGGGAATAACAAAACCAAACGAAAACCCCTCAAAAATTAACTTGGCTGCAACCCTATCCGGATATTCAGTTAGATACGGTGCCATTCTTTCCACCCTCACCGGTGACAGCCCCTTGGCCAACGGAGGAGGCCTGATGACCTGACCACTTCCCTTTCCGCATACATTTAGCAGCCCCATGAGAAGAGCCGTTACACTCCCAACAGACATGTTTAAATTTGCATGAGGCCCCGAACTTACACTGGCCATCATTGAACTGCCAGCAGAACCCAAGTTTTGAACCGGAACCCTGTCCGGACTGACCCGACTGACCTCCTTGGCCAACGCTCCCGGGAAAGGACTGCTTAATCGGGGCCGTAACCCGTAACCACAGCGCAATATCTTTTTGATCCCACAGAATCGCCGGCCGTACCGCTTTCCGCTGGCGAAATTGCTCATCATACCGCAACCACGCCTGCCCCCGTACGCCCTATAAGCCTCCCCGATGGCATCGCAATAACAGAACAACGCCGAGCAATTTTCCGGCACCTTTTCTCCGATCACGCTCGCCAAAATAGCAAAAGCTTGCGACCAGTTAACGAAAGTCTGCGGAATATGCCTATACCGCCGGCGTTCTTCTTCTTCTTTTTTACTCTCATCCCGCTTGCCTTTATCCAAGTTGAACTTTGCAAGCGGCAGAAGAGAAAATATTTCCACGTATTCATCCTTCCAAATCCGGTCCCTCACCTCCTGCTTCAGGTGAGCCCCTAACGGACCCTCAAAACAGACATAAACCTCGCCCCGAGCACGATCATCCAGCCTAATTCTATCCCCATCCTTCTGCACCTCAGTTTGAACCGACACTGCTACTGCTTCTCTTGACACCCCCGAAACATTACTACCCACGGACCGCGGCAATACATCATGATGACCTTCCCATACCACAGCCGGGGACACCGCAGGAACTACAGGGGCCGCTTCCCTATCTAAGCGCCCGACTAACTCGCGCAAACAGCCCACCAAATCCGATAAGCCCTCGCGCCCGACAACCCCACTATCGACAGCCGCAATCTCCGAGCTCGCTGCCCCACCCTCAAAACCCGACATGAAAATTGCTGGATACGGTAACGTAGGAGTTACACACTCACCGGGCTGCCCAGGGGCTGTATTCCCGCCAGCCGGAAAATCCTGACCGCGCTGCGTCTCATCCAGCTTTCCATCTTCTAGCTCCTCTCCTGCTGCCGACTGGTGCTCACACCGACATCTCCGACATGGGGACCCCAATATGCTGACCGAGGGGCCGGCCACCTGCCGCCCGACCGTAGGGACCCAAACCTCCGTCCGGACTTGTTGCCTCAACGTCGTCGTTGATCTTGTCGTCCTCCCCGATGATCTCGAGGAAGCCTGCCCCCTGGCGGGGCGGCCGCGGACTGCACCCGGCATACTGCGGCTGAAAGCGGGGGTGTGATAGGGAGCCCGGCCTGCGACTCCCTGTTAGCCGCCGATCCCCGTCGCGGCTGTGGATTCCTGCCAGAACGCAGGCCCAGGGAGGAGGCACCCGTCCCAGCAACCTGGCCTGCAGCGTCCTTAGAAGGGCTCCCCCTGCGACGCCGGGCCCGCGGGGCCATATCTGGGCTCAGACGCTCTGGTGGACGGGACCGCCGGGAGCGGCAGGGTGACCGGGCCTGAGCCACCGCTCCCGACGACGCCCTCTGCTTTATTGGAGCAGGGGCCGTAGGGATCATCTCTCCCCCTGCTGCTATATTGCTAACGCCTGTGAGAAGGGCGGGGGAAGGGGGCGCCTCTGTGCCGGCTGCCGACACAGAGTGCGACGGGCCTGCCTGAGGGATCCGGGCTAGCGCTGCTACTGTTTCCTCCAGCCAGCCCGGATCATGGAACCCAGCTGCAGCCTGCAGCTGCGCGAGCAATGCGGCCGGGGAAGACATACTACTACTGCAGTGGGAGGTAAGTGACCGGCAAGCTCTCTCAGCACGTTCTCTCTCAGCTAGATTTCTACCTGTTGTTCCTCCCGCTGCTTCCGGCTCAATGCCGAAAACAGCGGGAGGAACAGATACCTCCCCCCTGTCCCCTCCCCTATACGTCTCCTCCTTTCCGCCACCAACTATCTCCTCTCCTATTGGCTCCCTCTCCCTCCTATGGCAGTCATGGAGGCTTCCCCTTAAGCCCTCCGCGCTGCCGTCCAGCCTCGTCTATAGATGTATGTAAGGCCCCATGCACACGAACGTGCTTTTGTGGGCGCAATTCCCCCGAAAATCCAGGGGAGAATTGCGGCCCCATTCACTTCTATGGGCCCATGCAAAAGACTGTGGT
Organism: Rhinoderma darwinii; assembly: GCF_050947455.1. NCBI lineage: Eukaryota > Metazoa > Chordata > Amphibia > Anura > Rhinodermatidae > Rhinoderma > Rhinoderma darwinii. Next base: position 387,044,061 of record NC_134689.1, read on the forward strand.
TTCCAAGGTCCGTGCATGGCCCAGGACCCTGGACCGCAGAAAAAACTGACATTTCTTATTACGGCCGTGTTCTGCAATCCAGGCTCATAGAAAATAATGGACGCGGCCATGTGCACGGCCGGCGATTTGTGGGTGGCTCGCGGGTGACAATCCGCGGCCGGCCAACCCGAAGATCATGGCCGTGCACATGGCTATGGTCGTGTGCATGAGGCCTTAGTGTGTCTCACTATTATTTATACTAGTCCCTGACGTCATTGTGTCCATATATGGACAGTGAAGGCAGAGACTTCTCCTGGAGCGGAATCCCCGGCCACATCGCCGGGGATTTTACTTCAGAAGTCCTTAACGTCACTGTGTCCATATATGGGACTTCTCCTGGAGCGCAATCCCCAACCCCGGCCACAGCTGTGGCCGGGGTTGGGGATTCCGATCCTAGTGGGAGCAAAAAAACACCCTCCTCCTCACATGCGCTTCGCACTGTGAGGAGGAGAAGGAGAGAGCGAGCGACGGAAGACACAGCCGTCACACTACACACCGACACCACATTGTTCTATTGCGCATGCGCACATTTTAACTTACACAGCTGCTGAAGACGCAGCCATATCATTTAACAGAGCATGCGTGGTGGAGTGTGTCAACCACGCATGCTCTAAGCAGAAACACGTGGTACAGTTACGTCATTTGTGACGTAACCGTGATTTGTGAAAGCCGGAAGCCGGAAGTTAGTTAGCGGAGCGAATGGACGGGTCTGCACAGGAAGTGCAAATTTTGCATTACCAAGCGGCAGTGGCGGATTAAGTAAACCATGGGCCCTGGGCTGTTCCACAAGCTTGGGCCCCCTTGTCCACCACCGCCCTGCCACGTCATGTCTATATTAAACACCACCTTTCTGTGTGAGCATTGACAAATGAGTGCTACGATTCCCCTTGTCAAAGGGCTGTGTCCCTACATACTGACAGTCTCCAACCATCGCTGACAGTATCACACTGTGTAGGGACACATCCTCCTGACAAGGGGAATGGTAACATGCATTTGTCTATTAGTCCTGGGTACACAAAGACTTAATGTGGAATACAAGGATTTCCGATAACAGACATGTCAGGAGAGGTGACAGATAAATGCAATGACTCACAGGTGATGTCTTCCCTGATGGGTCGTTCTCTTTTCTTCTCCATCTGACACAGACCGCTATGGCGACTTCTCCTGATGACTGCAGAGATTCCTGATGAGAAATCTTTTCCCCTTGATTCTGTAGCCATTTTCAGCATCTATAGCAACATAAAAACACCATAAATTGTCTTATACCCCAGACCCCTAAGCAAATTAAGACCCAGGCCCATACATTAACTCAAACCAATAAATTCAGTCCCCAAGAGGTAACTAAACTTTTAAAAAACATTTGGCGCATCATAGTGAGAGTGATATGTCAGAAGTTTTGATCGATGGGGGTCCCAGCATTGAGACCACCACCGATCACTAACACAAAGCAGCAGGAGTGCTCGGGTGAGCGCTGTTCCACTTAATTTCTGATTGTCTTTCCTCGTCGCGGTGTACGGACTCATAGACTTTCTGTTGTGCCCATACACTGCATGCTCGGCTATCAGAGGAAAGACGATCAGAAACAAAGTGGCTCCTCACTCACCTGATCGCTTCTGCCACTTTGTTTCAGCGATTGGTGGGGTCTCAGTGCCCGGACCCCCACCGATTAGAACATTTGACATGTCACTATGACATGTAATTTTTTTTTTAAAGTTTCGTTAGTTACCCTTTAAGCAGTCAGACCCCCCTCCCCAGTGCATCTGACTGACTGCTGAGTGCCCTATGGGAGGGTCTAAGCGTCTGACACTTAGGGCGGATTTACACGAGCGTGTGCGTTTTGCGCATGCAAAAAATGCGGCGTTTTGCGCGCACAAAAGACACTTAACAGCTTCGTGTGCCTTTCACGCAGCCGCCATCATTATGACACTCTGTATGTTTGTAGCACGTGGTGCTTTTCTGTTTGCAATCATAGTTTTAAAGCTGTTGAGCAAATCACGCACGTCCCGCAGAGGGGCCTCCGTGTGGCATGCGTGATTTTCACGCACCCATTGACTTCAATGGGTGCGTGATGCACAAAAAACGCAGAAATATAGGACATGGCGTGAGTTTTACACAGCGGACACACGCTGCGCAAAAATCTCTGACGGTCTGCACTGCCCCATAGACTTGCATAGGTCCGTATGACACGCGTAAAAAGCACGCACGTTGCACGGACGTATTACAGTCAATCAAACGCTCTGACCCCCCCCCCCCTGCAGTATAATAACTACTGAGGGCTCCATGGGGGAGATTATACTGCAGGGGGGGGGGGGGGTTCAGGTTCATCTGATTTACTGCAGAGGGCTCTATGGGTGGGAAATTATTTCACACACAAAAAATGTGAGATGAAACACCCTATATACAATTCACACTAACACCACACACTATATATTCAAACCACACACACTACACGCACACACTATATAGACTTACATTATAGACACTATAAACACAGCACACACTATATACACAGCACACACTATATAGTAGACTATATACACAGCACACACTATATACACAGCACACACTATATACACAGCACACACTATATAGACTATATACACAGCACACACTATATACACAGCACACACTATATACACAGCACACACTATATAGACTATATACACAGCACACACTATATACACAGCACACACTATATAGACTATATACACAGCACACACTATATACACAGCACACACTATATACACAGCACACACTATATACACTATATACACAGCACACACTATATGCACAGCACACACTATATACACAGCACACACTATATACACAGCACACACTATATACACAGCACACACTATATAGACTATATACACAGCACACACTATATACACAGCACACACTATATACACAGCACACACTATATAGACTATATACACAGCACACACTATATACACAGCACACACTATATAGACTATATACACAGCACACACTATATAGACTATATACACAGCACACACTATATACACAGCACACACTATATAGACTTACATTATGACACACACACACACACACACACACACACACACACACATAAACACACACACATAAACACACACACACACACACACACACTTACCACAGTCTCATCCTCTGCGGTGCTTGTCTCTGGCAGCCTCCAGGACCTTAATCATGTGACTGTGACGTCACCACAGGTCCTTCACCCTCTAGTTTCAGTTTTGCCGTTATCAGGCAGCTGCTGGAGATTTAAACAGGAGGGACAGTGCACAGCAGCACAGAGGAGCTGACTGTCAGGGAGACTCCAGCACCTGCCAATCACAATCTCTGACAGTCTGCTCTCTACAGCTGATGTGCTGTGCCCCTGTTCCCTGGCCGCAAATGACTCCCCCTGCACCCCCTCCCCCTCCTCTTCATCAGCAGCAGCACGTGGGACCGATGACCGCTAGAATGCGGCCGGCAGAGTTTTTTTTCACTTGTGTGCGGTTTGGGCAGCTATGGGCCCCCGTGCAGCCTTGGGCCCCGGGCGGCCGCCTGAAACGCCCATATGAGGATCCGCCACTGGCTATGACCCCTTCCTAAATAGGCTAAAGTTGTATCATTGGTCCTGCCGCCAATCGGTGACTATTCTCGGTACCACAAACTAGGAATCTGACCATGAAAGTCCATATCTCCTTTTGGGGGTTAAGGGCGTAGGAACAGGAAGATACCTTGGACTCTGCACCCTAGTTTTGCCAGGTCCAAACTGATTAGAGGATCCACTTCTCTGGTGAGAAACATAGCAGTTTACAGATGATGACATCATCAGATAGTGGACCTATTAACCCCTCAATACCCGGGCCTGAAAAGGCCTTAAAGGGAACCTGTCACCAGCATTTCACCTATTAAACCAGCAATATCTGGTGAAAAATCATTTCTATATAACCTATAATTGTCTTCTTAGCCAGCTCTATAGCTTTACTATTCAGTTAGTGTTGCCTCACCATATGCTAATGAGCATAAGTCATATCTTCGTTTGAAAAGAGTCAAATCTTCATTCCTCAAGTCTTTCTGAGTTTACTTCGCCTCCTTACTTTTGATTGACAGCTCCTCGACTTCCCCCAGCACACAAAATCCTGTGCATTGATGTCCTCTTCTGGGGTGCGCGCATAAATGGACACCGGATTAATACGATAAAAGGCGCAAAATGTTTGCAGACCGTTATTTACAGTCGGCGGAGGAGTTTAGGAGAAGTGATAACGACAATGAACTTTTTATAGCAGCGGCCAGTGAGGGATAAGTAAAGATCAATAGGTGAAATGATGGTGACAGGTTCCCTTTAATGATCAGCTAAATTTTTCAGTTTTTGCCTCTCTGCTTTTCAGCAGCCATAACTTTTTTATTTTCTCACTGACGTGGCTGTAGGAGGCCTTGTTTTATGCGGGAAATTTTTTTTTTTTTTCTGCGCAGTTTGGGGGGTAAAAAACAATCACTGTGTAAGTTATATCATTTATTTTTACAGTGTGAATGTAGGAAAAAGCGATTTTCGGCATTGTCTTTTTTGTTTATTTTTTATCCCGTTCATGTTTCACGCTAAATAACCTGTTAAATACATTTTTCACGTTATTACGGTCGTGTAGATACCGAATATGGGTAGGTGTTTTGTAATTTATTTACTTTTTGTTACATATTTTGTTTTAATCCCATTAACCCCTTCAGTACTGAGTCCGTTTTGGCCTTGAGGACGAAGCAGATTTTTTCAAATCTTTTTTTTTTTAAATTCGTTTATTCAAAATATCACATACAAGGTATTTCAGCAATTGGATAATACACGACAGTATCAGCAATGACATTGCATATACAGCTTAGATATCATCATTGACATATATTTACATGTAGTATGTTAACAGAACTTCCAATTGCTGACCACATAAGGAAATGCAGGAGTGTTATTAATTTATTTCGTATACATTAACCGAAAACGTTAACCAAATAGAACAAAACAACAAGTCACCTATGTCGCATTATAACATCATGGACATTATCAATATCCCATATCTTACTTGGGAGTATGGAAGTTGATTTATCTTGCCATGATATGAGGGCTAACGGCCCTGACATCCAACCACTGACCCCACACTCCCTGAAATTTGTCTGGACAACCCCTGTGGGAATATACCAGTTGTTCGTAAGTAACTACAGTATCAACCAGCGATTTCCACGAGGCTATTGATGGAGCTGTGTCTGCCATCCAATGCATAGCTATTGTCTTCCTAGCTAGAAATAAAATTTATTTTATAAAAATACCAGTGTGATGTGTCCAGTGTTCTTCGTCTATGAGTCCCAGTAAAGCTATTTTCGGAGAGAACAATAGAGGGCTAGGCAATAATGGAGTAATAACCTCATAAACCTTTGTCCAAAATATTGATATGAATGAACATTCCCACATTAGGTGCCAAAAATCTGCTTCTAGTTGCGCACATCTGTGGCATGCTGAAGTGGGTAGTCTGCCCATACGGTGTAATCTAACCGGGGTGAGATAAGCTTGGTGTATGATATATAACTGAATAACTTTATTATTTATAGCCGGGGATACTGTTAAGTGTGAGTGTAAGATGTTAGTCAGATCTTCCGAAGAAAGGTCTGGTATCTGCGATTTCCATTTAGTCAGAACCGGAAGTGGAGCAGAATTGATTTTAGCTAGAATCAGATGGGTATATAGAGCCGAAATAAGACCCTTAGGACCCTGTGATTTTAGTATGCCAATAAGAGGGTATGCTGATATGAGTGAGGAATGAGGTGGGAATTGAGTCTGTATGGCATGGCGTAATTGCAGATATTTAAACCATTGCAAGTCTGGAGTTTGATGCGTTTCTTTGACCTGTAGAAATGTAAGTATCAAACCATTATCATACATATCTCCCAAACAAGCAATGCCCATATCTTGCCACCCCCGTATATCGTCCAATAATTGAATATGTGGTAATGTAGGATTATGCCACAGAGGAATCTCTGGAACTGTATCAGTGTAAGTGAGTAATTTTTTGGATGCACGCCAAACCGCCAGTGCCAGAACATGCATAGGAAGTAGTTCAGTATGGGGAGTAAACTTAGGGTATTCCAGGAAACTGATCAGGCTACGTCCCATAACCAGGGAAGCTAGGTAATAATCTGTGTCAGATAGAGGTGAATCTCGCATCCAATCCCGGATATTGCGAAGTTGACCAGCCAGGTAGTACAAGTAAAAATCCATCAAGGCCATTCCCCCTTCACTTTTTGGTCATTGTAATGTGGCCAAATTGAGTTTAGACCTGGAGGAGCCCCATATGAATTGTATGATTAAGGTGTTAAGGGATTTAAAGAACGATATGGGGACTACAACAGGCATATGTTGCAATGTATAGTTACATTGAGGCTGAATCACCATCTTGAGTAAGTTAATACGACCTGCCACAGATAACGGTAGTTTAGACCATTTTTTAAATTTTTCACCAACCTTATTTAACAATGGTGTTAATGACGTATCTCGGGTCTGGTTATGATCCTGTACTATAGTTATGCCTAAATATTTAAATCTAGAGACGGTTTCAAGGCCATATTGTGACATAGACGGGTCTGGAGTCGGGTGTCTAGCTGTATATAAAATGGCCGACTTCTGCCAGTTAACCTTCAGTCCTGAATACTGTGAAAATTTGTCAAGTAGCTTTGCTACCACATGGAACGAGTAGTTTGGGTTATCTAGAAAAAGGACCATATCGTCTGCGTATAGGCCTACCACAGAAGTTCTACCCTTCCAGCTTATACCAGTAAGATCCGGGGAGGCTCGAAGCCTAATCGCCAGTGCCTCTATGGCAATAGCAAACAGAGCTGGTGATAGGGGACATCCCTGTCGGGTACCTCTAAAAAGGGAGAAGGGAAGAGAAGGAACGTTATTGACCACCACATTAGCCTTAGGGGATTTATATATTAACTCAACCCATTGACGAAATTGAGGACCGAAGCCAAAGCGTTCCAGACAGGCCCATAGAAACGGCCATTCCACCGAGTCAAAAGCCTTCATGGTATCCAAAGAGGCAATTGCCCACTGCATATCATGTGCCCTACCCAATTGTGTAATGGCCTGTACCTTCCTAATATTAATGCTAGTAGATTTCCCTGGCATAAATCCAGTCTGATCTGCATGTATGATGGAAAGGATAACACCATTCAGTCTTTAAGCTAATAATTTTGTCAGTATTTTATAGTCTACATTGACTAATGATATAGGTCGATATGAACCACAATCCAGAGGGTCTTTACCTGGTTTTAAAAGAACTATAATAGTAGTGTCATAGAACGTAGAAGGGAGAGCATGTAGTTGAGACGCCTGGCTAAGGGTTTCTAGTAAAAATGGGGCTATTTTATCCATGTATCTATTGTATATCTCAATTGGAAGGCCATCCGGTCCAGGGGATTTGTTGATAGCCATATCACTGATGGCTTCTTGTATTTCTTTGAGTGTAAAGGGGGTATCTAACACAGATTGCTGTTCAGGTGACAGAGTTGGAAATGTGAGATCATTTAGGTATTCTAAACTATCAGCCTTAGAATGAGAGGTGGAGGAACTATACAACTCAGTATAGAATTCTTTAAATCGAGATGTAATGCGTTCCGCTTCCGTAATAATTGATCCGCCGGAGTCTCGAATTCCTAACACTGAGTTAGTCCCATTAGCTTGTCTAACAAGATGGGCCAGTAATTGACTAGATTGGTTCCCCATTTCGAAATAATATTGTTTGGTAAAGAATAGTTTGCGCTTAGATTTAAGATGAAGCTGTCTTTTATATAATTGAGTCAGACTTAACCAGGCCATTTTGTGAGTATCAGTGGGGTCTGCGACATATTGAGTTTCAGCTGCCAAGACCTGTTCCTCCAACTCCCTCTCCACCCGAGCTGAGGTTTTCTTAATATATGATATGGACGATCTCAAACAACCTCTAAAGTACGCCTTGAATGAGTCCCAGCGTGATGTATGAGTTAGTGACGAATCATTGATTTGTAAAAATTTATCAATCTGATCTGGTATGCGATCCGACGAATCAATTAGTTTTAACCAGAAGGGGTGAAACTTCCAGTTGGTCAGTATACATCTGTCTGGAAATGTCAAATGGAGTAATATTGGGCTATGGTCAGATATACCCCTAACATCATGTACAATCTGAGAGACGTAAATAGATACATTAGGGGAACCAAAACAATAATCTATCCTAGATAATGTGTGTCGTCCTGTCGAATGACAAGTGTACTCCACCTCTCCCTGATGGTGAGTCCTCCAGAGGTCGATCCAGCCCACACTGTCCATCAACCGACATAAAGGAGTAGGATTAGGGGTGGGTGGGGATGAGGAAGCTCCAAATCTATCTAGAGATAAGTGCATAACCTGGTTGAAATCCCCCATACATAGGATAAAGGAGGTCAGGAATTGATGTGCGAAAGTAATAGCCGCTTGGATTACGTACAAATTCGCTTGCGGTGGGTTGTAAAGACATATAAGCACATAAGGTTTGGTGTCAATTTCCGCATATACAAAAACAAATCTTCCCTCAGGGTCTCTACGGGTCTGAATGGGGTTCCATCGTATAGATCTATGTATAAGAATTGATACCCCCCTGGAGTAAGAGGTATGATATGAATGGCAGGACCATTGCATATTCGGTGTGAGTAACCGTAAGACCTTAATATAAAAGTAATGAGTGTCGGCCTAAGTGGTCTATAGCTCAGGATGTGTGTTATATAGATGGGCATTTTGTGTCACTATATTGTGAGATAGATGACTCTCGGCCGTCTATATAGAAATATTTCCCCTGTGTTTTTACTCCCCTAGTAAGGAGGAGATTAAATTGTAAAATGAATACATCCCGCAATACCCTCATAAATGCAGTACATCACCCAGCGTCCTAATCAAGGTTGAGGCGGATGCATCTGGAGCCATTCAGTTGCTTCTCCTGGAGTATGCAGGAAGATCACCTTCCCATCGGCCACAATTCGGAGACGAGCTGGATAAGACATCGAGTAAGGAATGCCACGATCACGAAATTTCCTCTTCGCTTCGATAAAAGTGGCACGCTGCTTCTGCAACTCAGCGGAAAAATCAGGAAATATAGAGACGGTTGAGTTGTTGTGCTTTAACGGTCCCTTCAGACGAGCAAGGCGGAGAACCGTATCCCGGTCCCTATAATTCAGCAGTCTAGCCAAAAATGGTCGAGGACTTGCACCTGGAGGAGGAGGTTTGGCTGGGACTCTGTGTGCTCTTTTAACAATAAAGCATGAGGAGAAGGACGTGTCTCCTAAGGTGGTTTTAAGCCATGTTTCAACAAAGGATTCCGGGGTTTGCCCCTCTGTTTTCTCAGGAAGACCAATAATGCGCAGGTTATTGCGACGCATTCTATTTTCTAGATCGTCCATTTTGGAGTGCTCGGCTTCCAATTTACGAGTGGTGGAGGAGAGTGTAGCTATCATTGGACGAATCTTATCCTCCGTCCGGGAGACTCTGTCTTCTATTTCTCCAATAGGTTCACACGACCTATTTTCAGACGTAAACGAGGCGTATTATGCCTCGTTTTACGTCTGAAAATACGGCTACAATACGTCGGCAAACATCTGCCCATTCATTTGAATGGTTTTGCCGACGTACTGTGCCGACGACCTGTCATTTACGCGTCGTCGTTTAACAGCTGTCAAACGACGACGCATAAATTGAATGCCTCGGCAAAGAAGTGCAGGACACTTCTTTGCAACGTAATTTGAGCCGTTCTTCATTGAAGTCAATGAAGAGTAGCTCAAGATTACGGGCGTCAAAGAATAATACGAGGAGGAGCTTTTACGTCTGAAACGACGCCGCTGTTTTCTCCTGAAAACAGTCTGTCTTTTCAGACGTAAAAGCGGGTTATCGTGTGCACATACCCTTAGATGTAGCAAAGTGCAATTCGTAATAGAAGTGTAGATAAACCCTGTTTAGCACCTCCGAGAGATTCAGAGCCTCAGCTGTTTTCCATCTCTTGGCTATATGGAATCTGGAAGCGATAAGAATATGGCTTATTGGCCACCTATATTCTAAAGGGATCTCATCCATCTGCATATCCAATAAAGCCAATGCAGGGGAAGGTAAAATTTCTGCTCCCATTAATTCTGATATGTAGCGGAAGATATGCTTCCAGAATGGGTAGACTGATTTACATGTCCACCATAGATAAAATAATGTGCCCCTTGCTCCACACTCCCTCCAACACAAAGGAGAAGCCCCGGATTGCATATGTTGGAGCCGCACAGGTGTGAGGTACCAACGAAACTGAATTTTCCTAACGGCTTCTATATGATTGACACATTTGCATATCCTATGTGAATGATGTAAAGCAGCCCTCCAGTCCTCCTCCGAGAACTCCCGACTCATATCCGTCTCCCACTGAGACATGTATTTCAATTTGAGAAATGAGCTGTGGGTGTTTAAGGACAAGTAAGCTGAGGCCAAACCTTTCAGCGATGTAATATCCGAATCCAAGAATCTTTGAAACACCGAAGACGGTCCAGAGGCCTGGAGAGCTGCTGAACCCCTCTGAAGAAAGTGCCTAACTTGCAGGAACATAAACAAGTGAGTATTCGAGATATGGAATTTAGCCTGTAAGTCCGCAAATAAGCTTAATTGCAATCCATCAAACAGGTCAGATATCTGCTGTATGCCTGCTTGGCACCACACCGAGAGGTCTAAATTAGGTATCCAGTGGGAAAGATATATGAATGGGCATTTCATTAGGGAACAATGATACACTTTATATACCTTAACCGCTTTGCTCCACATCTGAATCATATGCCTAGTCGTAGGTAAAGAGCTGAGGTCAGTTTGCGAACCTACCAAAACACACAGTAAGGCAGCTTTAATATCTGATCGAAATGTATGGACACTCTCTATTTGTGTCCACTGAGTTTTAACCTTCGGGTCCCAACAATACCTAACCGCCGCCAGGGCAGCGGCCATGTAATACAGATAGATATTTGGTACACCTAAGCCACCTCTAGACACATGGGTGGTCATTAAAGCTTTAGAGATACGAGCTCTTTTATTCGCCCATACAAATTTAAGAAGTGTGGATTGTAAATCAGTAATAACCCTCAATGGTATTTGTAGAGGGATAGTTCTCAAATAGTAAAGAATCTTCGGCATGAGCCACATCTTTACTAGGTTTATCCTACCCACACATGATATAATAACATCAGAGACCTGCTGAATTTGAGCCTTAATGGAGGAACAGAGATCTTTAAAGTTAAAGGCAACCGTATCCGCCGATTTAGCCATAAGCTTAATGCCTAGGTAAGATATATGGCATTCCGCCCAGCTGAATGGAAATAGTTTAGAAATATGTTTTTTAAGAGATTTAGAAACGTGAATTGGTAACATTGCAGATTTGGAGTCATTAATTTTATAATAAGGCGACTATACTCGCCAGGACATGAGGAAGAGATTGAACTGGGGAGGTTACAGTCAAGATCACATCATCAGCATACAGTCCAATTTTATGCTGCACATTACCGACGGAAATACCTATGACATTCTGGTGAGATCTTATAGACGAAGCAAATGGCTCCATTATCAAAATGAAGATTAGCGGTGAAAGGGGGCATCCATGTCTTGTACCATTTGACAAGCAAAAGGATTTGGAGATTATCCCTGATATGAAAATCTGGGCTGAAAGTAAGGTATACATTGACATTATAGCTCTATGGATCCACCCCACAAACCCAAATTTAGTAAGAACCTGTGACAGGAAGCCCCAGTGAACCCTGTCAAAAGCCTTTTCGGCATCCAAGGAGAGGCACACAGTGGGTACAGGAGAAGACTGAGCAATATGAATTAAGTCTATCATTCTCCTAGTATCGTCAGTAGCTTGTCTGTGCTTGACAAACCCAACTTGGTCTACATTTATTAGTGAGGGAAGGAGAGGGTCCAACCTAAGGGCCAAGATTTTTGCAAACAATTTCAAATCCGTATTCAACAGAGATATTGGTCTAAAATTACGTGGTGATGTTGGCGGCTTCCCAGGTTTTGGCAAGGCAATAATTGTAGCTGCCAGCATTTCCTTAGGGAAGGAACCCACTTGTACTGAGGCATTAAACACTTGGGCCAAAGCGTCTGATAAAAGGTCAGGAAAAGTTTTATAGTACTCTCCCGGAATCCCATCAGGACCCGGGGCTTTCGAGGTTTTAATAGCTTTCCCTATGTCTTCTACTGATACCGGAGCATTTAAAGATTCTGTTTGTAAGTCATCTAGCTTTGGGAGATCTAGTCCGCGAAGGAACTCCTCAATCAGCTTGTGTGTAGGCTGGGGAACCGTCTCATCTGTGTTTAAATAGTATAACTTCTCATAGTATGCAACGAATGCATCAGCAATATCCACCGGATTATGAACTTTGCCTTTTGTAGGGTGATCAATGAAACCTATTGTACTCCTGGCCTGATATTTTTTAACTCTCCTAATAAGTGTACCCAGCTTTATCTCCAGCTACATAGAAATGTGCCTACATCCGTTTCAAAGCCATTTCGCATTTGTACAACATCAATAAGTGGAGTTGTTTATGAAGTTCTCTAATCTGGCCCACAATTTGGGCATTAGGCTTCAACTTATTCAAGCGCTCCAGGTGATATAACTGAGTCAGTATGGAGTGTTTACACGACTCTCTCTGCTTCTTTTCGAAAGCTGCTAATTTAATAAATTCTCCACGTATAACTGCTTTGTGGCAGCACCAAAGTGTGGATGCAGGAATTTCAGGGGATGAGTTAATTTCAAAGTAACTTTGAATAGCTGCTGCTAAGGTTTCCTTGTGTTTGGGCATATTCAGAAGATATGTATTCATACGCCATGGTCTATGGTTTTGGAAATTATATTTTTCTAAAACAGTGAGTAAAATTGGTGCGTGATCAGACCATGTAATATGTCCAATAGAAGTTGATTCCACTGCTTGCACCAATTCACTATCTATAATAAACATATCTATTCTCGTGTAAGAATTATGGGTATGGGAGAAGTAAGTGTAATCTCTTTCCCCAGGGTGTAAGTATCTCCATATATCATGCAAGTGTACTTCTTTCAGTAACTGTGCTATGGAGGGTTTGCCCCTACCAACCACATCCGTAGAGTCCATGTCAGGATAAGATGTAATATTAAAATCTCCACACATTATAAGGGATCCCTGTTTGACCTTATTTACTAACTTAAGAAGCTTATTAAGAAAAGAGATTTGTCTTTGATTGGGGGCATATACCCCAACTAAGGTGTATGTTTTGTTATTGATATCACAGGTGATAATCAAGTATCTCCCTTGTGCCTCTGCCCATGAATCCCTATAGGAAAAGGCCAGTGTATCCTTAATTGCTAAGAGCACCCGAGCTTTCTTACTCTCATTATTTGCAGTGAAAATATGAGGGAAAACGGGCATGTGAACATTTAGGCGGGGCAGAATGTTTGAAGTGAGTTTCTTGGACACAGATAATGTCACTCCGTGATTGTAAAGCTTCCTTCCACAAACTAGATCTTTTATATGGGCTATTAAGCCTATGAGCATTCAGGGAGAGAATTTTAAACACCATCTTAAACAAGTAAAAGCAAGGCGTACCTGATCCATAAAGAAAAATATGTAAGTATTAGTACCAGTCATATTACAAAAGACATCACCACCACAACAGATAAACAGCATATAAAAACAGTGTGCAACATGTCCACACATTAGATGTGTTAGCCAAAGGAGTGAGGGCATAATTCTGGGGTATACGTATATAGCCATACACATACACCTATGACCCTAACAAACAAAGTGTGATGGGGGGGGTGGGATATTTAAAGAAGCACTAAAAGTGCACAGGCAGAGAGGACACTCCGCCACTATAGGGACTTGTATTCACATTATCAACTTATAAAAGGCTTGTCATAACAGTTCTAAGAACATATCCTGTCAAGCGCCCCACTGGTGGGAGGATGAACAGGAGGCAAAAATATCAAGATAAAGCAGGCACTGAAGAAAGATCAATAGCTACTCCAAACTGTCCTTGCCAGTCCATCTTGTACAACAGCTTCCACAGCCTGACCGTGGGTATCACCTGAGAGGAAAATATGCATTCTACACACGCATAAGAAAATGGACCAACATTAATCACACGGCCGGTACTTCCCGCCATTCCTCCTCAATCCTTGCGGGACCACGAGGAGAAGTTCCTTGAGCAGATGTGTGAGGAGAAGTGGGAGGTATTAAGTTCCAATCCTTGATGGCTTTCGCCGCCTGTGCCGGAGATTAAAGAACATGGAGAGACTCATCCTTGTGGACCAGGAGCTTAACCGGGAAGCCCCATCGATATTGTATGCCACGGTCCCAAAAGAGTCTTGTAGATGCTGCAAATTCCCTCCTTTTAGCAAGAGTGGCAGCTGATAAATCAGTGAAGACTGTGATATCTCTGCAGGCATCCGGCAGGAGAGAAGGTTGTTTGAAACGTTTAATGAAGGCCTCCTTTATATGAAAGAAATGAAATCTAGTAATAACATCCCTGGGTAGTGAGGGAGCCACAGACTTACTTTTCGGCAGTCTGTGAATGCGGTCAAGCACCTTCTCCATTTCAGAAATATCTGGTCATTAAAAATGGATTCCAGGCTACCCCTTAGCCTCACATTGTTTCTGCGAGGGCGATTGTAATGACGGGGTAGGGAGACAGACAGGTGAGCCCTAATCTCCCCGCCACTCAGTCCCTGCCTACTTGCAACGACCCGCACTAGGCGACGGGGTACAACTGGGCGACGGTCCCTACACTCAATAGGTGCACGACAGACAAACAGACAAGGGTACAAAGAAGCCAGGGAAATTGCCCACGGGAACACCGTGAGCAACAAGTGAGGTGAACGAGCAGAAGAGTGGTCAGTAAAGCCAAAGTCAATAACAAGCAGAAGGTCAGTAGTTCAAGAAGCTGCAGCAGGGCCAGGAAACCAGCAGAGAAGAATCACAAGCAAAGGAGGAACAGGAAAGGCAGGTATAAATAGACAGAGGGCGGGAGCTAGCTCCGTCTGGCCAGGCTGTGATAGGCTCTCCCACTCCTAAGCCTGCCATCCTGGGTGGTGGAAGATGGAGTCAGTCTCACAGACATAGAAGCAGGTGCAGACTGATTACCTATGGGCGTTGACACAGAAGGTGTGTCTGGCAGATCCTTTTCAGCGATCTTCTGTATCCGCTAGTTTAGAGGCCTGTCTCTCCAGCTCATCCTCCATACTGCTTACTTTATCAATAAGATCGTTGTGCGACCCAGTGAGCTCAGCCATGCTAGATTCCAAGTGATCGGGTACGATCACTGATGCTTTGTATATCAGCTTGTAGTGTGTGAGGCATAACTTGAAAGTCTTCCTGAAAAGATTTACGTAGTGTAGATAACATACGTGCCATTGTTTCTTCCATCAAGGATGTTGTTGATGTCTGAATGGGACTATGAGTACCTCTGCTGCTGCCGCTTTCAGCTGGTGAGGAGCATGCCATGGTAGCTTTAGAGCGCAGGCTATGCTAAGGCTTTTTAGGCTCCTTAACCTTACTCGTACGTCCCATATCTCATATCATGCAAACAAGCCGTATAGCCTTAAAATAGTTTAAATGGATAGTGCCGCAGTTTTCCCCACAAATGGCGGAGTGCAATCACCGCATGGTCATTACATATACGTTAGAGGAGGAACAGCCGCCATGCTGGATAGAACTTAGCGCCGTTGAGCTGCTGTGTGCCCCCTTGCAGAGTCAGGCTGATGGCAGATGCACCACACAGATGCTTCCCTATAGGCATATGTACTGCACAGTCTATGTACCCAGGGCAATGCACGGCCCTGGAGGTGATGTGGGTGAGCAGTAGGCCACAAGCTGTGACTCCTGGAGCCTCGCAAAATTGCAGCCGCACTTTATCCCTTGCTTCAGGACTATTTTATGCCACTCTGGCAGTACTCACAGTCTCCAGGATGATGTCCAGCCACTTTTGCAGCTTGCAGTGTGTGTAGTGCACCTTCCGGTGTCACTCTGGGACCTCCGGGGCAGCGGGAGTGCGGCCCGCGCACTTCCATTCAAAATCGAGGCCGGGGATCCAATGAGGGCACAAGGCCCAAATTACAAAAGTTCTCAGAACCGGCCGAGACTGGTACCAAAACGACCCCCAGAGCAGCGGGGATCCAGTAATGGGGTATGATTCGTCCCTCGCCCCTCCAGAAGGGCAGATGTTGGCAGATAAGGAATTGCTCAGCAGAGCTCTGCAGGAACACATCCTTCCTCACTGTATGCAAGTCACGCCCCCCCCCCCTGGTGCTGTATATATGTACTGAGTTTGGTTCTGGTGCTGTATATATGTTTTGAACTTTGTTCTGGTGCTGTATATATGTACTGAGCTTTGTTCCGGTGCTGTATATATGTACTGAGCTTTGTTCTGGTGCTGCATATATGTACTGAGCTTGGTTCTGTTGCTGTATATTTGTGTATTGAACTTTGTTCTGGTGTTGTATTTATGTACTGTGCTTTGTTCTGGTGCTATATATATATATACTGAGCTTTGTTCTGGTGCTGTATATATGTACTGAATTGGTTCTGTTGCTGTATATTTGTGTATTTAGCTTTGTTCTGGTGCTGTATATATGACCTGAACTTTGTTCTGACGCTGTATTTATGTACTGAGCTTGCTTCTGGTGCTGTATATATGTACCGAGCTTGGTTCTATTGTGTATTTGTCACGTAGGGTTCGTGGACCCACTGGGCTGTATCGCCATGGCGGTATGGCAGCTGGCCAACAGGGTGCAGGTCAGAGTCTATAGTTTATATAGGGTACCTGTGGCAGCTCGGACAGTAGCAAGGCAGGCTTGGCAGGAACTAGGCAGCAGGTAGGCGTCAGGTGTGAACAAGCAGGACAGGCGTAGTATACAGCACAGCCCGGCTACAGCTAAGCACGGCACTAGATCAGGATACAGCTTACAGGATACAGGAACAGGAAACACTGGGAGCAGGAAACACTAGGGGACCATTTGCAAGACAGACTAGGAATACAACAACAAAGCTCAGGCGTGGGAGGATGGGGCTGGGACCTTCTTATAGCCCAGGGTGCTCTGGACCAATTAGCTCAATCACCAACATGCTTGCGCTCTGGCTTCTCAAGTCTGGACTGAGCTCGTGAGCGCACCCTGGTGGTTACTGCTGAGCAGGACGGCCATATGTGCAGACATCTCTTGAGAGAAAGACGTAGACTGGATGGAAGGAGTTCGTGGTCAGCGTGGTAGGGAGACAGACAGGTGAGCCCTAATCTACCCTTCCACCCAGATGGAACCTCCTGAGCAATACCCCAGCGTGAACATCCCTGGCGGGTACCCAAGTCCTCTCCTCAGGCCCGTATCCTCTCCAATGGACCAGGTACTGGAGGGAGCCTGGGACCATACTGCTGTTCACAATCTTGGCCACCTCGAATTCTACCCCTTCAGGGGTGAGAACAGGGACCGGAGGTTTCCTCGAGGTAGCCAAGGACGGGGAGCAGCGTTTCAGGAGGGAGGCATGAAACACGTTGTGTATTTGAAAAGACGGGGTAACTCCAGCCGGAAGGAGACAGGGTTAAGAACCTCAATGACCTTGTACGGCCCTATATACCGGGGAGCACATTTTTTGGAAGGAACTTTAAGCCGCAAATTTTTTGAAGACAGCCACACCAGATCCCCGACCACAAACGAAGGGTTAGCAGAACGTCTTCTATCTGCCTGTGTCTTTTGTATGCTCTGGGACGCCTCTAGGTTCTTCTGAACCTGGGCCCAGACTGAGCACAGTTCCCGATTAACTACATATACCTCGGGATTGTTGGAACCACGAGGTGAAACGGAGGAAAACCGTGGATTAAAACCAAAATTACAGAAGAAGGGGGAGACCCCCGACGAGTTTCAGTATGCAACGTTTATTTAGGGTGATAGGTGCAAGATCTTGGAAGATAGTGATAGCCTGATTCTCCCAACAAATAGAGCCTTTATCTCTTGCTTTACGTAAAATATCATCTTTGGTTTTATAAAGTAGAATACGGCAGATAACATCCCTTGGTGGTTCGTTAGGTTTGGGACGGGCTTTTAGTGATCTGTGTGCTCTTTCTACAATAATCGGGTCAGAATACGACTCTCCAAGCAATTCCAGGGCAATCTGTTTAGCAGTACATGGGAGGGATTCTGGCGGTATCTCTTCTGAAATGCCCCGCAGTTGTGTATTGTTACGACGTCCCCTATTATCCTGGTCCTCCACGTAATCAAAAAGCGAGTTTAAGTGTTTCTGACAAGTCTTGAAATTCTCTCCAGTCACTGTTGCATGGTCACACATAGAGGCTTGTGATGATTCAAGTGCCTCCACTCTATTTCCGATATGTTTAATGTCTTGCTTGATATCTTGGAGGTCCCGTGCTATAGGGTCCAAGGCCTTGTGGAGGGCTTGTTGCAATAAGGAACTAGAATAGATAGAATAGCACTGTCCTCAATAGTATCACTATGTTCACCCTCGGAGTCCTCTCTCACCCTCAATAGGGAGGACTTAGCTGGGTTAGATTTGCTCATCTCTCCTGTTGCTGGTGAGCTTTTCTTCATAAATTTATCAATTTCGCCCTTTGTGACTTGTGACTTAGAGTTAGAGCTGTTGTCCCTGGGGGTGCTACCGCCGTACTTAACCATGTTGAGTGTTTTCCCTGACGAAGCACCAGCAAAATGCGCGTCGGGTCAAGCAGAGGTCCCCTCTCCCGGTCCTGATCTCCTATTCATCTTCTATTACGTAGGTGTAGGTATATTGCTCTGCATGTTATATGTACCTAGTACTGCACTTTATATATTTTTTACATTATACATATGTGTCCATCTGTGCAAATGTACCATGCCTAGCACCTGCTCCATAATATGTATTTATGCACTTTAGCCGTATATAGGAGTTTTGGACCATTTTTACACCTTGGGGGCCACTCTGCTTTTATGTTCGGATTCCGTTTCAGTTCGAGGGTCCATGGCATTTTACTATGTATAACTGTTATATGTTTTCTCTGTGTCTAATTGACTCTAATAAAGACTGTTTGTATTTTTTCAAATACTTGGTCGTGACTTGCTTCTTTTTCTGGTTTTGTTATATTAGTCACTAGGACCAATAGTATAAATTGGGGTATTGTTCGGTTTGTTATGTTGAGTGTTCACTTAATCTTGCATTATATAGGAGTCATAAGTGCAGCAACTTTTGTTACATCATGGGTTTTGTAAAGTCATATGTGAATCGAACAGTCAATGACAATTTGTCAATTATAAGGACATATATTTATTTTAATTCCTGATAGCTTCCTGGTGAGACTGTCTCTTTGTATGTAAGTCCAATCAAACAACTTAAAATGGCCAACAGAGCACAGTTAAGTAACTGGATGAACGCAATATATGAGGTTGAGCTTTCAGCAAATCAGTCTGCTGCACTATAAAATTCCCCTTAGTGCCAGGTATGCATATATAGTTATGTGCCAGACAGGTTATATGTTAGCAGGAGTCAGTCCAGCAAGTGAGCCCCAGGACTCAGGTACATGCAGGCCTCAGGAATATGGAGGTCTGTTGTTGACACAAATATGGCTGAAGGCACAAGGGGAGAACTTATAATAAAGAGCACAAGCTCACCTTCTCTCCCAGTTGTTATAGTTGTCCAGAGTGCAGTACTTATGTATTCAGGGACTTGGCTGGAATCCACTCAATGCAGCAAACAGCACCAGTGAAAGCCCCCACACAGGGAACAGAAGCAGAGCTCAAGATGGTAGCAGCTGTACACTCTTGTATGTAATCCGGCACAGTCAACCTCCACAAAATGGTCCGCGAACGGGACGGCCCAAAAATCGAGGCCACGGCTTCACATGCGGCGCTAGGCCGCAATTCCAAAAATGCTCCGATGAGCTCAAACAAAGTATAGAGCGTAGCTCTTGATGTATGGGCTCCTTATATCACCGGCTCGAGGCCTCTGTTAGCTCAGGGGAGCCGGATTGCGGAGGATTGGGAGGAGAAAAACCGGAGCTCTGAGAAACACGTCTTCCTAGGTCCACTTCCGGCCACGCCCCCGCCCCCCTCTTTCAAACGATTTCAATGCTGCGGTCGCTATTGATCCCGCTTGTTACTCTGAAGTGTCGGCTGTAACATACAGCCGACACCTGCATCATATGGAGCGGGTTCACTCCGTGAGCCCGTTCCATACTTCCCCTACCCGACTTTTGCGTATGGATACGTCAAATGTCGGGAAGGGGTTAAATAACGTGACAATTAAATAGTTTGAACTTTTTCGGACGCAGTGATACCATTTACGTTTAATTTTTTTGTTTTCATACATTATATTAGTCGAAAAATGGGAAAAAGTTTTTTTTTTACTTTTATTATTTTGTTTTTTGTTTTTTGTACATTATTAAAAATGTTATTTAACCAGCTCAGAGCAGCAGCTCAGCCAAGATGGCAGACCCTAAAAATAATTATACTAATAAAAAAAAATAACAATCAGGAAAAAAAAAGATCTGAAATACAGTATTTTTCAATAATTAGTTTTAATTAGTAAAATAAAAATATAATGTATGATGCATTCCCTTTAAGTTCAGGTTTTAGTGGCTGGGGTGGATAATTTAAAGCTAAAATACTCTGTAATTAATTAATTTCGCTTAAAGTCTTGTCATTTCCCTTGAAATCACTGCTGTTGCCAGCCACGATGTCATGGAATGGTCGGGTATTATGACATCACTCACCTTATATAAGGGGCTGCTTGGCAGATACTCACTTGATGGTTGTAGTTGTCGGTTGAGTATTTGTAGCGTTGGTGAGCACTTTGATTGAGTCAGGATGAAGGAGGAAGAATACCCAGATGAGATATGGAGGCAGATGGTTGAGGAGGCAGAGCCAGCATCCCGGCCTTTTCAGTTTCGAGAGGTCTCATTTTGCCCCAGTTTGGAGACCATACCTGAGGAGGAGGAGGTAGAGATTGGTGAGGAAGCAGAGGGCATACAGAATGAAGAGGAGGAGATGGGAGATACAGACAAGCGAGAGAACTTCGGATTAAGAAGATTCCAAAATTGCTTTGATCTGGATAAAATCAGTGAAGAAGAGGAGGATGTGGAGGCAGAACAAGACATGGAAAGGGAAAATATCTATGTGAGAATGAATGCACCTTTAGGACATCATATAAAGGTAGCTTGGCCGAGTGTGGATTCAGTTACATCACACAGAAAATGGTGGATTCCGAAATGTCTCAGGAGGAGCGGCAGAGAAGGAGCGGCTCGGCCATCCAGATTCCTTAGGGCAATTTTCTGTTGCTGGAACATCAAGACATTGGAATGAACAGCTGAAGAACATCCACAGTTCCACCAGATATAATAACATCAGAAGTTCATAAGAAGATGAGAATTACCAACTTCACTAAATGTTCATCATCAGGAACATCAGAAAGACCAAACAGTATACAGGCACCGTGACATAAGATGTGCCGGGCTGGAGATACCGTGAAGATGTCACCGGATAGTATTCTAGCATTCACATATGGAATCATCACTTATGGAATTTTAAACAACTTTAAAAATATATTCTTATTTTCCTCCTGCCTCCTGTGTTTTCTGTCTGGTATATTATTGGTAATGTTACTAGTTATGAATCAGAAGTGTGGAGCTGGGGTATTGCTAGGATCCTAAAACATCTGGGCACAGTCCCTCTGTGTTGCATTTTGCACAATAAGGGTATGTGCACACGTAGTGTTTTCAGGTGTATTTCGGGGGGTTTATGCCTCGAAAAACGCCTGAAAAAACAGAAGCAGAACGCTTACAAACATCTGCCCATTGATTTCAATGGGAAATACGGCGTTCGGATCCGACGAGGTGTTTTTTTACGCCTCTTTTTCTAAAAACGTTTTTCATTGACCCTATAGAAAGACAGCTCCAAAAACGCTTGTAAAAAACACCGCAAAAAACACGAGTGGCTTAAAATGCTTCTGGAAATCAGGAGCTGTTTCTGTGTGTGCACATACCCTAAGGGTATGTTCACACGCAGAGTCAAAAACGTCTCAAAATACGGAGCTGGTTTCAAGAGAAAACAGCTCCTGATTTTCAGACATTTTTTTGTGCCACTCGCGATTTTCGCAGCGTTATTTTACGGCCTTTTTTAGAGCTTTTTTCAATCGAGTCTATGGAAAACGGCTCCAAAAACGTCCCAAGAAGCGTCCTGCACTTCTTTTTCGTGGCCGTTTTTTTACGCCGCAAAAAACGCTTCGTCGGAACAGAACGCCGTTTTCCCATTGAAATCAGTGGCCAGATATTTGGAGGCGTTCTGCTTCCGATTTTTCGGGCGTTTAGGGCCCGAAAAACTTCAGAAAATAGCCGTGTGAACATAGCCTAAGGCCTTATTCACACGGACGTGTCCGTTTTGCAAGGGCGACAAAAAACGCTGCATTTTGCGCATGCAAAAGGTCCTTGTGTCATCAGCATATGGTGCGCGGCTGCGAGATTTTCGCGCAGCCGGCATCATTATGACACTCTGGTTTTATGTTTACAAACAGAAAAGCACCAGGTGCTTTTCTGTTTGCATTCATTCATTTTACTACTGTTGCGCGAATCACACGCGGCACCCGGAAGTGTCTCCGTGTGCTGAACGCGATTTGCACGCATCCATTGACTTCAATGTGTGCGTGCTGCGCGAAACATTGCCAAATATAGGACATACGCTGCGTGAAATTTACTGACAGTCTGAACATAGGTCTGTGCGACTAAATTAAAGTTATATCTTAGTTTATTTCCACACATGCATTTGATAGCCGGGAAAGCTGGGTATTTTGTGGGCTCCTGCACAGTTGTCCTTTTTTGAATGTCTATTGCCCGCCAGCTATCAGGGTCATTTCGTAGTCCTTGCACTACCTACAAGGGGGCTGTGAGCTGTGTGGCACTCAGTGCTAACCACTGAGCCAACCACTGAGCCACCGTGCTGCCCATATCTATCGATCTCATATCTATCTATCTATCTATCTATCTATCTATCTATCTATCTCATATCTATAGATCTATCTATCTATCTATCTATCTATCTATCTATCTATCTATCTATCTATCTATCTATCTATCTATCTATCTATCTATCTATCATCTATCTATCTCATAGGTATCTATCACATATCTATCTATCTATCTATCTATCTATCTATCTATCTATCTATCTATCTATCTATCTATCTATCTATCTATCTATCTATCTATCTATCTATCTATCTATCTATCTATCTATCTATCTATCTATCTATCTCATATCCATAGATCTATCTATCTATCTATCTATCTATCTATCTATCTATCTATCTATCTATCTATCTATCTATCTATCTCATATCTATAGATCTATTTATTTATCTATCTATCTATCTATCTATCTATCTATCTATCTATCTATCTATCTATCTATCTATCTATCTATCTATCTATCTATCTATCTATCTATCTATCTCATATCTATAGATCTATCTATCTATCTATCTATCTATCTATCTATCTATCTATCTATCTATCTATCTATCTATCTATCTATCTATCTATCATCTATCTATCTATCTATCTATCTATCTATCTATCTATCTATCTATCTATCTATCTATCTATCTATCTATCTATCTATCTATCTCATATCTATAGATCTATCTATCTATCTATCTATCTGTCTATCTATCTATCTATCTATCTATCTATCTATCTATCTATCTATCTATCTATCTATCTATCTATCTATCTCATATCTATAGATCTATCTATCTATCTATCTATCTATCTATCTATCTATCTATCTATCTATCTATCTATCTATCTATCTATCTATCTATCTATCTACGGGCGTAACTAAGAAAGACTGGGCCCCATAGCAAACTTTTGACTGGGGCCCCCCCTCCCCTGGGTGTCACACAACCCCCCCCCCCTTGTAGATAGTGCCTTTTTTACAGCCCCCCTGTAGATAACGCCATACAGCCCCCTCTGTAGATAACGCCATACAGCCCCCTCTGTAGATAACGCCATACAGCCCCCCCTGTATATGGGGCTGTAACGCCATACAGCCCCCTCTGTAGAGAGAGCCATACAGCCCCCTCTGTAGATAGCGCCATACAGCCCCCTCTGTAGAGAACGCCATACAGCCCCCTCTGTAGATAACGCCATACAGCCCCCTTTGTAGATATCTACAGAGGGGGCTGTATGGCGTTATCTACAAAGGGGGCTGTATGGCGTTATCTACAAAGGGGGCTGTATGGCGATCTCTACAGAGGGGGCTGTATGGTGCTATCTACAGAGGGGGCTGTATGGCGCTCTCTATAGAGGGGGCTGTATGGCGTTATCTACAGATGGGGCTGTATGGCGTTATCTAAAGAGGGGGCTGTATGGCGTTATCTACAAAGGGGGCTGTATGGCGTTCTCTACAGAGGGGGCTGTATGGCGTTATCTACAGAGGGGGCTGTTTGGCGTTATCTACAGTGGGGGCTGTATGGCGTTATCTACAGTGGGGGCTGTATGGCGTTATCTACAGAGGGGGCTATATGGCGTTATCTACAGAGGGGGCTGTATGGCGTTCTCTACAGTGGGGGCTGTATGGCGTTATCTACAGGGGGGCTGTATGGCGTTATCTACAGAGGGGGCTGTATGGCGTTCTCTACAGGGGGGCTGTATGGCGTTATCTACAGAGGGGGCTGTATGGCGTTCTCTACAGGGGGGCTGTATGGCGTTATCTACAGAGGGGGCTGTATGGCGCTAACAGCCCCCCTGTAGAGAACGCCATACAGCCCCCTCTGTAGATAACGCCATACAGCCCCCTGTAGAGAATGCCATATAGCCCCCCTGTAGAGAACGCCATACAGCCCCCCCTGTAAGGAATGCCATACGGCCCCCCCATGTAGGGAACGCCATACAGCCCCCCTGTAGGGAACGCGATACAGCCCCCCCCTGTAGGGAACGCCATGAGGCCCCCCACTGTAGAGAACGCCATACAGCCCCCCCTGTAGGGAACGCCATACAGCCCCCCTGTAGAGAACGCCATACAGCACCCCCTATAGGGAATGCCATACAGCCCCCCCTGTAGGGAACGCCATACAGCCCCCCCTCTAGAGAACGCCATACAGCCCCCACCTGTAGAGAACGCCATACAGCCCCCCCTGTAGGGAACGCCATACAGCCCCCCCTGTAGGAATGCCACACAGCCCCCCTGTAGGGAACGCCATACAGCCCCCCCTGTAGGGAACGCCATACAGCCCCACCCTGTAGGGAACGCCATACAGCCCCCCCTGTAGAGAACACCATACAGCTCCCACCTGTAGAGAACGCCATACAGCCCCCCCTGTAGAGAACGCCACACAGCCCCCCCTGTAGGGTACACCATACAGACCCCCCTGAAGGGAACGCCACACAGCCCCCCCCCTGTAGGGAACGCCATATAGCCCCCCCCTGTAGGGAACGCCATACAGCGTACCCCCTCCCAAAAAAATGCGACCTACAGTGTGTCCTACAAAAGAACGGGGGACCGAAATTCCCCTGAAGTTCTCCATGACTAACCTCTGACTTCCGGCGTCTGCACAGCTCAATAAAAATAAAGGAGCGCTGGTCACGCATGTGCACAAGCGCGACCGGCCCTCCATTCATTTCTACGGAGCTGCCGACACAGACCCCAGAAGTCCGAGGTTTGTGATGGAGAACTTCAGGGGACTTTCGGTCCCCCGTTCTCCCTATCAATGCCAGCGATCACACATGTATCCCCTATCCTGTCTTTTGTTTAATGGCAGAGCGGGGAGATACCTCCCTGCTCTGCCGTAGTGTTCAGTGGCGTCCCGCTGTAGCAGCCAAAGTGGCTGCTAAGGGAGCCTCTGGCCATGGTGGGGGCCCGTGCCGGCAGGCGACACGGGCCCCCTCATGCCGCGGGCCCCGTAGCAGTCGCTACGGCTGCTACGGCCGTAGTTACGCCACTGTATCTATCTATCTATCTATCTATCTATCTCTCTCTCTCTCTCTCTCTCTCTATCTATCTATCTATCTATCTATCTTCTATCTATCTATCTATCTATCTATCTATCTATCTATCTCTCTCTCTCTCTCTCTCTCTCTCTCTCTATCTATCTATCATCTATCTATCTATCTATCTATCTATCTATCTATCTATCTATCTATCTATTTATCTATCTATAGTGAAGGAAATAAGTATTTGATCCCTTGCTGATTTTGTAAGTTTGCCCACTGTCAAAGACATGAACAGTCTTGAATTTTTATGCTAGGTTAATTTTACCAGTGAGAGATAGATTATATAAAAAAAAAAAAAGAAAATCACATTGTCAAAATTATATATATTTATTTGCTGTAATGACGTGGTAGGGAGACAGACAGGTGAGCCCTAATCTACCCGCCACTCAGTCCCTGCCTACTTGCATGGCCCGTCCTAGGCGACGGCGTACAACTGGGCGACGGTCCCTACGCTCAATAAGTGCACGACAGACAAACAGACAAGGGTACACAGAAGCTAAGGGAAATGGGGCAGTTGCCCGCGGCAACACTGTGAGCAACAAGAGTAGTGAACTAGCCGAGTCAAACCAGGAGTGTACGAGGAACCAAACGCAGAGCAGGAGAGTAGTCAGTAAGCCAGGGTCAATATGAAGCAGGGACAAATAGTTCAAGCAGCAGCAGCAGAGCCAGGAAACAGGAGAATCACAGGCAAAGGAGGAGCAGGAAATGCAGGTATAAATAGACAGAGGGCGGGAGCTAGCTCCGTCTGGCCAGGCTGTGATAGGCTCTCCCACTCCTAAGCCTGCCAGCCTGAGTGGTGGAAGATGGAGTCACTCTCTCAGACTTAGGTGCAGGTGCAGACAAATTACCCATGGGCGTCGACACAGAAGCTGTGTCTGGCAGATCCTTTACAAGACCTGCACAAGGCTGGAATTGGCTACAAAACCATAAGTAAGACGCTGGGTGAGGAGGAGACAACTGTTGGTGCAATAGTAAGAAAATGGAAGACATACAAAATGACTGTCAATCGACATCGATCTGGGGCTCCATGCAAAATCTCACCTCGTGGGGTATCCTTGATCCTGAGGAAGGTGAGAGCTCAGCCGAAAACTACACGGGGGGAACTTGTTAATGATCTCAAGGCAGCTGGGACCACAGTCACCAAGAAAACCATTGGTAACAGATTACGCCGTAATGGATTAAAATCCTGCAGTGCCCGCAAGGTCCCCCTGCTCAAGAAGGCACATGTACAGGCCCGTCTGAAGTTTGCAAATGAACATCTGGATGATTCTGAGAGTGATTGGGAGAAGGTGCTGTGGTCAGATGAGACTAAAATTGAGCTCTTTGGCATTAACTCAACTCGCCGTGTTTGGAGGAAGAGAAATGCTGCCTATGACCCAAAGAACACCGTCCCCACTGTCAAGCATGGAGGTGGAAACATTATGTTTTGGGGGTGTTTCTCTGCTAAGGGCACAGGACTACTTCACCGCATCAATGGGAGAATGGATGGAGTCATGTACCGTCAAATCCTGAGTGACAACCTCTTTCCCTCCACCAGGACATTAAAAATGGCTCGTGGCTGGGTCTTCCAGCACGACAATGACCTGAAACATACAGCCAAGGCAACAAAGGAGTGGCTCAAAAAGAAGCACATTAAGGTCATGGAGTGGCCTAGCCAGTCTCCAGACCTTAATCCCATTGAAAACTTATGGAGGGAGCTGAAGATCCGAGTTGCCAAGCGACAGCCTCGAAATCTTAATGATTTACACATGATCTGCAAAGAGGAGTGGGCCAAAATTCCATCTAACATGTGTGCAAACCTCATCATCAACTACAAAAAACGTCTGACTGCTGTGCTTGCCAACAAGGGTTTTGCCACCAAGTATTAAGTCTTGTTTGCCAAAGGGATCAAATACTTATTTCTCTGTGCGCAATGCAAATAAATATATATAATTATGACAATGTGATTTTCTTTTTTTTTTTTTTTTTAATATATAATCTATCTCTCACTGGTAAAATTAACCTAGCCTAAAAATTCTAGACAGTTCATGTCTTTGACAGTGGGCAAACTTGCAAAATCAGCAAGGGATCAAATACTTATTTCCTTCACTGTATATATATATATATATATATATATATATATATATATATATATATATATATATATATATATATATATATATATATATATATATATATATATATATATATACACAGTGAAGGAAATAAGTATTTGATCCCTTGCTGATTTTGTAAGTTTGCCCACTGTCAAAGACATGAACAGTCTAGAATTTTTAGGCTAGCTTAATTTTACCAGTGAGAGACATATTATATTAAAAAAAAACACAGAAAATCAAATTCTAAAAATTATATATATTTATTTGCATTGTGCACAGAGAAATAAGTATTTGATCCCTTTGGCAAACAAGACTTAATACTTGGTGGCAAAACCCTTGTTGGCAAGCACACCAGTCAGACGTTTTTTGTAGTTGATGATGAGGTTTGCACACATGTTAGATGGAATTTTGGCCCACTCCTCTTTGCAGATCATTTGTAAATCATTAAGATTTCGAGGCTGTCGCTTGGTAACTCGGATCTTCCGTTCCCTCCATAAGTTTTCGATGGAATTAAGGTCTGGAGACTGGCTAGGCCACTCCATGACCTTAATGTGCTTCTTTTTGAGCCACTCCTTTGTTGCCTTTGCTGTATGTTTCGGGTTATTGTCGTGCTGCAAGACCCAGCCACGAGCCATTTTTAATGTCCTGGTGGAGAGAAGGAGGTTGTCACTCAGGATTTGATGGTACATGGCTCCATCCATTCTCCCATTGATGCGGTGAAGTAGTCCTGTGCCCTTAGCAGAGAAACACCCCCAAAACATAATGTTTCCACCTCCATGCTTGACAGTGGGGACGGTGTTCTTTGGGTCATAGGCAGCATTTCTCTTCCTCCAAATACGGCGAGTTGAGTTAATGCCAAAGAGCTCAACTTTAGTCTCATCTGACCACAGCACCTTCTCCCAATCACTCTCAGAATCATCCAGATGTTCATTTGCAAACTTCAGACGGGCCTGTACATGTGCCTTCTTGAGCAGGGGGACCTTGCGGGCACTGCAGGATTTTAATCCATTACGGCGTAATGTGATACCAATGGTTTTCTTGGTGACTGTGGTCCCAGCTGCCTTGAGATCATTAACAAGTTCCCCCCGTGTAGTTTTCGGCTGAGCTCTCACCTTTCTCAGGATCAAGGATACCCCACGAGGTGAGATTTTGCATGGAGCCCCAGATCGATGTCGATTGACAGTCATTTTGTATGTCTTCCATTTTCTTACTATTGCACCAACAGTTGTCTCCTTCTCACCCAGCATCTTACTTATGGTTTTGTAGCCCATTCCAGCCTTGTGCAGGTCTATGATCTTGTCCCTGACATCCTTAGAAAGCTCTTTGGTCTTGCCCATGTTGTAGAGATTAGAGTCAGACTGATTAATTGAGTCTGTGGACAGGAGTCTTTTATACAGGTGACCATTTAAGACAGCTGTCTTTAGTGCAGGCACCAAGTTGATTTGGAGCGTGTAACTGGTCTGGAGGAGGCTGAACTCTTAATGGTTGGTAGGGGATCAAATACTTATTTCTCTGTGCACAATGCAAATAAATATATATAATTTTGACAATGTGATTTTCTTTTTTTTTTTTTATATAATCTATCTCTCACTGGTAAAATTAACCTAGCCTAAAAATTCTAGACTGTTCATGTCTTTGACAGTGGGCAAACTTACAAAATCAGCAAGGGGTCAAATACTTATTTCCTTCACTGTATATATATATATATATATATATATATATATATATATATATATATATATATATATATATATATATATATATATATATATATATATATATATATATATATATATATATGTTGTGAGACAGTGACAGGTAAAGTCATTGAGGGAAGGTATATTTCCCCTAGAATCCTGTCATATGTATCCTAGGCTCCAGGGAATGAGTAGTTCTTGCAATAGAAAGCTCTAGTTTTCCAATCTCGGCTTAAGGAAAAGCCGGAAAAAAGGGCCTGGAGTTGGATTGGAGAAGAGCAGGGCGGGTTCCCCAATCCCTAGTCCATCTCTGTTTGTAGGACAAGGCTGCTGCTCAATTAGCTGCACCTGTAGCCTGTATATAAAAAGGTGCAGACACAGTGTGTGTGAGTCTCACCCCTGACTCAGACTGGAGACTACTAAGTCTGGAGTAGCCTGTATTCTATGTGAGTAAAGACCTATGTTACTTTGTGTCCAGTGCCTGGTAGGAAGGCACTTGATATAGTTAGATAATATCTTGTTTAGTTAGTGCTCAGACGAGCAGGATTTATTTTGTATTTTGCCTTGTTGTACAAGAGGCTGTTTCTTTGACAAGAATAAAAACACAGGCAAAGCCCTGTTATGGCTTTTAATGCACGGTGTCTCTGTCTCTGGCTACAAAGAAACCGCTGTACCAACCTCTCCTGATGCTAAACCCTCACATATGGTGGAGAATAGGGGTGCGATCTTAAAGAGACATACACCTATTTAAAAGGACTTTTGCTGCTCCAAGTGGAAAATCGTTGCTAGGGGCAACAACACAATTTTTTTCTCCCAGAGAGTGCTTGGAAGTGTATGTCTTGGGTGAAGGCGGCAACAGGGCTAAAAGAGACTGCTAAAATGGATGAAATACTTAAACAGCTGATTCAGGCTAATATCAACCAGAGGAAGATAAGCACAGCTCTGCAAGAAGCCAGCGCGACTCAGCGAATGGTGCATGAGGAAGCAATGCGTGCACAGGCTGAAACCAATATTCTGCTGGTTGAAGCCCACAGACTGGCCTTAAAAGAACAGCAGCAAATTAATCGCTATTTGCAAGACCAAATTCAGGCCTCAGTGGAGAGGTCAGCGGGGCCTCATGGTTTGCGCCAAACCACTCTGCAGAAGATGACATCCACCGACGACGTTGAGGCCTATCTCATGGTGTTTGAGCGAGTGGCAGAACGAGAGATGTTACCTTCAGATCAGTGGGCAGCAGTGGTGGCACCTTTCCTAACCGGAGAGCCGCAAAAGGCGTACTTTGATCTCAATGAGCAGGATGCCAAGGATTACTCCAAGCTGAAGGGTGAGATCCTTGCCCGTCTGGGTGTTAATATGAATGTGCGTGCTCGACGTGTGCACAACTGGACTTTCGTGGAACACCTACCTGCGCGATCACAAATGTATGATCTTGTCCATCTTGCAAGGAAATGGCTACAGCCAGAGGTATCAACCCCTGCGCAGATCGTGGAGAGAGTGGTGCTTGACAAATACATCCGCTCCTTACCACCGAAGGTTCAGCGTTGGGTCGGTCAAGGAGATCCTACAGATGCGGAACAGCTGGTGAAACTGATTGAAAGGTACAGAGCTACTCAGGATCTACTCCAAGAACTACCGCCTGGATGTTCTAACCCCAGGAACAGCAAATCGTGCGGAGCACCCGGTAAGACTGTTCCATTTACTAGAGGGGTGAGAAATGTCTTTAAGGGAGGTGGCTCAGAAGGGGAGCAGACGGAGGGAAGAAATCCCAGAGAGACACTGAAGGCCAGACCAGGGTCTCAAGTTGGGGACCGGAGCCGCATACAGTGCTGGCAGTGTTATGGATCTGGGCATATTGCTGCCAATTGTCCCCTGACTACTGAGCCAATGGACTGTGATGCAGCAAGGCGAATATCCTTGTTTGCACATCCTGTTTGTTCTGCTGAGACTGTTTACGAGACTGAGCAACAAATGTGTGTCGTAAAAGTGGAAGGGTGTACTGTGAGTGCCTTGCTGGATTCTGGGAGTCTGGTTACCCTGGTGCATGCCAGCCTGATAGACCCTGGAACATTCAGCTGACATAGTATAGGGGTCTTGTGCATACATGGGGACACTAAAGAATACCCCACCGCTTTGGTCACTCTAGAGACTTCCTGTGGAACCGCTTGCCATGAAGTGGGTGTGGTCAAGTCCCTGATGCACAGTGTGATCCTGGGGAGAGACTTCCCAGTGTTCTGGGACTTGTGGAGGAAGAAAGATGTAACCTCCACTGTAAATGTTAATGATGGTATTAATGTGTGCGCTGTGATTAGCCCAGAACCCTTTAACGAAGATGCTGAGGTGCCAGCAGTAGGGGTGACCACTGAGCCTGATAAATTTCCTCTGTCTGTTTTTGCTGGTGAAACAGATGAGCAGGAGGAAATTTCTGAGATACCAGAGTTAAATGTATCACGTAACAATATTGGGACCGCTCAACTTAGTG
Organism: Rhinoderma darwinii; assembly: GCF_050947455.1. Lineage (NCBI taxonomy): Eukaryota > Metazoa > Chordata > Amphibia > Anura > Rhinodermatidae > Rhinoderma > Rhinoderma darwinii. The sequence goes on from NC_134689.1 coordinate 387,076,422, forward strand.
ATCCCACATTGGTAAAAGCCAGGGAAAATACTAAGGTATTAAATGGAGTGCCTCAACATCCAGGGGCTGATAAGGTGTTTCCACACATGGCGGTTAACCAGGATTTGCTGTATCGGATAGATAACGTACGTGGGGAGGTTGTTGAACAGCTGGTGATACCCCAACCGTATCGTAGAACGGTGTTGGACCTGGCTCATAAACACGTGCTGGGTGGACATCTAGGTTGCAAAAAGACCAGAGAGCGTATCTTACAACGATTCTTCTGGCCGGGGGTATATACGGAAGTTCAGAGGTGTTGCGAGTCCTGCCCGGAGTGTCAGATAACGGCTCCTATGCCACATTTTAGGAGTCCACTGGTGCCTTTGCCTATCATTGGGATCCCTTTTGAAAGAATTGCCATGGATCTGGTCGGCCCTTTAGTCAAATCCTCTAGAGGACATCAATATATCCTAGTGGTGTTGGACTATGCCACACGCTACCCTGAGGCAGTCCCTTTGCAAAATTCCTCTTCAAAAGCCATTGCAAGAGAGTTGTTTTACATGTTTTCCCGTACTGGTTTACCTAAGGAAATCCTTACTGATCAGGGAACTCCCTTTATGTCCAAAATCACCAAGGAATTATGTAAACTGCTGAAAATTAAACACCTGCGTACCTCTATATATCACCCTCAAACTGATGGTCTTGTCGAAAGATTCAATAAGACATTAAAAGGCATGTTGAGGAGGGTGGTTAGTAAGGATGGGAAGGATTGGGACTGTCTTCTGCCCTATTTGATGTTCGCTGTACGTGAAGTTCCTCAATCATCCACAGGGTTTTCTCCTTTCGAACTTGTATACGGCAGACAACCCCGTGGTCTCCTGGACATAGCCAAGGAAACCTGGGAGCAAGAGTCCACACCTTATAGGAGTGTAATTGAGCATCTCACGTTGATGCAAGACAGAATCGCTGCAGTCATGCCGATAGTTAAGGAACACTTGGAGCAAGCTCAGGATGCTCAGAGCAGGGTGTATAACCGAACGGCTAAAGTTAGAAATTTTAAATCTGGTGATCGAGTGTTGGTCTTAGTGCCAACCGTAGAAAGCAAATTTCTTGCTAGATGGCAAGGGCCGTATGAGATAATTGAAAAGGTGGGGGATGTAAATTATAAAGTTTACCAACCAGGTAAAAGGAAGACAGTGCAGTTATACCATGTAAACTTAATTAAGCCATGGAAAGAAAGAGAGACCCTCGTGGCAGTAAGGACCCCTATAGTCCTAACCCAGATGTGTATGTGTCAGAATCCCTCGCAAAGCCACAGAAACAGGAGACAAAAGAGTTTGTGCAGAGAAACACAGACGTGTTTTCAGAACTGCCAGGACAGACCAGTATAATAAAACATGACATTGTGACCGAGCCTCAGGTTCGGGTCCACTTGAAACCCTACAGAGTCCCTGAAGCTCGTAGACAAGCCATATCTGAGGAGGTCAAAAAAATACTAGACCTTGGGATTATTGAAGAGTCAAAAAGTGAATGGTCAAGTCCCATTGTATTGATTCCGAAACCAGATGGGTCATTGCGTTTCTGTAACGACTTCCGCAAGTTAAATGAGATGTCAAAGTTTGACGCATACCCAATGCCAAGAGTTGACGAGTTAATAGAGAGACTGGGCCATTCAAGGTATTTTTCAACACTTGATTTAACCAAAGGCTATTGGCAAGTACCCCTCACGGAGGGCGCCAAAGAGAAAACTGCGTTCATCACCCCGGATGGTCTGTTTCAATATATTTGTTTACCATTTGGGCTACATGGGGCTCCAGCGACCTTTCAAAGGTTAATGGACATAGTCCTCAAACCCCATCGTCGGTATGCTTCGGCATATCTGGACGACATTATAATCTTTAGTGATGACTGGGAAAGCCACTTACCAAAAGTACAAGCAGTACTAAACTCCCTCAGAGCCGCGGGGTTAACAGCAAACCCAAAGAAATGTTCCTTAGGCTTGGAGGAAGCACGGTATCTGGGGTACATAATTGGGAGAGGGGTGATAAAGCCACAGGTCAACAAAGTTGAGGCTATCCAAAACTGGCCCCAGCCCTCAACCAAAAAGCAGGTCAGAGCTTTTCTAGGAATTGTAGGTTATTACCGCAGGTTCATTCCAAACTTTGCCAGCACAGCAGCGCCCCTGACAGATCTTACCAAGGGAAGTAAGTCTGTCATGGTCAAGTGGGACACGAAGGCTGAAAGCGCCTTTCAAGAGTTGAAACTGGCCCTGTGTAACCAACCAGTCTTAGTCACTCCTGACTTCAAAAAGGAGTTTGTTGTCCAAACTGATGCTTCTAATGTGGGTCTCGGACAGTTCTGTCACAAGAGGTGGGTGGTGAGGAACATCCTGTGACCTATTTGAGCAGAAAACTTACCCCGGCTGAGAAAAACTATAGCATAGTTGAACGGGAGTGCTTGGCAATTAAGTGGGCACTTGAGTCCCTGAGATATTATTTATTGGGTCGTTGGTTTAGGTTGGTTACAGACCACTCTCCTCTTACGTGGATGTGTCAAGCTAAAGAGAGAAATGCAAGAGTTACACGGTGGTTTCTTACTTTGCAGAACTTCAAATATACTGTGGAACACAGAGCAGGAAAACTGCAGGGCAATGCTGACGCTTTGTCTAGGACACACTGCCTTGTAGCTAAATGTGTCCGATCCCACGGGCTCGAACAGAGGAAGAGGGTATGTGAGACAGTGACAGGTAAAGTCATTGAGGGAAGGTATATTTCCCCTAGAATCCTGTCATATGTATCCTAGGCTCCAGTGAATGAGTAGTTCTTGCAATAGAAAGCTCTAGTTTTCCAATCTCGGCTTAAGGAAAAGCCGGAAAAAAGGGCCTGGAGTTGGATTGGAGAAGAGCAGGGCGGGTTCCCCAATCCCTAGTCCATCTCTGTTTGTAGGACAAGGCTGCTGCTCAATTAGCTGCACCTGTAGCCTGTGTATAAAAAGGTGTAGACACAGTGTGTGGGAGTCTCACCCCTGACTCAGACTGGAGACTACTAAGGCTGGAGTAGCCTGTATGCTATGTGAGTAAAGACCTGTGTTACTTTGTGTCCAGTGCCTGGTAGGAAGGCACTTGATATAGTTAGATAATATCTTGTTTAGTTAGTGCTCAGACGAGAAGGATTTATTTTGTATTTTGCCTTGTTGTACAAGAGGCTTGTAGGAGGAACTACCGCGGTAGAAATGAAACGTACAAGACACACCTCCTGTTGGGAAACTTCTTTACTGTAATGAGCAAATAACAACAAATTCTTCTCTATGGAGCAGACAGGAATTCTGAGGTTGAGGACTTCGATCCCGCTGGAAGTCCCCCGGAGAGAGGTTGTGCCTGACCCCACGTTGCCGGCTTGGCTAAGGATACGCCGCTGTCAGTCACGGCGGGAGCTACCCACTACTGACAGCCTATCCTAGGGTAAGAGTCACACTCTCGGCCCACGGATCGCGTCGTGGGAATCAGCGACTAACGTACCTACTAGCCCCGTCACGGGTCCTTGCGGAGCTATCCGCTACCTTTCATGACAACCCTCTCTCTCCTCAGTCGGTAGTCCAATGGTGGACCCCTGGGATGCAACTGAACTGGCGGGCTGACGCTAAGGGTTTCACGAAGTCCAGCTAATAGTCCATCAAAGTCCCGTCAACCCGACCGTTCCTTCTGTCTGCTCCTATTCCACCAAGATTCATAAACAACAGTCCCATGCAAGGGTTACATGCGGTGCTTTATCTATAACAGTTCCATGCAAGGGTTACATGCGGTGCTTTATCTATAACAGTTCCATGCAAGGGTTGTTTGTCCCTTTTGAGACTATTCTCTTGGGAGTAAAGTGGCGGTAGTTAGTGAGGGAAAGCCCACGTATTGTCAGGCTCCTGCCTTCCTTATTCTAGTGCCTTTCCTGCACCTCTCACTTTCCACTTTCTTGTCTTCCCTCTTCCTCTCCGTCCTGCTCCTTCTTCACCCACTCTGCCTCTGCCCTCCTCCTCCCCCTTTCTTCGCGCCACTCTCAGCTCCGCCCCCCTTCCTTGCCGCGCTTCCCCCTCCTCCTTCTCGTCTCGCCGCGCGAGCGTTTTCCCGGCTCTTTGTTCGGCGCAGGCGTCATGGCTGTCGGCAGTGCGGCCGTTGCCATGACGCCCAAGACGCTCCTTCGTCCGGAGCTGCAGCCTCTTCAGCCGCCCGACAGCCAGTGTCCCTGTACTGTCCTCCTGAGAGAGGTAAGCAGGGATGCACCCCTTACACTTCCCCCCTTGTTAACAAGTGCAGTCCACTGCACTAAACTTCATAGTCTTGTAAATAGGCCGGTTGTCGGTTGCGAGTGCACCTCTGTGGATAACGCAGTGCACGATTCAATTCCGTTGCAGGTGTCTCCACACACTCCGTTTGGTTCTCCGTCCTGGTCGGTCGGGATGCCCAGGACACACTAGGATCGTCTGATGGAACCACCAACCACCAATCTCCGTCAATATTTGTCGGTGAAGTCCTTTGCGGTTTTTCTTGCCTCGATGACGTGACTGGTTCTGGTGTCAGGAAGGTACATGGCCGTAACAGGTTGCGATGCAGCCTTCTGCTCGGGCCCTGGTCACCCTCTGGTTTCACTTCGTACACAGGAAGCCCGGGATCGACACGTTTTACCACCACATATGGGTTCCTCTCCCATCGGGACTCCAGCTTACGGCCACGTGCTGCCCTGCGATTTCGCACCAGCACCCGATCCCCCGTATGAAATGCGTGCTGTCGTTCTGCTACGAAGAGTAGGCTCTCTGTGGGCCGGACTCTCTCCATTTCATCCTTCGCTGCGCTCAACCGTCGTTGTTGTTCCTGGATCCATTGTGACGGGGATCGATGGTCCCCCACCTCTGGCGTCTCTAACAGAAGATCCAACGGAACTCGGCTGGGTCGGCCGAACATCAATTGATATGGGGTATACCCCGTAGCTCGATGCACAGTGTTGTTATAGGCCCACACCTGGTTGTCCACATACTCGGGCCACCGTTCTTGTCGTTCGTCCCCCATGGTTTTCAATAGTCCGAGTAAGGTGCGATTGAATCGTTCACAAGCCCCATTCCCTTGAGGGTGATAGGGGGTCGTCCTGGATTTCCGCATTCCGTGTAAGATACACAGCTCTTGGAAGAGATCCGACTCAAAATTCGGTCCTTGATCCGACAAGATGCGTCTGGGGCACCCGTACGGACGGATGACATGCTTCCACAATGCAGCCGCGGTAGTCGTCGCCGTCTGGTCCCTCGTAGGAATTACCACGGCAAATTTTGAAAAATGGTCCAAGCATACAAACGCATATCGGTGCCCCGATGTGACTTCTTGGACTGTTAAGAAGTCTACCGTCAGTAGTTCGAGTGGTTCACCCGTCACAATGGTCATGGGCCTCTCTGCCTGTTCTGTCGCCTTGTGTAAGACACACTCTGAGCATTCCTGGTAGACACCCCTCATTATTTCTTCCAGGTTTGAAGCATAGAAGTGATTCCTGATGTTCTGTACAGTCTTTTCCACTGCAAAATGACCTCGGTTCTCGTGCATCCACTTGCACACGGGCTTGACGTCGGCGATGGGCAATACCAACTGCCATATATCGCGAGACTCCCGTGGTGCCCACACTCTTCTGTATAATACTCCATCACGGTGTTCTAGTCGCTCCAACTGCCGAACCAATGCTTTAGCTGGTGCTGACAACCTGTTTCGCTCCGCTGCCGTGGGTCTTTCCTGTCGCCGCACCCACTTATCGATGGTTTGGATGTCTTGGTCTTGCTGCTGCCGCTTCTTCCACTCAGCCCTATCATACATTTCAGTAAGATCCTCAACCCCTTGTATTGCGGTCACTACCTGCTGTTGTTGCATCGGGGGATGAACCACACACAGTGGGGGTATCTCTATTTCTTCTTGCTCCTCGTCCACATCTCCGACCGGGGTCTCACACGGCTGTCGGGAGAGTGCATCGGCGTTGGTATGGTTCTTACCGGGCTTGTAACGAATGGTATAGTTGAATCGAGCCAGTCGGACTATCCAGCGTTGTTCCATCGCCCCCAATTTTGCCGTTCCCAGGTACGCCAGGGGATTGTTATCCGTGTAAATTTCCACTCGACTTCCGACCAGGTATTCGGCAAACCGTTCAGTAACAGCCCACACGATGGCCAATAACTCGAGCCTGAACGAGCTATAATTGGCTGGGTTGCGTTCTGACGGTCGCAGACTACAACTACCATAGGCGATGACGCGTTCCACGTCCCCCTGCTGCTGGGCCAGTACTGCTCCCAGTCCCTTCAGGCTGGCGTCAGTGTACAGCCGGAATGGCTGGGCGAAGTCTGCGAAAGCGAGTATGGGTGCCTTCAATGCTTCAAATGCCGCTTGTTGTGGCTCCTGCCATTGTTCCACTACACTGGGGCTTCGGCTCCCCTTCTTTTGGGTGGGTTGTCCACAGAGGTGCTGATTCAGAGGACTTGCAATTTTGGAGAAGTCTCGGATGTACCTCCGATAGTAGCCGACCAACCCGAGGTAGGCTCGTACTTCCGTGGTGTTCTGCGGAGTGGCCCACTCCTGTATGGCTTTAATCTTATCTGGGTAGGGTGCAATTCCTGTTGCATTCACGACATGGCCCAAGTATTTGATCTGCTGGCGGCCCAGTCGGCATTTGCTGGATTTTAGTTTGAGTCCATAACTTCCCAATCGTCCCAACACGACCTGTAGATGCTGCAGGTGTTCTGGGAAGGTCTTTAAAAAGATGACAATATCGTCCAAATAGATCAAGACTGACTCATAAATTAGATCCCCCAGACAATGCTCCATTAGCCGTTGGAAGGTACTGGGCGCATTGGTGAGCCCGAACGGCATCCGGTTGAATTCGAACAAGCCTGAGGGAGTGATGAACGCCGTCTTCTCCTTATCCGCTTCTTTCATGGGTACCTGCCAGTACCCACTTGCTAAATCGAGCGTCGTGTAATACCGAGCCTCCTGCATGGCGGTTAATAATTCTTCCACTTGGGGCAGTTGGTAGGCCTCCCTATGCGTACAGGCGTTCAACTTGCGGTAATCCACACAGAACCGGAGCGACCCATCCTTCTTCCTTACCAGCACAATCGGGGCGGCCCATGGGCTCTGACTCTCACGAATCACCTGTCCGTCTAACATCTTCTGGAGGAGCTCTTTTACCTTTCGGTACAGTGCCGGGGGTATATTGCGATATCGCTCCCTGATGGGCGGTGCCGCCCCCGTGTGAATCCCATGTTCAATGGTAGTGGTGCACCCAAAGTCCTCTTCGTGCTGAGCGAAAACCCAGCCGAAGCGTTGCAGAAGCGTCCTCAGTTGCTCCTCTGACTCGATATCCGGGGCTATTCCATCCAGTTCGAGTTGGCGCCACAGTCGATCAGTCTGTTCGTTCACGTCGGTCTCACTCCCTTCATCTCTTGATGATGTCTCTTTTAACGTTTCGGCCATGGCTGGGTCCGTCACGTCCTCGGGACTCACCATCTCAACACTAGCTAGTACCGTGCCGGCCGGTATCTCGATCACCCCTTGGGTCGGATTCAACACCCTGACGGTCGCCATTCCTTTGGTTATCCGACACACCGTTCTTCCTATTACCCAGGGTGGCGTACTCTTGAGACTTCGCATGGGTTCCACCATGACCATGGCATCCTTTAAGCGGTGATGAGTCCCTACGGAGAGGGGAATGGTGACTTCCTGTAGAGGTGGGACTTGCAGCACCGCTTTACCTGGGGCTCTCACCGACCCCACTCGGCCCTGTAGCGTCTTCAAGTCAGCCTGTCGTTGACAGATTTGATGCACCTGAAACAAAGCTTGCCGGGCGGTCCGGTCGGTTGCCAGCTCCTCCCACCAGGCAACGCTCGCCTCGTTAAACATCATACCATGTATTTCCTGCAACACATTCATGCCAATTATAACAGGTATACCTGGCCTTGCACAATTATGTACTACCACAATACCAGCACGGGGAAAATTATGATTAAATACTTCTACTTCTAACCACGTAACACCGGCAATGGGAATTGGCAGGCTATTAGCTGCCGTAAGTTCAATCCAAGGGGCTTCTAGAGTCTGGTCACCTTGGAACTGTTCATGGAACAACTGATAAGTCATGGTGGTTACTTCTGACCCAGTGTCAATAAGGCAAGGAACGTTAACCCCCCGATCTTGACTGTCACTACGGGGCATTTTCCTGTCAAAAGTTCCACCCTTCCTTTTGGGCCCGTCGATGGAATGCCCGCAGCTTGGCCCTCAGTGGCGGGGTACCTTAGTTTAAAGGTGGCTGCTCTCGCCTTGGATAGCGTCTCATCCTGCAATCTCTGGCAAAATGACCCGGCTGGTCACACTGCCAACAGCGTCGAGGCCCTCCTTGGGTCGATCGGGGCGGACGAGGAAGATGTTCCGGTCGATCGGCCATTACTCTTAGTTGAGCAACATCGGTCTTCAATTCCCGAATAGCCTCCTTGACATCCCGGGCGAATTCTGTGAACACCGCTTCTGGCCGTCCGTCTCCCTTGAAGATGGCTCGGGTGTACCCACATTTTGCAGGGCCATACTCGCCTCTCCCAGCTCTTCTCGGTGAACTTCGAGTGCCTCTCGTAACACCTCACTCATCGTCGCGGCGGGGTTGACCCGGACGAGGTCTCTCGCGGCACGCCTCAGGGTCCGGCTGTCTAACCCGGATACAAACTGGTCTCGCACTATTCGGTCCGGCTCTGTTAAGGCCGCGCACCCCGCGGGATCCTTCCGTACTAGTCGACTCCACATTCCTTGTAATCCTACTGCGAATTGCTGGAGCGATTCCCCGTTCCTCTGTATCCTGGTATAAAATTTCTTCCGGAGGTCGGCGGCTGAAGTGACATCTCCATATAGAGACTCTAATCAGCTGATGATTGCCTCTAGCGTGTCGCGGTGTTCTAGCGGTAAAACCAAGACAGCTTGTGTCGCGTCCCCTTCGAGTGAGTTGAAGGCCAGGTCGGCTTGGTGGGTCACCAGAACTTGGAATAACCGGGCCGCGGTACAAACTCGTTCCGTCCAGTCCGCGATCGATACACTCTTCCCGTCAAACTTGGGGATGTTCATTAGGGCGGCCCCCATGGGTATCATGACGGTCGGGGTCGGCGGTAAGGTCCAGCTGCTGGACGGTTCCATCGCGGCGAGGTTCCTGATCCTGCCGACTACGCCAATTTATGTAGGAGGAACTACCGCGGTAGAAATGAAATGTACAAGACACACCTCCTGTTGGGAAACTTCTTTACTGTAACGAGCAAATAACAACAAATTCTTCTCTATGGAGCAGACAGGAATTCTGAGGTTGAGGACTTCGATCCCGCTGGAAGTCCCCCGGAGAGAGGTTGTGCCTGACCCCACGTTGCCGGCTTAGCTAAGGATACGCCGCTGTCAGTCACGGCGGGAGCTACCCACTACAGACAGCCTATCCTAGGGTAAGAGTCACACTCTCGGCCCACGGATCGCATCGTGGGAATCAGCGTCTAACGTACCTACTAGCACCGTCACGGGTCCTTGCGGAGCTATCCGCTACCTTTCATGACAAACCTCTCTCTCCTCAGTCGGTAGTCCAACGGTGGACCCCTGGGACGCAACTGAACTGGCGGGCTGATGCTAAGGGTTTCACGAAGTCCAGCTAATAGTCCATCAAAGTCCCGTCAACCCGAGCGTTCCTTCTGTCTGCTCCTATTCCACCAAGATTCATAAAGAACAGTCCCATGCAAGGGTTACATGCGGTGCTTTATCTATAACAGTTCCATGCAAGGGTTGTTTGTCCCTTTTGATACTATTCTCTTGGGAGTAAAGTGGTGGTAGTTAGTGAGGGACGTCACGGCGGAAACGGTCACGGACTAGGACACGGGCCCTTTGGTTATGGCGGGAATCTAGTTCTTGGTCAGGGGTCTTAAAGAGGCTCTGTCACCAGATTTTGCAACCCCTATCTGCTATTGCAGCAGATAGGCGCTGCAATGTAGATTACAGTAACGTTTTTATTTTAAAAAAACGAGCATTTTTGGCCAAGTTATGACCATTTTTGTAGTTATGCAAATGAGGCTTGCAAAAGTCCAAGTGGGTGTGTTTAAAAGTAAAAGTCCAAGTGGGCGTGTATTATGTGCGTACATCGGGGCGTTTTTAATACTTTCACTAGCTGGGCGCTCTGATGAGAAGTAACATCCTCTTCTCTTCAGAACGCCCAGCATCTGACAGTGCAGATCTGTGACGTCACTCACAGGTCCTGCATCGTGACGGCCACATCGGCACCAGAGGCTACAGTTGATTCTGCAGCAGCATCAGCGTTTGCAGGTAAGTCGATCTTACCTGCAAACGCTGATGCTGCTGCAGAATCAACTGTAGCCTCTGCTGCCGATGTGGCCGTCACGATGCAGGACCTGTGAGTGACGTCACAGATCTGCACTGTCAGAAGCTGGGCGTTCTGAAGAGAAGAGGATGTTACTTCTCTTCACAGCGCCCAGCTAGTAAAAGTATTAAAAACGCCCCGATGTACGCACCTAATACACGCCCACTTGGACTTTTACTTTTAAACACACCCACTTGGACTTTTGCAAGCCTCATTTGCATAATTACAAAAATGGTCATAACTTGGCCAAAAATGCTCGTTTTTTAAAAATAAAAACGTTACTGTAATCTACATTGCAGCGCCTATCTGCTGCAATAGCAGATAGGGGTTGCAAAATCTGGTGACAGAGCCTCTTTAAGGTCTGGGCACGGTACCTGTGGCTGTTGGCACACTCCTTGTGCTTAGCCGGTCCTCTATCCTCCTCCAGGATTTCCTCTGAAACCCCCGTGCTGTCCTTCTTCCTCCTATCCTCAGGCTGCAGCTGCTAGCCCACGTTTTGTCAGGCTCCTACCTTCCTTATTCTGGTGCCTTTCCTGCACCTCTCACTTTCCACTTTCTTGTCTTCCCTCTTCCTCTCCGTCCTGCTCCTTCTTCACCCACTCTGCCTCTGCCCTCCTCCTCCCCCTTTCTTCGCGCCACTCTCAGCTCCGCCCCCCTTCCTTGCCGCGCTTCCCCCTCCTCCTTCTCATCTCGCCGCGCGAGCGTTTTCCCGGCTCTTTGTTCGGCGCAGGCGTCATGGCTGTCGGCAGTGCGGCCGTTGCCATGACGCCCAAGACGCTCCTTCGTCCGGAGCTGCAGCCTCTTCAGCCGCCCAACAGCCCATGTCCCTGTACTGTCCTCCTGAGAGAGGTAAGCAGGGATGCACCCCTTACAGGCTGTTTCTTTGACAAGAATAAAAACACAGGCAAAGCCCTGTTATGACTTTTAATGCACGGTGTCCCTGTCTCTGGCTACAAAGAAACCGCTGTACCAACCTCTCCTGATGCTAAACCCTCACAATATATATATATATATATATATATATATATATATATATATATATATATAGTTCAAGTAGATAGGAAAAACGCAGCACTCAAGGTAAACTGAACATCAGGCCGTGTGCACGTTACCAGTAGAAGGATGAATCAACTCCTTAGAATAAGATAACAGGAACAGAGGACAAGTAACAGCACCAGGACTTCAGTGTTGGGGAGATGTTGGTTTATTCACCACCAGGTGGAAAGAATGAGCAACGTTTCGGTTCACACCTGAACCTTTCTCAAGCTGATTTCAAAAGTGCAGAGTGTCACATATATATAGGGATACACAGGATATACAGTAAATAGTGCAATTAATAATACATATGTTAAAAATCAGTTAATACAAAGAACATAATCCTACAAAAAGTGAAAATATATCAGTCAATGTGACTAATAAATGTGTTAAAAGACAACATCTCTCAATATTAGGTAAATAGTGCAAAGATAACTAAGGTAATAATATAATTACCCTAATAACTGACATCAACTCATAATGAAGGGGAGGAGCAGAGGGATTCTTCCAACACAGTTATAGTAGAAAAGAACAGAAGTTATGTAATAAAACTTAGTGTCAGCTCTCGGTGATGCATGGGGTAAACCATGGCGTCCCGCGATCGATAGTGCGCATGCGCAAGATGGCGGACTGCCGGAAGTGCATCATATGGAACTCATCCCTGGAACGCAGTATGGCTGCGCATGCGTGGACAGAGAATTCCGTCCCGGCGCATATTTTGACAATATGGAATAACACTCAAAAGAGTGTGTAACCAGCAATATATATTTCTTTATACAAGTAGCCCACAATAGATATATATGTGAAATGTAATTATATGTATATGTCAAAAGACTCAATATAGAGTCTGTAAATATAATGGCCACGGACTGCAACATATATATATATTGCTGGTTACACACTCTTTTGAGTGTTATTCCATATTGTCAAAATATGCGCCGGGACGGAATGTGATGACTTCATAAAGAAGATACGTCATCCACCTTCTTGACCAATCATGGTACGTTCTTCCATGGTGTCATAGTGTGATGACATCATAATGCAGTCATAGGTTAACTTATCACTTTCTCCTTGATTTGACCTCTCTGATTATGGCGAGTGTACTGAGCAGAATGCTGATTTTCTGGCTTATCTTTGCTTTATTTGTTGCTGAAACAGCAGCATCTGAGAATGACCGACCATCCAGGTCTTCTCCCATCCCAGCTTATGCTGAAGGTAAGAACAATGTACTATATTATATGTAATATGGAGGCTTGTAGATAGAAATGCAGCAGTTGTGGATTCTCTAGTGTGAAGAACTCCCTTTTATTACATGTCTTTTATACATAGGGGTGATGTAAAGTGGGTGATCTCTTAAAAGCAGATCCCCAGGACCCCCCGTTATTACGGATCATTTGTCTCAGTACATGGGAGGCCGTTACCTTACTGTAATATACATGTTATGTGCACATAGTATATACTTATCTCTGGTATTGATAGAAATGTAATGATAAAGGAGGTGAACCCTTTACCGGTGACTACAGATGTACAATGTAGGACCCTCCAGTAATCCACAATCTTCTATTACATATCACTACGATGTTTGGCCCCAGATGTCACCAATGATAATAAAAGGTCGTGTGTTTCATTCTTTTCTTATAGGAGAAACACAACGTGTTTTTCTCAGAGGTTTGAGACAACTCAAACAAATCATGGATGAATTTCAGTCCGTACAAGGTAAGTTTATCTATTGCCACCATTTTATTCTACAATTGTCCTCCCATCTTAAAGGGGATAAAATCTCTGTTATGTCAATCACACAGAGATCACAGTGACTGGACCCCCAACTAACCTAAGAACAAGGGGGTCCTGTCCCCATACTGTAAATTATAAGGAATATTAGAAGTCATGTAGAAATGTCCTGAGCCGGCAGCCTGTTATATGTCATGCAGCTCCCTGGTGACTTCTAATATTCTTCTCAGTTACAGTAGGAGATACATGATCCCATATATAATAATAACAGATTGATACTATAAACATATGATGTATATTATACTCAGGATAGATAATACAGGAAACATAAATAACCAATAAATGTAATGTTCTTCACATAGGAACATCTGATGTACAAACTGAAAAACCTAAAACACGTCTGAGGAAAATAGTGGTGACTCTTCCTCCGACCATCAATGGTAAGTGTCTACTGGACGTCTTCTGTGTCTTCAATGGCAGAAAACTCATTATATTCATCATTTACATTGTTTATTTGATTTTTCTATAATATATTGTTTTATTATTTACAGAAAAGACGTCTGGCGAGATAATAAAACCATCGTCCATCGCCGTGCCAACATCCCCTGCAGGTAATATAATAACACATTATAGAACAGACTCATATCTATCCATAGAGGACATAACGGCTCCGCTTATACATGCAGCAGTCAGGGACAGAAGATACAAGTCTCAATCCCGCACATTGTCTTCCATGTCCACACTCAACATCCAGGAGGAGGAACCTGAAGACACTTATGGTCAGCAATGTATAGAAGGACGTCCAGTCAGGAGGAGGAATCCTGGAGACATTTCAGTAGACTAGAACCCCATTACTTCACCATATAGAGTCATGTATTACACTAGAACATGTTCCCTAATGATCCCCCAATGCTGATATATAGGGAGAGTAGGGAACAATAAGGCGTCTACTACATGTGGAGAAGGTGGGCTCCTCCATTATATTGTCTCCATAATAATGTTGTATGTGAATGACTCTCTGCTCTGTGCAGGACATCAGAATGGATTAGGATTATTGGGATTAGATCAACAATTTCTCTGTATTTTCTTCCAGGTCCAACAAGTGCAGTAATAACCAGCACAACACAGGGGTTTACATCCCCGACTGCTTCTGATCTACAGGAGATCGGTGAGTTCTCTAGATACATATATTGTCTGTTCTAGTACGAGGCTGACACTGGAATAAGATTCTCCATATATTGGGGTCACTTATTGTTATTTCTTTGTGAATAATTCTAATATGTCCTTGTTTATTATAGTAAAGACGTCTGCTGCAACTGAACAACCGTTGCCGACCACCACGACCACATCCCCTGCAGGTAATATAATAACACATTATAGAACAGACTCATATCTATCCATAGAGGACATAACGGCTCCGCTTATACATGCAGCAGTCAGGGACAGAAGATACAAGTCTCCATCCCGCACATTGTCTTCTGTGTCCACACTCAACATCCAGGAGGAGGAACCTGAAGACACTTGTGGTCAGCAATGTATAGAAGGACGTCCAGTCAGGAGGAGGAACCTGGAAACATTTCAGTAGACTAGAACCCCATTACTTCATCACATAGAGTTATGTAGTACGGAATTAATGGATTAGGATTATTGGAATTAGATCAACAATTTCTCTGTATTTTCTTCCAGGTCCAACAAGTGCAGTAATAACAAGCACAACACAGGGGTTTACATCCCCGACTGCTTCTGATCTACAGGGGATCGGTGAGTTCTCTAGATACATATATTGTCTGTTCTAGTACGAGGCTGATATATAGTACGAAAAATCTATATATAAAGTAGATGATTAATAATGCAGTTTAATTACTTCTATGTAATAGAATAGACTGGACAAACTATGAATAAATATATAGTTATGGAGGGTAATTTATGTACTTTTCTCACATAGGACACTCCAATGGAATTTCCACCAAAAAACAACTAAAATCCATCATTGTTCCACGTGGAATCCTCCATGGTAAGTTCATCTTGATCTTCTTGTTGTTCTCAGCCTCATATCTTGTTCTTCATGTGGATTCTACAATTAATAAAAATATAACACCTCCAAATGTCCCAGTGTAGAAGAAGCGGAGATGTAGAGGGGACTGGAAATCATGGAAATATTACAGGAAATATATATGACGCTCTTATCTGGAAATAATCATTCCTAAGAGAGTCTGAATACTCAGTTACATCCCTGTAGTCTATTTGGTAAAAAGGAAATCTTCAATAATAAAAGTGAATGTGAATTTTTATCATACAGGAGAAATCGGTTTTACCACAACAATTCAACCAAAGAAAATCCGGGTTGTATTTAGGACAAAGCTTGGTAAGTTCTGTCTGAGGAATTTCTTTATAACCTGTAAGACAATTAATCTCCTGAAAATTACATGTAACTATGACCCAATGTATTTCTATAGACAGTAATTGTCTCGAGGCAGTAGTAATATTACTATCTCATACAAAGAGGGACAATATGGTGGTAGATCCACCGCTATGTACAGAGACATACTGCACCCCTTTCCAGACTGGCACACCACTCACCAGTCTTTATATATGACCCATTAGAATAACATACAAGGATTTGGCCCTTTGCTTTACATGACGCTTTATTCCACTATCAATGAAGAAAAAATTTCCTGATGCAGTTCACACTCATATTCTGCATTGACTGACAACATACACTATGTTATCCTCCAACACACTATACCCCATAGCTTTACTGTGATGAGGGGCCAGTAATCTGGTTTAGTAGAATGAACAATAATATACTGCACAGTTGTATATTATGGTAGTGGACTGAATATGATGTAAGGAAATACATGTTCAGTGTTATGGCAATGCCCACTAATGCCACAGCCTGTTACCATTGGATATATCAGTCATTATAAGAGTAGATATACTGCTTACCAGCCACATATTTGGCCATTACCTGGGCACAGAGTGTTATGTCTTTTATCTTATGATTACAAGTTCTTCTATCTATTCCACTACTATAAGCATCACACACTTATATCTATAATATCACAATATCAGGATTCATACTTCATTTGTTTTTTACTTATAACCTCTAAAATAATTTTATTACTAATTTTCAGGTCGTAAAATCAATGAGGACATAGAAACATCCGACCATGCAGGTAACGTCTTCTCCAGTCTATTACATCATTCATATTATATATATAAACTTGTAAAGAATGACCCTCACAGATGTAATAAATAATAATGTACATGGGAATACATTTATTAACAGACTAACAAGTTAGTGGCTCTACAGGGGTTAAAATCATCTATTTCTCACACTTGACCCTGCAGGGTGACTATATTATTAGTCAGGGAAATGAAATCCCCAGTGACCACGATGTCCCCTCCATGTCACAGGCCAGTACACGGTTAACTAAAGGACCCTGTGATTGTGACATGGGTAGAAGAGGGATATTGGGGTCTATTGCAGTCACCAGGGAATTTTTAGGTTTTTGGTGTAGTTAGGTCTTGAATAGTAAATAAATTGCAGTAAATTATTTGCACCTCGGCAGCAGGATATTTTTTTACATCCATGATGCTTTTTAGTTTCAGGAAAAAGCCGACACTTTATAGTAGAAATCTAACTGCTCCAAATAATACAATACAAACCAAGCAGAACTGTAGATGCTGCAAATCAATGAAACATTTCTAAGAAATTGTAGACAATTGTTCTTAACCCCTTCCCGACATTTGCCGTACATGTACGTCATGGAAAGTACTGACTTCCCGCATCTTGCCGTACATGTACGCCAAATGTTTGGGACCGGCTCAGAAGCTGAGCCGGTCCCATCATCACCGGATCTCAGCTGTATCTTACAGCTGACATCCGGCTGTAACGGCGGGGACCGAAATTAGCTTCGATCCCCGCCATTAACCCCTTAAGTGCAGCGCTCAAACGCGATCGCTGCACTTAAGGTGTTTGCAGCTCATCGGAACCCCAGTAATGAAATTGCCGGGGTTCCGGTGGCTGCAATGGCAACCGGAGGCCTAATACTGGCCTCCCGGTCTGCCTAGCACCGAAGCCGGTCAAGATCCGCCCGGCGGCGGAGCCTGATCGGCTTCCGTAGCTGTCGGCAAGATGGCGCCGGGTCAGGAGCTGATCCGGCGTCATCAGCGGTGGAAGTCAGCTGTACTGTACAGCTGACATCCACCTGTAACGGCAGGAACCGGAGCTAGCTCCGATCCCTGCCATTAACCCCTTCGATGCAGCAATCGAAAGCGATTGCTGCATCGTAGCGGTTACTAGCATATCGCCAGCCCTGACAGGCAATCGGGACTGGCGACTGCTGTTATGGCAACAGGAGACACAATGGTCTCCTGCTCTGCCATTACGGAAGCCGATTTAGGCCCCGCCGGGAGGCGAAGCCTAATCGGCTTGCTGTCAGTGAATGACTGACAGATCTAATACATTGCACTACATAGGTAGTGAAATGTATTAGAAAAAAAAAAATCTGACCGTTGGAACTTCAAGTCCCCTAGTGGGACTTAAGAAAAAGTGTAAAAAAAGTATAAAAAAGTGTAAAAAAAAGTGCACAAAATAAAAGTTTGAAAACAGTAAAAGTTTCAAGTAATCAAATAAAACACAATCCCCCTTTTACTCTTATCAAGTCCTTTATTATTGAAAAATAATAATAAACCATATGTATTTGGTATCGCCACGACCGTAACGACCGGAGGTATCAAAATATTATATTATTTATTGCACGCGGTGAACAGCGTAAAAAAAAACGTAAAAAACGTTACCAGAGTTTCTGTTTTTTGGTCACTTTGCCCTACAAATATTAGAATAAAAAGTGATCAAAAAGTCGCACGTATCCAAAAATGGTACCTATAAAAACTATAGCTCGTCCCGCAAAAAACAAGCCCTCATACACCTCCGTCGACAAAAAAATTAAAAAGTTATGTTTCTCACAACTTGGCGACAGAAAAAATACATTCTTTTTACAAAAGTAATTTTATTGTGCAAAAAGTTGTAAAACATGAAAAAGTTCTATAAATTCGGTATCGCCGGAATCGTACTGACCCGCAGAATAAAGTTAACATGTAATTTATAACGCATGGTGAACGCTGTATAAAAAAAAAACGAAAAAAGCTGTGCCAGAATTGCGTTTTTTTGTTTACCTGGCCTCCCAAAAAATAGGATAAAAGGTGATCAAAAAGTCGCATGTACCCCAAAATGGTACCAATAATAACTACAGCTCGTCCCGCAACAAACCAGCCCTCATACCACTACGTCTATGAAAAATAAAATTAGTTATGGCTCCAATAAGTCAGGAAATAAAAAAATATGCAGTTGTGCCCGAGGGGAACATTTCTTCTGTTTGAAGAGGCGATTTTTCAAGGACCTAAAATTAGGGAACCAGGAAAGGGAGAGCCCAAACATATCTGCTGGAAGCGACGGTGCCCGTATTATACCAGGACAACACTTCCCAGCAAAATTCCCCAAACTACAAAGGCGCGGAGTGTGGACCAAAAGGGGGATAAGAAAGGACGCCACATATCAGTGCGACACCGGCCTGTGCAGAAAGGATTGCTTCACAGCGTAACACACATCTATGGATTATTTTATTGTTTTTTTACCCCATTATTATACCACCTGACTATGCCCCTTATATACTCCGCCCGGCTTACATATGCCCTACATTATAAACGGAAACACCAGTAAGACTCCAAACAAAACTACTACCAAGCAAAATCCACGCTCCAAAAGCCAAATGGCATTTCCTCCCATCTGAACCCTACAGCGTGCCCAAACAGCAGTTTCCTTCCACATATATGGCATCGTCATACCCGGGAGAACCCTTTTAGCAATTTTTGGGGTGTGTGTCTCCAGTGGCATAAGCTGGGCATGACATATTTGCCACTGAATGGCATATCTAGGGAAAAATATAAATTTTTAATTTGCACCATCCGGAGCGCATTCATTTATGGAAAAGACCTGTGGGGTGAAAATGCTCACTACACCCCTTAATAAATGCCTTGAGGGGTGCAGTTTCCATAGTGGGGTCACTTCCCAGGGGTTTATTTTTATTATTTCACATCTGAGCCTCTGCAGTTGTGAACCAATACTTTGTAAATCGCCAAATTAGGCCTCAATTTTACATGGTACCCTTTCACTCCTGAGCCTGGTCGACTGTCCAGGCAAGAGATTAGGGCCACATGTAGGGTGTTTCTAAAACCAGGAAACCCAGCATAATAATTAGAGAGCTGTCTCGTTATGGTGGCACAAGCTGGGCACCACATATTGTCCACATATCTGTGGAAAAAATCCCATTTTCACTCTGCAACATCGAGTTCACACTAATTTCTACAAAACACCTGCAGGGTTAACATGCTCACTACACCCGTAGGTAAAAGCATTGAGGGGTGTAGTTTCCAAAATGGGGTCACTTCTGGGGGGTTTCCACTGTTTTGGGCCCACAGGTGCCCAGAAACCAATCCAGAAACATCTGCACTCCAAATGGCGGTCCTTCCCTTCTGAGCCCTGCCGTGTGCCCAAACAGCAGTTTATGACCACATATGGGGTATTGCCGTACTCGGTAGAAATTGCTTTACAAATGTTGGGTTCTTTTTTTCCTTTATTTGTTGCGAAAATGAAAAAATTTGCGCTAAAGCTACGTCTTATTGAAGAAAAAGGATTGTTTTTATTTTCACTGCCCAATTCTAATAAATTCTATGAAACATCTGTGGGGTCAAAATGCTCACTACGCCCCTAGATGAATTCCTCAAGAGGTGTAGTTTCCTAAATGGTGTCACTTTTTGGGCGTTTTCATTGTTTTTTCCCCTCAGGGGCTTTGCAAAAGTGACATGGCCGCCGCAAACCATTCCTGCTCAATGTGATCTCCAAAAGCCAAATAGCGCTCTTTCCCTTTTAAGCCAAGCCGTGTCTCCAAACAGCCGTTTATTACCACATGTGGGGCATTGTTTTACTCGGGAGAAATTGCTTTACAAATTTTGTGGTGCTTTTTCTCCTTCAGTCCTTGTGGAAATGAGTAAAAATAAGCTAAACCTACATTTTCTTTGAAAAAATGTTGATTTTTATTTTCAGGGCCTACTTCCAATAATTTCTGCAAAAAACCTGTGGGGTCAAAGAGCTCACTATACCCCTAGATAATTTCCTCAATGGGTGTAGTCTCCAAAATGGGGTCACTTGTGGGGGGTTTCCACTGTTTTATCCCCTCAGGGACTTCGTAAATGTGACCTGGCCTCCGCAAACCATTCCTGCTAAACTTGAGCTCCAAAAGCCAAATAGCGCTCTTTCCCTTCTCAGCCCTGCCGTGTCTCCAAACAACCGTTTATTACCACATGTGGGGCATTGTTTTACTCGGGAGAGATTGGTTTACAAATTTTACGGTGCTTTTTCTCCTTCAGTCCTTGTGGAAATGAGAAAAAATTAGCTAAACCTACATTTTCTTTGAAAAAATTTAGATTGTCATTTTCAGGGCCTATTTCCAATAATTTATGCAAAAAACCTGTTGGGTCAAAACGCTCACTATACCCCTAGATAATTTCCTCAATGGGCGTAGTTTCCGAAATGGGGTCACTTGTGGGGGGTTTCCACTGTTTTGTCCCCTCAGGGGCTTTGTAAATGTGACATGGCCTCCACAAACCATTCCTGCTAAACTTGAGCTCCAAAAGCCAAATAGCGCTCTTTCCCTTCTCAGCCTCGCCGTGTCTCCAAACAACCGTTTATTACCACATGTGAGGTATTGTTTTACTCGGGAGAAATTGCTTTACAAATTTTACGGTGCTTTTTCTCCTTTAGTCTTTGTGAAAATGAGAAAAAAAATCGCTAAACCTACATTTTCTTTGAAGAAATGTTGATTTTAATTTTCACGGCCTACTTCTAATAATTTCTGTAAAAAAGCTGTGCGGTCAAAATGCTCACTACACCCCTAGATAATTTCCTTGAGGTGTGTAGTTTCCCAGATGGGGTCACTTTTGGGGGATTTTGACTGTTTTGGCACCGCAAGAGCCCTTCAAACCTGACATGGTGCCTAAAATTTATTCTAACAAAAATAAGGCCCCAAAATCCACTAGGTGCTCCTTTGCTTCTGAGGCCGGTGCTTCAGTCCAGTAGCACGCTACGGCCACATGTGGGATATTTCCTAAAACTGCAGAAACTGGGCAACAAATATTGAGTTGCATTTCTCTGGTAAAACCTTCTGTGTTATAAAAAAAATTGTACTAAATATTTATTTCTGCAAAAAAATATGAAATTTGTAAAATTCACCTCTACTTTGCTTTAATTCCTGTGACATGTGTAAAGGGTTAAGACATTTTCTAAATGCTGTTTTGAATACTTTGAGGGGTGAAGTTTTTAAAATGGGGTGACTTTTTGGGGGTTTCTAATATATAAGGCCCTCAAAGCCACTTCACAACTGAACTGGCCCCTGTAAAAATGGCCTTTTGAAATTTTCTTGAAAATGTGAGAAATTGCTGCTAAAGTTTAAAGCCTTGTGAGGTCATAGAAAAATAAAAGGATGTTCAAAAAACGATGCCAATCTAAAGTAGACATATGGGTGATGTTAATTAGAAACAATTTTGGGTGGTATAACTGCCTGTCTTACAAGCAGATACATTTAAATTGAGAAAAATGCTAATTTTTGCAATTTTTCGCTAAATTTTGGTGTTTTTCACAATTAAATACTGAACATATCGAGCAAATTTTGCCAGTAACATAAAGTCCAATGTGTCACGAGAAAACAATCTCAGAATCGCTTGGATAGGTGAAAGCATTCCGGAGTTATTACCACATAAAGTGACACATGTCAGATTTGAAAAATGAGGCTCGGTCAGGAAGGTCAAAAGTGGCTAAAGAGGGAAGGGGTTAATAAAGTGTAAATAATGAGGTAGATATTGTACCAGATCTGGACAACCTACCTCTAGAATAATAAAGGTTAATGGCTGGAATTTTATCATGTAGGTGAAACCGATATACAGAAAGAGCTAAAAATATTAAAGAAGATGATGGCTGGGACTAAAAAGAAGCGCGGTAAGTTCTATGTGAGGTAATTCTTTATAGACACTGAGATAATAACACTTATAATATAACATGGTATCTCATATAAACAGGGAGGCTATGGCTGTAGATCCACCTCTATATACAGAGACACAGCAGATCACACAGTAACACATGTAACTCTGAGACTCAGGTCAGGGAAAAGTTTCCTGATTGACATAATATCCATTTAATGACATTTCTAACAAGTAAATAATTATAAGATGCCGTTGAGTAAGAGAATATAAGTCACATACACTGGAATGATATAATAGAATTTGTGTTTGTGTCAGGACAGGCAGGTCCAGTGTCATGGTAATGCTCACTAATGCCACAGCCTGTTACCAGTGGATGTATCAGTCGTTATGAGAGTAGATATATACCAGTCACTGTCAGTCATATTTGGTCTGGACCTGGGCACAGACTGTTATGTCTCTTATCTTATGATGACAAGTTCTTCTATCTATCCCAATATTAGAAGCATCACACAGTTATAGCTATAATATCACAATATCAGGATTTGTATTACTTGTTTTATTCTAACTTCATGGAATTTTAAATTATTTCATTTTTAATTTTTAGCTCGTAAAATCAATGCAGGAAAAACATCTCCTGAGAAGGCAGAAACCATCTACCGTGCAGGTAACGTTTACTTCAGTCTTTAAGATCATTCTTGTCATTGATATAAATGTTATATACACAGATATGGGGCTCATGTACAGCACCATGTTATGCCTCTATACCACCTCCGAGTTATACAGAGTCGTAATATGGCGCCCATAGACATGTGGAGGGTTTTCGGTCTGATTCCATATTAATCTGACATAGAGCGCCTATAGCTCCATAGTACAGAGCTGCAGGAATTGTGTTCTCCTCTGTACAGGCTCCGTGCACACGCCATATACTGACATTTATACATAACATTCACACCAGAAATAAGTAGTGACCAGAAGAAAACATTTACTAATGATGAACTGTGTGACACGTCTTATTTCCAGAATTATCACCAGCGCCACCAGATTATGAGGAGGAGTCCTATCCCTGGATGGAAGACACAACAACTGAACGTAAGCTTCTCTACTCTCCCACATCTCTCATCTCTGTAATACAGTTCTGATAATCAATTATTGATTTTCTAATCATTTTCTTGTTTTCCAACAGCCTCTTATCAAACAACCATAAAAACACCACCAGCCCCAGCAGCAATCCAGAAACTAACAGTGCGTCTAGCAGCAGCAAGAAAAATGGCTGCAAAAATGAAAACAACGGCGCATACAGCAGCCGCAATAAGAGCGCCAACCATCCGTACAACAGCGCATACAGCAGCCGCAATAAGAGCGCCAACCATCCGTACAACAACAGCGCATACAGCAGCCGCAATAACAGCGTCTCCAGCCACACAACAAGATCTTGCAGCCACTGCCAGCATTACAGACGACAGCCTGAGAAAAATCCTGATCATCAGCGGTGCTGTCGGCGTTCCACTCCTGCTGGTCGCTGCCCTGTTAGTGCTGCTACTAGTGAAGCTGCACAACATTCAGAAATTGCTGGAAAGAGAAAGTGTCTGATGAGCGCTGCTGCTTGTAGAATATCGCTTGTTCTGGCACATGACATCTTGGCTGGTAAAGTAGGTCAACATCTGGATTGAACATAATGGCGGCTGTGAAGGGTTTCGTTGAGAAGACTCCTCCATCTTTTCAGTGGTGATCCATCATCAGAGGCGTAACTTGTAGCTCCTGTGTCCCAATGTAAAATCTACAACAGGGCCCCGACCTACCATATATCATCTATAATACTGGTGTCTTCTTATGTGGCCAAGGGCTTTTGGGCCCCTCAGACTCCAGGGCCCGGGTGCACCCCCTATAGCTACGCCCCTGTCCATCATTATCATAACTATGAAGACAGTATTAGGGAGTCCTGGTGATTGCCGGTGTGATGTGGGTGTTTCCACCATTATGTCAGTGTAGTGATATCATAGACTGACAATAGCGCACTATTAATTTACCACACATTCTTTGGTAGAAGCAGCTACGAGACTTTCCATTCTTGCTGTGAGGAAAGTGCGATAACAACTGCACAGATAATCATTACATCAATAAACTTCTACCACTCATCTGTGTCTGTGGAGCGTTGTATTAATAATATTCCTTATCTGAGTGAAAAGCGACTTCACATATAGAAAGGCTTCGCTCGGAGGGGGCTACCGGGGCACTTGCCCAAGAAGCAGAATGTGGGGTGTGCGCAACATGGGCTCCCTCCAGATTTAAAAAGAAATGATAAAAATCGTCCGTTATCTATTGGTCTAATCCTATAGATAGCAGCATGTATACTTCTCTCCTGGCTCTTCTTCAGCTCCGGGCATGGGGTTTCGATGCTGGTTAGCGTCAGGACACATTCTGTACCGCTAGGAGCTGAAAAAAATACGGAAGAAAGGTGGGTAAGTATATAGTTTGGGGTCTGAATATGTATTTATATCATGTCAGGAGTTAGATGTTAATATGGAGGCCCAGTCTGGTATGTGAATTAATTTAGGGTTCTGTTCTACAGTATATTAATAAATAAATATATTTATGTAGGTCTGAAACTAATATAGTAGTTTGATATTAATATAGGGATTGAGCCTGGGGTCTGATATTAGCCACTTCTGACATTTGACATCATAGATCCTTTTTATATACAGTGAAGGAAATTATTTGATCCCTTGCTGATTTTGTAAGTTTGCCCACTGTCAAAGACATGAACAGTCTAGAATTTTTAGGCTAGGTTAATTTTACCAATGAGAGATAGATTATATAAAAAAACAAAACAGAAAATCACATTGTCAAAATTATACAGTGGAGGAAATAAGTATTTGATCCCTTGCTGATTTTGTAAGTTTGCCTACTGTCAAAGACATGAACAGTCTAGAATTTTTAGGCTAGGTTAATTTTACCAGTGAGAAATAGATTATATATAAAAAAAAAAAAAATAATCACATTGTCAAAATTATATATATTTATTTGCATTCTGCACAGAGAAATAAGTATTTGATCCCTTTGGCAAACAAGAATTAATACTTGGTGGCAAAACCCTTGTTGGCAAGCACAGCAGTCAGACATTTTTAGTAGTTGATGATGAGGTTTGCACACATGTTAATGGAATTTTGGCCCACTCCTCTTTGCAGATCATCTGTAAATCATTAAGATTTCGAGGCTGTCGCTTGGCAACTCGGATCTTCAGCTCCCTCCATAAGTTTTCGATGGGATTAAGGTCTGGAGACTGGCTAGGCCACTCCATGACCTTAATGTGCTTCTTTTTGAGCCACTCCTTTGTTGCCTTGGCTGTATGTTTCGGGTAATTGTCGTGCTGGAAGACCCAGCCACGAGCCATTTTTAATGTCCTGGTGGAGGGAAGGAGGTTGTCACTCAGGATTTGATGGTACATGGCTCCATCCATTCTCCCATTGATGCGGTGAAGTAGTCCTGTGCCCTTAGCAGAGAAACACCCCCAAAACATAATGTTTCCACCTCCATGCTTGACAGTGGGGACGGTGTTCTTTGGGTCATAGGCAGCATTTCTCTTCCTCCAAAAATGGCGATTTGAGTTAATGCCAAAGAGCTCAATTTTAGTCTCATCTGACCACAGCACCTTCTCCCAATCACTCTCAGAATCATCCAGATGTTCATTTTCAAACTTCAGACGGGCCTGTACATGTGCCTTCATGAGCAGGGGGACCTTGCGGGCACTGCAGGATTTTAATCCATTACGGCGTAATGTTTTACCAATGGTTTTCTTGGTGACTGTGGTCAAAGCTGCCTTGAGATCATTAACAAGTTCCCCCCGTGTAGTTTTCGGCTAAGCTCTCACCTTCCTCAGGATCAAGGATACCCCACGAGGTGAGATTTTGCATGGAGCCCCAGATCGATGTCGATTGACAGTCATTTTGTATGTCTTCCATTTTCTTACTATTGCACCAACAGTTGTCTCCTTCTCACCCAGCATCTTACTTATGGTTTTGTAGCCCATTCCAGCCTTGTGCAGGTCTATGATCTTGTCCCTGACATCCTTAGAAAGCTCTTTGGTCTTACCCATGTTGTAGAGGATAGAGTCAGACTGATTAATTGAGTCTGTGGACAGGAGTCTTTTATACAGGTGACCATGTAAGACAGCTGTCTTTAATGCAGGCACCAAGTTGATTTGGAGCGTGTAACTGGTCTGGAGGAGGCTGAACTCTTAATGGTTGGTAGGGGATCAAATACTTATTTCTCTGTGCACAATGCAAATAAATATATATAATTTTGACAATGTGATTTTCTTTTTTTTTTTTTATATAATCTATCTCTCACTGGTAAAATTAACCTAGCCTAAAAATTCTAGACTGTTCATGACTTTGACAGTGGGCGAACTTACAAAATCAGCAAGGGATCAAATACTTATTTCCTCCACTGTATATATTTATTTGCATTGTGCACAGAGAAATAAGTATTTGATCCCCTACCAACCATTAAGAGTTCAGCCTCCTCCAGACCAGTTACACGCTCCAAATCAACTTGGTGCCTGCATTAAAGACAGGTCTTACATGGTCACCTGTATAAAAGACTCCTGTCCACAGACTCAATGAATCAGTCTGACTCTAACCTCTACAACATGGGCAAGACCAAAGAGCTTTCTAAGGATGCCAGGGACAAGATCATAGACCTGCACAAGGCTGGAATGGGCTACAAAACCATAAGTAAGACGCTGGGTGAGAAGGAGACAACTGTTGGTGCAATAGTAAGAAAATGGAAGACATACAAAATGACTGTCAATCGACATCGATCTGGGGCTCCATGCATCTCACCTCGTGGGGTATCCTTGATCCTGAGGAAGGTGAGAGCTCAGCCGAAAACTACACGGGGGAACTTGTTAATGATCTCAAGGCAGCTGGGATCACAGTCACCAAGAAAACCATTGGTAACACATCACGCCGTAATGGATTAAAATCCTGCAGTGCCCGCAAGGTCCCCCAGCTCAGGAAGGCACATGTACAGGCCCGTCTGAAGTTTGCAAATGAACATCTGGATGATTCTGAGAGTGATTGGGAGAAGGTGCTGTGGTCAGATGAGACTAAAATTGAGCTCTTTGGCATTAACTCAACTCGCCGTGTTTGGAGGAAGAGAAATGCTGCCTATGACCCAAAGAACACCGTCCCCACTGTCAAGCATGGAGGTGGAAACATTATGTTTTGGGGGTGTTTCTCTGCTAAGGGCACAGGACTACTTCACCACATCAATGGGAGAATGGATGGAGTCATGTACCGTCAAATCCTGAGTGACAACCTCCTTCCCTCCACCAGGACATTAAAAATGGCTCGTGGCTGGGTCTTCCAGTACGACAATGACCTGAAACATACAGCCAAGGCAACAAAGGAGTGGCTCAAAAAGAAGCACATTAAGGTCATGGAGTGGCCTAGCCAGTCTCCAGACCTTAATCCCATCGAAAACTTATGGAGGGAGCTGAAGATCCGAGTTGCCAAGCAATAGCCTCGAAATCTTAATGATTTACAGATGATCTGCAAAGAGGAGTGGGCCAAAATTCCATCTAACATGTGTGCAAACCTCATCATCAACTACAAAAAACGTCTGACTGCTGTGCTTGCCAACAAGGATTTTGCCACCAAGTATTAAGTCTTGTTTGCCAAAGGGATCAAATACTTATTTCTCTGTGCACAATGCAAATAAATATATATAATTTTGACTATGTGATTTTCTGTTTTTTCTTTTTATATAATCTATCTCTCACTGGTAAAATTAACCTAGCCTAAAAATTTTCTAGACTGTTCATGTTTGTGACAGTGGGCAAACTTACAAAATCAGCAAGGGATCAAATACTTATTTCCTTCACTGTGTATATATATATATATATATATATATATATATAATTTTTTTTTTTTTTATGAGGGCAGGGTTTTTCCAGGATTTTCCAGTGATGACCTCTAGGACCTACACCGATCATCAGAACGACGATCAAGTGAATGGTGGGGAACTGCCGTGACAATGAAGGGGCCAGAGAACTGTGACCCCTTCATTAGACTTTCTTCTAGTTAGTCTTCACTTCTTCTAGTTGGTCTCCTTTAAATAAATACAGTACAATAAACACTCAGGTTTCCTTTGCTTATATTACTTATTTTTTTTTTTTTTGTAAATTCTTTATTTTTTGTTTTAAAGTATTCTAGGGGGGGGGGATGGGGTACAGAAGAAAAAAAACAAGGGATGGGTGGGATAGTAACACAATAACAGGTCATGTTAAACATATTCCCCTTGGGGGAACTAGCTGACTAATACAAATAATCAGTAACTATCTAATTAGCGTATTTATTTGTAATAGAAGAACACATTTATAGAGTTATACTTGCACAGGGTCTCGAGAAGGTATCTGCTTGTTGGCCCGATGTGTGAACTATATTTTCTTATGACGTGGTGTTAATTCGTTATGTTTGTGGTAAGTGGGATTCTATGTCTTTTGAGCCATAAAATGTAGACCAGTCATTCCAGATGCTCATATATTTATCATATTGTAAGTTCCTAGACCATTTGTTTCTTTCATAGGATTGGATGAGATTGATCTCTTTTAACCATTCTAGAATTGTAGGGGGATTTGTATCTTTCCAATGTCTCGCTATTAGAGTTTTTGCTGCGTTCAAAAGGTGAGGTATAGTGGAATTTGAGTTACTATATTGATGAGTAGTATCTAGATTGAGTAATACCAGTTCTGGTGTAAGAGTGATAGTTTTTCCAGTATATTTGTTTAAGATCGATTCAATAGATTGCCAAAAGTGGGAAATATCACAGCATTTAAACCATATATGTAACATGGTACCTTTTTCTTTATTGCATCTCCAACATATAGGTGAATGATTCTGATCTATTTTATTTAATATGTCCGGGGTTTTATACCATGTTGTTATGATTTTATAATTGAGTTCCTGGATTTTTGTAGAAACGGAGAACGAGTGGGAGTTCTTAAGAATCAATTTAGATTGTTCCGACGTGAAGGCGATGTTTAAGTCATTTTCCCACTTCAATAAATATGATGGGAGTGCCTGTGGGGCTATAAGAAATTTATATAGTTTCGCTATTTGGCCTTTGACTGGTCTGTTTTGGGATTTTATAAGATTAATTAAATTCCTCTGATTTAAGTCAGTAATGTCCGGGAGGAAAGGTTTGATGGATCCCAGTATGACCTCCGTTTCTTGTGGGGTTAAATTTAGGCCTTCCAGGTTAGGTATCGACTTCAGATCTGAAATGATATTATTGTTTGCAATGAGATGTCTAACCGGTAGTTTCGCTAAGCCTTTATCTCTGGTTAGTCTTTGTTTTAGAGATCTGCATCTATTCGGTATGAGGAATGAAAAGGGTGTGGCCTCACAAATCTTTGGTATGAGATTGTATTTTTTATTGAGTTTATGCCAAATTCTTAACGTGTTATTAATCAGGGTATTTACAACTGATTTATATTGGAATTTATTATATGGGGTGGTCCAGATGTAGTTTTCCAAGTTTTTATCCAGCATGGCCATTTCAATATCTGACCATAATTTCCGGCCGGGATACACATAACATTCAAGTATTCTGTTTAAATGTACAGAATCACTATATTTCTCAAAATCTGGTAGCCCTATGCCTCCCGAGTTCTTGGAACGCGTTAAAGTGTCATGTTTTACCCTATGTCCTTTAGTTTGCCAGATAAATTTAGATGTTAATTTCTTGAGCGTAGTGAAAAAGAATTGTGGCAAGCTAATCGGGAGTGTTTGGAGGAGGTATAAAACTCTTGGCAGGATTATCATTTTAATAATATTAGATCTTCCAAACCACGATGTTTGTATCGAATTCCAAGAATTAAGGTCTTTCTCTATTTTTTCCAATAATGTTTTGAAGTTTAGTTCATAAAGTTTTGAAAAATTTGGGTTTATCTGTACACCCAGATATTTGATACTGGCAGAATTGTTTTTAAAGGGAGATAGTTTTAATAAGGAATTCCAGTTTTCCGTATTGATATTTATATTCAAGAGTTCTGATTTAGAATTATTAATTTTGAAATTGGATATTGAGCTAAAGATTTTGAACTCATCACTCAGATTCTTGAGCGACTTTAGAGGGTTAGATAGAATAATAAGCATGTTGTCTGCAAATGTGGCTGTTTTATGTTCAATTTTGTTGCATGTTATGCCATTAATGTTTGGGTTGTCTCTAATTTTTTGGGCCAAGACTTCCATTGTTAGGACAAATAGTAACGGGGATAAAGGACAGCCTTGTCTTGTGCCGTTCCTAATTTCAAACGATGAGGATAGCTCGCCATTGATCTTAATTTTAGCAGAAGGATTTATATATAGAGCCATTATTTTATCTAGTATGAAGTCTGGGAAGCCAAATTTTATAAGGGTTAATTTTAGAAATTGCCAATCTACCCTATCAAACGCTTTTTCTGCGTCGATCGCCAGGAGGGCTATCGAGATATTATGTCTTTGGGCATATTGAATAATGTTGAGTATTCTCATTGTATTATCTTTTGTTTCTCTGTTTGGAATAAAACCCGCTTGTTCGGGGTTTATAAGTGACGGTAATAATGGCTGTATTCTGTTTGCAATTACTTTAGCATATATTTTGACATCGTTATTTATTAGTGATATTGGCCTATAATTGCTACAAACTGTAGGATCTTTTCCCTCCTTTGGGATTAGGGTTAAGTGGGCCGTCGTAGATTCTTTCCGGAATGGGTTGGCCAAATTGGTGTTATTCAGGTAGTGAGTAAGTTACGGGGTCAAAATGTCCTTAAATTCTTTATAGTAGGTAGCTGAAAATCCATCAGGGCCTGGGCTCTTTCCTTTTGGGCTTTTCATAATTATTTCTTCAATTTCCTGGGGTGAAAAGGGGGCACTAAGTATAGTTTTTTGAGGGTCAGAAATCTTAGGTAGTTCAACTCCATCCAACACTGTATTTATTTTTTGTGTCTTATCTTGATAAGATTGCTTATTGGTCTCTAGATTGTAAAGTTCTTCATAATAAGCGTTAAAAACTTTAGCTATGTCTTCTGTTGTATGTTTGAGGGTGTTCGCTTTATCCTTTATTTTTGGGATGTAGGTTGTTGTATCATGTTTTTTAACCAGGGAGGCAAGTTTTTTGCCGAATTAATCAGAGTGTATATATGAAGTAAACTTAGCATAATGTAGGTACTTTTCTGTGTTGAGATTCAATATATCTTTAAGTTCCGATCTCAATCTAAATAAGTCTTTTTCAGTCTTAAGACAAAGAGTTTTTTTGTGTAACTGCTCTAGTTTTTGGATCTTTACTAATAATTCGTTCATCTCTTTATTTTTTTCTCTTTTTTTCCTGGAACCTAGTTCAATCAAACATCCCCTGATAATCGCTTTGTGGGTTTCCCATATGTTAGCATTACAAAGGCCATCTGGGCAGTTCTCGTTGAAGAAGTGTTTTAAACACTCTGAGATGTATGTTTTGTCCTCTGTGTGTTTCAAAAGACTTTCATTAAATTTCCAATTAAATGCCCGTCTCTCTTTAGGGTTCCATTCCAATGAGAGAAAGTGGGGAGCATGATCTGAGTGTGTTATCAGACCGTAGCTTGTTTTTTTTATTAAACCAAGCATAGTGTGTGGTACTAGTATATAGTCAATTCTAGAGTATTTTTTATGAACTGGTGAGAAAAAGGAGAACTCCTTAGTGGTTGGATATTTTATTCTCCATACGTCAATTAGTTGTGATTCTGCTAATAATTTTCTGATAAGCTTAAGTTGTTTGTATGTTAACGCGGAGGAGCTGTTAGAAGTATCTAACGAAGGTTGTAGTGGTACATTGAAATCCCCTCCTAATATTAGCAATCCTTCTTTGAAATGCTCTAAGGTCTCGAGTGTAGATTTAATGAACTTGACTTGTCCTACATTTGGGGAGTAAATATTTGCGAAAGTAAACATTTTATCAAAGATACTGCCCTTGACAAATACGAATCTTCCCTCTGGATCTATCTTGGTTTCTTTTAGCTTAAAATGTGTTCTTTTATTAATAACTATGGATACTCCTTTATTTCTCTTAAGGGGAGATGAAGAGTTAAACCATTGAGTGAAGGTTTTGTTTTTTGTAAGGGGGGTGTATGATTTTTTAAAGTGGGTTTCTTGGAAGAATATAACATCAGTTTTCAGTTTTTCTAGAAATTGTAGAATTTGGAGTCTCTTATGCGGGATATTGATACCTTTTACATTATACGTAACAATATTCAGTTCAGCCATAATCTAAATGGAAAGATGTAGCGGCCGAGTTTTGTATAGTCAGCATGTTGATATTGCAGTACAATGTGTAGGGAGATTTAAAGAGGATAGGAGAGGGTGATTCTAGAGAGTCGGGAAGAAAAAAAAGGAAAGAACATGTTTCAAAAGTGAAAACAATTATTGTTTTATGCAGCTGGTTGGAAACAGAGGGGTCTCCTCTTTCCATACCAGAGTAGTTTGCAAAAAAAATTACCATTCTTGGGGGGAGGTGTCAGGCCTCAATTATAGTAATGGAGTCTCACACTCCTGGGGCTCCCCCCAGCAAAATCTTAGGAAATAGTTAGCAAGAATAACAACCAACATCAGCTATACCATGTATTGATAACAAAACTATGTCATGGAATTATGATAGCTAGCGAACCATAAAATACTATAAATTCAAGGTCAGTGAACATTAGAGAATAAAGGATATATCTTAGGCTCTTAAAATGCTCATGGACCCTGATGGATCATAACCGAGAAAGAACAAAAAGAAAGCAGAGAAAAATAAAAATAAATAAATAAATACTTCCAAAATCTGAAGAAGAATGATATCTTGGTTTGTAGACTCTATAGATGAGTAATGTTCTCCAGTCTATTCCGTTTTAATTTCGTTCCTCTCTGTCCCGTCCTTTGGGGGTTTTTGATGGATCAGCCTCTGATTTTTTCATTCTTTTGGTTTTTAGTGGTGTCGTTTTCTCCCATTCACCTGAAGTGGGAATAGATGGTAAATTCAGTTTTTCTTCTGATGTAATCCAATCTGGGATCTGTATATGATTTAATTCCAGTTTGTTTAGCACATAAGGAAGGTCATCTGGCGTCTTGATTGTTAGCGTTTTGTTTGCCCAGGAGATCATCAGTCCAAATGGAAACAGCCATCTATATATAATGTTTCTTTCCCTGAGGGCTCTAGTTAGTGGTTGTAGTTGTCTCCTCAGATCCAGAGTAAGTTTTGAAAGGTCTTGATAGATTTGGATTTCATTCTCCTCGTACTCGATCTTTTTCGCACTTCTGGATTTTGCCAGTATCTCTTCTTTGGCCCTGAAACTTTGGAGGCAGCACAAGATATCTCTGGGTTTGTCTTGGCCTATCGATTTTGGTCTGAAGTCTCTGTGAGCTCTTTCTAGCCCAATATCAGGGTTTTCTTCTTTACCCAAAAGTTCATTGAAAATTCGGTTCAATACCATTGGTATATCTTTGTCTGGTACCAGTTCGGGTATGCCTCTTATTCGTAGGTTATTTCTCCTTGATCTGTACTCCAAGTCGTCTATGTGGAGTTTTTGCAGATAGATTTCTTTTTGTTTATCAAGGAGGATTTCTGTGACTTTTTCTGAGTGTTGGATGATTTGGGTGCAAGTTTCTTCCAGAGTATGAACCCTTGTGAAGACTTGTCTCACGTCACCTCGTAGTTCGGATATGTCATCTTTCACTGTTTGAGTAAATTCTTTAAATAGGCTCTTTCATTCAGTGGTTGGCAAAGTTTTTATGTAGTCTTTAAGATCCATCTTGTCTTGTGATGTTTCCGCTTCTTCTTCGCTGTCTGACCAAATAGATGCTGTTGATTGTTCGTTTGTTTTATCGTCCGTCTTTGGTCTGTTGCCTTGTTTATTGTCAAAGGTCAGTTTTTTGTTGGGTTTGTCGTTTTCAGATGCTTTTTTGGGGTTTTACTATTTCTTTCTTCGCTCGGGTTTCTGGATGTTTTTCCCATGGTTGTTTGTTAGAATGTAATTTTGCTGGGGAGAATGAGGTAGGAATTATTTTTTCATTGCACTTTGGTCGTGTGTTGGTAAGTTGATCTTATATTTTGTTTTCTTGAGCGCATTACTTTGTCTCTTGTGTTGAGGATGTTTTCCTTGTATGGCACTGGGGATTCTTTAAGTAGTTCTAAAGAATTAGTAAGTGATAGGATGGCTGGATGATAGTTCTTGTGTCGCAATGCTTGTCCCTTATACTGGGTATTTTTTCCCTTGTACAGTACTAGGGCTGTTTAAATAGTTCAGTGGTTATGATGAATGACAAGCGAGTTAGATGATATATCACATGCAATATTGTTTTGCTCCTGATATATGGGATATTTTCCTTGCATAGGACTAGGACAAATTAGGTAATGTTAGGTAATGTTCCTTATATCGTTACAGCTTGTTTTTTTTTTTTTAATATATATATATTTTTTTAATTGCATATACAGTGTGGGGGGGGGGGGGGACTTGTTGCTATCCCAGCACTAAAAAATAGCTCCTGTTTCCACACTTCTGCACACCTATCCTCAAGCTGGAAGGCAGGGAGACACGACTTGGCAGTTTGTCCTTTACCCTGCACTGCTATGGTCTGCTGGTATTGTCCTAGCTAGTGACACTCCGGTCACTTCCTCCGTGCCTCTGCACCAGGACTAGGATCGCGTCTGGGGCCGGCCGAAAATTTAGTCCGTGGCTTCAATGGTGCCGCTAGGCCGCCGCCACAAAGGTCTGTATAACCGCTCCGAACTCACCGGCACTAGATCCCCCGGTCAGCGGTACCGTCCGATGTGCTGTACGGCCCCTTCCTTTTTTTTTCTTTTTTTTTTCCCCAGTGTTCTGGAGCTGCGTTCGGTGCTGGGCCGGCCGGAAATTTAGACCGCGGCTTCTAGGGTGTCGCTAGGCCGCGACGGCAAAAGTCTGTGTGTTGGCTCCAATCTCCCCGGTGCTGGGTCCCGCAGGTCGTCGGAACCGCTAGAAGTGATGTAGGGTGCCGGTGAGGCTTTTTGGTATGTTTTTTTTTAGTCGAGTCTCCGGAGCCCCGGTAAATCGCGTCCTCTCTGTCTCTGCCGTTAGCCACGCCCCCTATATTACTTATTTTTAATGTCAGAAACCATTCAGTGTAACAACAATAGGAAACATTAGAAAGGGGGCAAATACTTTTTCAGATTACTGAACTTAAATACAGCACACTTTTAAAGGGCTATTTCCCCTGCCCTTTCAGCTATAGGACAAGTAATGATCATGGTGGGGTGCTAAGAAAGTAATACACACATTGTATCCCTGCATACAGTAAATATGATATGATTGGGACTATTCTCCATGTCTCATGCAATATATATAGGCAAACCTCCTAACCGTGCCAGGCGGCTGGTGGTTTGTCCCGGTTTCAACTGTTTGTAAAATCTTCAGTGGGTCTTTTGCTGTTTCCCTTGGATTCTTTCTCACCTCTTTCCACATTGCCTGTTTTGCTCTTGGATTGATCTTAAGAGGATGCTCACTCCTACGGAGAGTAGTAACAGTCCTGAATATTCTCCATTTGTACACCGTTTACCTACACGTGGATTAAGGTACACCCAGGTCTTTCGTAATGCTGCAGTAGCCTTTCCCAGATTCATGTATCTCTATTACACGAGCCCGTCTTCTGAGACATTCTGAAAGATGTTGTCAATAACCAGGCTTTGTGTGCTTTTATTTAATAAGCAGAGCACCTGTGAAACCCACACTTCCGACCTCACCTCCTTAATTGAAACACCTTTTGCCAGTTAGCTCTTGGAGAAGTCATTAACACAGAGGTTCACTTACTTTTTCCTCTTGCACTGTGAATATTTACTTAATGTGCTCAATAAACGACATGAAAAGTACAACCTCTTGGTCTGTTATCACTTTAGATTGTGTTTGTCTAAAATTGTGACATTCTATTAGTAATCAATGCAGTAATTCAGGTACTTCCAAAGGGTTCACTAAGGCTACGTTCACATCTGCTCCAGGGTCCCGTTCCGACGTTCCGTATGAGTTTTCCGTCAGAACGAGACCCTGTCTCGATTTCAATGGTTCCGTTTGGTTAAGTTGTGCAAGGGTTCCGTCGTTGACTGAATCAATAGCGTAGTTGACTACGCTATTGAATCCGTCAAAACAACGGAACTCTTGTACAACAAAGACAAACGGAAATCATTGGCACTGGATCCGTTACCATTGAAATCAATCGTGATTGGAAAGGAAATCTATGATTTACGTTTGTGTCAGTTAGGTCTCCGTTCCGACGTAAAGCTCCGACACAACGTTGGAACGGAGCACTGACGCAGATGTGAATGAAGCATTACTTTGTCTTGCAACTGTAAGTGCAATCCAGCCTTGAACCTCAACGCATGCAAGTACATCCATCGAGTATAGAGCATCATTGCAAGTAATAAATAATTGAATACCTATCATGGGTCATGAGTGCTGCCAAAGTGATTTTTTCCAAAAAAGCTGTTTGTAGATGGGCCACTTTCCTATGGGACCTGATTTATCCATAGAGGCAGGCCATGCAACCGCTATAGGGCCTGTGGTGAGAGAGGGCTTTGCACTGAAGTGCTTTTACTTCTTGCTGAGTTATACCGTTTGCCTGCCACTAGAGGGAGCTTGCGGCATAAAAAAATCATATAGCTCCATTGAGTTCAATACTAGCTATATTAATCCATATGCAGTGAGCTCCCCCTAATGGTGGCTGCATGCAGTCAAAATTATAATTTTTAATAAGAAGTAGTCACCCACATATCACTTTCTCTTCTGGCTGGTGGAAGTCATCCTTTTGCCAGAGCTCATTCATGTAGGATGTAGCTCGGTCTGTTATTCTATGTGTCCCTATGATAACTCTACATGTTCTAAAAGCTTATGTAACTTAAAACGTCCTGGGCCCATCTCCTTGAAGCACAATTAGTCAGGAGCATAATTGAATTTCAGAAGATGTAACACACATTGGTAGATCAAGAAAAGTTCTGAGCACTCACTGGTGGATGTAGAAAGGATCTTTTGACCCTTCTTCACATGTACAGGGTGCCATATATATGGACTTAGCCACATTGTTTCCAGGCATCTTTATACAGGAGCCAAGAGATAGGCAGAAGGGTTCCGTTTTTTAGTAATTATGCTTTATTAACATATGCGTTTAGGGTATTCACCTGGATTTCTCATGAGAAAATGTGTGTAAATGTAATCCAAAAGTGTACAACCCCTTAAAGCAATGGTGTCAAATAATGTATGAATTTAAGCCACAAGTTAAGAGTAACATGCTAGAAGCATTGCTGAAAGCACAACATTTTATTAGTGGATCCTGTGATAATAAATAAGAACACAGTGTTTACAGGAAAAAGACACAAGACTTATCTCTGCTATTTAAGACATCGGAGAGAGCACATTTTCATTCTAGACACATATATTAGCATAAGCACAACATCTCCTGCACTCAGTAACACAGCCACAAATCCCACAATGGGTTAAAAACTGGTTGAATGGAACAGCTACCCTGCAAGTCAGCACCGGGGTCCCCTCTGAACACCCTACACCCACATCGACTTCAACATTTGGCGTTCTCGGCAGGAGGTTTTCGATGTTATAGCTTTAGTCTTGCATTAAAGGTCTTTCTGAGCAACGTATTAGTCTTGGCTAGTTGATAAGTACTGATGAAGTAATGTAAGAACCTTGACTACACTTGCGATAAAATAAATTAAAAAAATTAAAAGATTTAACTATTGGTGAATTGTATTGACGTAATGTTTAATAGATGGTTGTCATGAACAAGAAATGTCTTCTTCTAATCACTGATTTATTTTCTCACAGAGATGTATAATTCTAAATCCATATCCTGAATTTAGCAACACCGAGATGTTTCTATAAGGTGACCTTTCACTGAAGTACAAAAGAATGACCTGGGTGTCGAGTTAAAGAGGGGCGTGAATGGTTGCTAGGAAGGACAGGTCTTGTGGGGCATTCTAATTCAACCCGAGTATGCCCACACACATGCAAACATACAACTGATACCTATGAATGATTTACATATGAGTATATGTACCAAAGTACAAATACATACATACATACATACATACATACATACATACATACATACATATATACATACACTACCGTTCAAAAGTTTTGGGTCACTTAGAAATGTCCTTATTTTTGCAAGAAAAGCACAGTTTTTTTCAATGAAGATAACATTAAATTAATCAGAAATACACTCTATACATTGTTAATGTGCTAAATGACTATTCTAGCTGCAAACGTCTGGTTTTTAATGCAATATCTACATAGGTGTATAGAGGCCCATTTCCAGCAACCATCACTCCAGTGTTCTAATGGTACATTATGTTTGCTAACTGTGTTAGAAGGCTAATGGATGATTAGAAAACACTTGAAAACCCTTGTGCAATTATGTTAGCACCGCTGTAAACAGTTTTGCTGTTTAGAGGAGCTATAAAACTGACCTTCCTTTGAGCAAGTTGAGAATCTGGAGCATTACATTTGTGGGTTTGATTAAACTCTCAAAATGGCTAGAAAAAGAGAGCTTTCATGTGAAACTCGACAGTCTATTCTTGTTCTTAGAAATGAAGGCTATTGCATGCGAGAAATTGCCAAGAAACTGAAGATTTCCTACAACGGTGTGTACTACTCCCTTCAGAGGACAGCACACACAGGCTCTAACCAGAGTAGAAAGAGAAGTGGGAGGCCCCGCTGCACAACTGAGCAGCAAGACAAGTACATTAGAGTCTCTAGTTTGAGAAATAGACGCCTCACACGTCCTCAACTGGCAGCTTCATTAAATAGTACCCGCAAAACGCCAGTGAGAACGACTACAGTGAAGAGGCGACTCCGGGATGCTGGCCTTCAGGGCAGAGTGGCAAAGAAAAAGCCATATCTGAGACTGGCTAATAAAAGGAAAAGATTAATATGGGCAAAAGCACGCAGACATTGGACAGAGGAAGATTGGAAAAAAGTGTTATGGACAGACGAATCGAAGTTTGAGGTGTTTGGATCACACAGAAGAACATTTGTGAGACGCAGAACAACTGAAAAGATGCTGGAAGAGTGCCTGACGCCATCTGTCAAGCATGGTGGAGGTAATGTGATGGTCTGGGGTTGCTTTGGTGCTGGTAAAGTGGGAGATTTGTACAATGTAAAAGGGATTTTGAATAAGGAAGGCTATCACTCCATTTTGCAACACCATGCCATACCCTGTGGACAGCGCTTGATTGCAGCCAATTTCATCCTACAACAGGACAATGACCCAAAGCACACCTCAAAATTATGCAAGAACTATTTAGGGAAGAAGCAGGCAGCTGGTATTCTATCTGGAATGGAGTGGCCAGCACAGTCACCAGATCTCAACCCCATAGAGCTGTTGTGGGAGCAGCTTGACCGAAGAAGTGCCTATCAAACCAATCCAACTTGTGGGAGGGGCTTCTGGAAGAATGGGGTGAAATTTCTCCCAATTACCTCAGCAAATTAACAGCTAGAAGGCCAAAGGTCTGCAATGCTGGAATTGCTGCAAATGGAGCATTCTTTGACGAAAACAAAGTTTGAAGGAGAAAATTATTATTTGAATTAAAAATAATTATTTCTAACCTTGTCAATGTCTTTACTATATTTTCTAGTCATTTTGCAACTCATTTGATAAATATAAATGTGAGTTTTCATGGAAAACACAAAATAGTCTGGGTGACCCCAAACTTTTGAACTGTAGTGTACATACATACATA
Source organism: Rhinoderma darwinii (assembly GCF_050947455.1). Taxonomy (NCBI): domain Eukaryota; kingdom Metazoa; phylum Chordata; class Amphibia; order Anura; family Rhinodermatidae; genus Rhinoderma; species Rhinoderma darwinii. The sequence continues at coordinate 387,116,378 of NC_134689.1, forward strand.
TATGTGTGTATGAGCGATGTAACCCTCTGTGTTTCCTAAACTGTTGGTATCTTCTCCTAGAAAAAGTCACTGCCCCCGAGATTCTAAAAAAAAAAAAAAAGACAGGAATCGGTAAATCTTTTGGAAATAATTAATCTTGGAGAAGGAGCGCAAACCAGGGGCAGGAGAATTAGTTTGGGTCTAGTCTAGGCTGGTGATGTTGGCACGGCCACCGGGAGGCGCCACAATGCGCTATGCAGTGCGACGGGAAATATTGTCATCAACCTGTGCCCCTGCAAGAACAAGTCAATAAGAGGTAAGACACAAATTGTCCAGAATATTTGAAGAAGAGGAAACAGCAAATTGGAAAATCAGAGATGTTTCCTGTTTATAAACGCACGTGTAACGCCTGGTAGACACAACCAATTTTCTTCCTTTTCTTTTTGTTTTTTCCTTGTTGTATTCCAAGGGCCATAACATTTTATTTTTCCGTCGTTATAGCCATATGGGGGCTTGTTTTTATCTGGTTAAGTTGTAGTTTTTAATGGCACCATTTAATGTACTATATAATGTACTTTGTGGGATGGCGTTCACCATGCGGTAAAAACAACATGTTAACCTTTTTCTGCGGAGCCAGATTACGGCGATACCAAGTTTATTTTGTTTTCGTTATGATTTACTATTTACAAAGAAAAAATTATTTGTTCAAAAATAAAATGTTTGTGTCACGATATTCTGAATGTCTTAACTTTTTTATTTTTCTGTTGACGGAGCGGTGTGAGAGCCTTTTTTTTGCAGGGCTAGCTGTAGTTTTTATTGGCCTTGACAAAGCATGGGCATACGTGAAACGGCCGTAGGCTTGAGCTCCACATCCATACTGCCTTTGTTTGTTTGCCACAACATTAAATGAAAATTCAACTGAATGGTGAGTGCCGTGGATCTCTTCTACTTTTATTATTGTACTTGTGCTTGTCTCATCACAACACTGAGCACCACCTGTTGTGGATCCAATTGAATCCGTTTAGACTCATGTGGTCGTCTGATTATTGAGACTTATAGCGCTCCATGAGCCAAAGCAGTGACGATCTTTTTATCACTTTGAACATTTGTGTAGTTTTTATTGGTACGACTTTTGGTTACATACAACATTTTTATCACTTTTTATTATATTTTTTTTGGGGGGGAAGTGAAATAACAACAAAACAATGCAATGCTGTTTATTTTTTTTCTGTGGGGTTTACTCGGTGGGTTAAATAATGTGATATTTTACTAGTTCAGACTTTTACGGACGTATTACGTTTAATTTTTTTATTGTTTACATCATTTTTTTGTATAAAATGGGGGATTTTTTAACTTTTTATATTTTTTAAAATGTTATTAAAGGGTATCAAACGTTAAAAAAAGCTTTTCACGTGTCATAGTGACATGTCAGAAGTTTTGATCGGTGGGTGTCCAAACACTGAGACCTCGGGTGAGCGCTTTTACTGTTTTGTGTCTGATCAGCCTTCTTCTGAAAGTCGAGCATGCGGTGTATGGACCCATAATTGAGCCTGTACACCGCTCCGAGGAAAGCCGATCAGAAACACCCAAGCACTACTGCCACTTTGTTTTAGCCATCAGTGCTCGGACCCCCACCTATCAAAACTTCTGACATGTCACATGTCAAATGTATTTTAAAGGTTTAGCTACTTTTTTTTTAGTCATTTGGCAAGGCTTATCGGAGGGGGAGAATGGCCAGGATCGGAGTTATTGCCAATTTGTTTCCTACCACTAGAGTAAAAATATGAGCAGAAACACATCTAAACACCCCCTTTGCCTATGCGCCATTTTTCGACTCGTAACCCGGATGTTTACTGGCATCTGGATCACAGAGATTTTCGGTCTCCTCAGCTTTCATGACTTTGTGAAAGTGAGATTCTAGACTCTGTATATCCTGAACTTTTATTTTTAGGAGGTGTTGTGTGTCAGGATCTACTCCAGTTAGACTTTTATCCATACACATTTACTTTTATGCCTTTTATTACCTGTGTGCCTGCAGTATTCAGGTTTCATTTTTGTACGTCAAAAGTGTGAAAATTGTCCGGCACCAAAAGGTTTTATTCAAATTGCTGTTTTGATGAATGGATCCCTGAATCTTTGCTGACACGAGTTTTCCATGTCCTAGTCAAGCAATGGTGGAATGGACAGTCTGAAATGAAGAACTCACCTGACAAGCTGAATCCAGACTGGTGTAGGCTCCTTATGGGCTACGCTGGTTGTTTGGCAGGTGATGTCTTGGCAGAAGGGGCAGGTGTTACGGCTTTTGGAGTCTCGAAACTTCGCAGACGGGTCCATCATACAGTCCACGAGCGACTCCTCGCAGCTCTGCAAGCTGAAGAGATATTATTATACAATGTTAGGCTTAAAGGAAAAAGATTTGCTGTCTAAAAACTTTTCCAAATTATTTTTCCTCACAGCTGTGCCCTTCTTCCAGATCCTCCTACAACTATTCAACCATTTTCCAGATGGTCTTACTAGACCATCCCAAACACTATCAATAGGAGTTGACTCAAGGTTAGTGCCACCCTTTGTTGTTTCCTTATGATCATACTCTGCCTTGACCTGGATGTCATCCTAGAAGCTACAGTAACCAAATAATCTACAGTTGTTCCTCGCCGGAATCAATACTGAATGAGCACTGAAAAATTATACAAAGATCAGTCAGTTCCAGCCCCTATCTGTTAAAAAATGTGAACAGAAACACCCCATTTTCCACAGGATAGGTAATGAATATCTGGTCGGTGGGGGGCCAACTGCTGGAATCCACACCGATCTCGAGCTTTCCTTGCTGTTTCTGGGAACCCCATAGGAATGGAGCGGTACTGCACATGCTTGACCACCGCTCCATTCATTTCTATCGGCTGCCATAAAAATGAATGTAACGGTAGCCAAGCATGTGCACTACCGCTTCATTCCTATGTGGCTCCCAGGAACGGCAAGATAAGCCTCGTGATTGGTGGGGATCCTAGCAGTTGAACCCAAACCGATCCGATATTTATCACCTATCCCGTGGAAAGGTGATAAATATTGATTATGGAAAAACGTCTTTAACCCCTTAATGACCAGCTTATTTTAGACCTTAATGACCAAGCCATTTTTTGCGTTTTTCCATCGTCTCATTCAAAGAGCTATAACTTTTTGATATTTGCATCAACATAAGGTCTTGTTTTGTGCGGGACAAGTTGTAATTTTTAATAGCACCATTTTGGGGTACATAGAATTTTATGATTAACTTTTATGAACTTTTTTTGCGGGGAGAATAAAAAAAACGGCAATTTCGCCACACTTTTTTGCGTCCCAAATTTGCGCCGTTTACCGTGTGGTATAAATTACATAATAACTTTATTCAGCGGGTTGTTGCGATTGCAAAGATACAAATTTATATAGATTTTGTATGTTTTACTACTTTTACACAGTGAAAACACTTTTTTCCAAATTATTTGTTTTTGTGTCTCCATATTTGAAGAGCCATAAATTTTTTATTTTTTCCTCGATGCGGTTGTATGAGGGCTTTTTTTGCAGGATGACTTGTAGTTTTTATCGGTACCATTTTGGAGTAAATGCAACTTTTTGATCACTTTTTGTCATATTTTTTTTAAGGCAGGATTCAAAGAAAACAGCAATTTTTGCATGGTTTTTCATTTTATTTTTTATGACGTTCACCGTGCGAGTTAAATGATGTAAAAACTTTATAGTTGGGGTCGTTACGGACACGGCAATACCAAATATGTGTACAGTTTTTATTTTTGTTTTTTTTTAATTTATGTTTATTCAATACCATATAAAATTCCATACAAGTAAGGAATAAAGAAAACACAACTATACACATATTTTTACATTTTCCTCCCACCCCCACCCCCCACCCTCTCAAGACCGATCTTACCACTCCCCCCAATAGGTTTTACAGTGTTTGCCTTGATTATAGATTCTCTCATATTTCATTATAATTTTCACATTATTTACCCAAGCATTAACCTCCGGTGCGGAGCTAGATATCCACTTTCTAACTATTAGTAATTTTGCAATAAATAATAGTTTTATTAATCCACATTTTTTTTCCTTAGAAATGTTTCATTCGGAGTCATCACCCAGCAACACCAGTTGAGGTTGAAACACTATATCTGGATCTATTTTTTCCAAAATGTTTTTAAAAATTCTATGCCAGTAATCGGCAATCTTAATACAATTCCATAACATGTGCGAGTAGTTTGCCTCCGCCGCACCACATCTGGGGCAGTTAGAGGCTTTATTAATGGAGAACTTACTCAGAAGGGCTGGCGTATAGTAAAGCCTATGTATCAAATTGAACTGAATAAGCTGATGGTTCACGCTTATCGATACTTTACAAATATTTTGAAATATTATGTTCCAATCAAGAACACAATCGTTATTCAATTCCTTCTCCCATTTTATAACACAATTGAATTTTATTTTCCTTGACTTTATTTCCATCAGGGATTTATACAACCTGGAGAGAGGTTTTTTTTCATATTTGTATTTTCTCAGTTTTTTGTAAAAGTCATCCATATGGTCTTTATTGAGAGGATTGCCATCTTTACATTTATCAAATGCGTGCTTTAATTGGATATAGGAGAATCTTTCCTTCTCCGTCAAGTCAAAATCAACTGATAATTTTTCCCATGTTTTGACTTTTCCTTCTTCCATTATGTCTAGTACATATCTAATCCCTCTAAGTTTTAACAATGGTAACTCTGGGATAGCCTTACATTCTTCTATATTAAGATTGTGCCATAACGGAGAAAAGGATAAAAAACCATTTCGACCAGTCATATTTCTTAAACTGTTCCAGCATTCATGCGGGAGTTGTGCCGTAACTGTTTCCATAACTCCAGATTTTAATTGAACAGATTCTAACACCTCATAAATATCTGAAAAGCGGCCTTTAACCTCTTAACGCCGAAGGACGGATATATCCGTCCTCTGCAGCTGCTAGTTCGCTCAGGAGGACGGATATATCCGTCCTGTGATCGCGCGGGTACTGTCACTGTACCCACGCGATCAGCGGCAGGAGCACGGCTGTTATACACAGCCTGGCTCCTGCTACAACTGCCGGAATCGAAGCGCGCTCCGATTCCGCCAGTTTAAGCCATTAAATGCCGCTGTCAATAGTGACAGCGGCATCTAATGTGTTTGACAGAGGGAGGGAGCTCCCTCTGTCACCCGATCGGCGCCCCCGCAAACAAATCACGGGTCGCCGTCGGGTTTCCATGGCAGCGGGGGGTCTAACAAAGACCCCCAGGTCTGCCTTCAGCATCTGCCTGTTAGGCGATGCCGGAGGCATGACCTAATAGGTTGCCTGTCAGTTTTACACTGACAGGCAATAATGCTTTGGTATACTAAGTATACCAAAGCATTATATATGCGATCGGCAGATCGCATAGTGAAGTCCCCTGGTGGGACTAAAAAAAAAAATGTCAATCAGTTAAATAAAGTTGGTGAAAAAAAAAATAATAATAATTACAGTGAAAATCAAATAAAACGACTTTTTTTGCCCAAAAAGTGGTTTTATTTAGTAAAAGTGTCAAAACAAATCACACATACACATATATGGTATCCCCGCGATCATAACAACTTGAACAATAAAATGAACACATTAATTAAACCGCCGGATGAACGGCGTCCAAAAAATACGCAAATGACAACGGCAAAATTCTCTCTTTTCTCCCATTCCCCCCATAAAAAATTAAATAAAAGTTAATCTATAAGTCCTATGTACCCCAAAATAGTACTAATAAAAACTACACATTGGCCCGCAAAAATCAAGCCCACATTGACGGAAAAATAAAAAAGTTACGGCTCTTGGAATGCGGCGATGCAAAAACAAGTAATTTTTTTCTAAAAGGCTTTTTATTGTGCAAACGTAGGAAAACATGTAAAACCTCTACATATTTGGTATCCCCGTAATCGTGCCGACCTATAGAATAAAGTTAACATGTTATTTACGCTGCATAGTAAACGGCGTAAATTTATAACGTGAAAATCAATGCTGGAATAGCTGCTTATTTTCAATTCTCTCCTAAAATAAAGTTAATAAAAGTTAATCAATATATTATAAGCATCTAAAAATGGTACAATTACAAAACACAACTCGTCCCGCAAAAAACAAGCCCTTATACGGCTATGTCAATGGAATAAAAAAAAAGTTACGACTCTTGGAATACGACTGTGAAAAAACAAAAAATAATCCTTGGTCATTAACGTGCAAAATGGCCCGGTCATTAAGGGGTTAATGTTAGTGATCAACCATTGTAGGAACTCGGCCTTATCCCATTCTTGTATGTATTGTGATTGTGCTGCTAGGCAATATACTCTAATATCTGGAAATGCTAGTCCTCCTTGTTCTCTTGAAGGACATAAATAGTCTAGCTTAATCCGAACTCTCTTCCTTCTCCAAATCAGGTTATTTATGATTTTCTTAAAATATTTATCTTGTATCCACACCGGGGTAACCCCAAAAACACATAAAAGTTTGGGGATCAACACTGTTTTAATCAAGACAATTTTATCGGCTTTTGATATTGGCAATTCGTTCCACATTCTTTTTTTTTTTTCCATTTCTTTTATAAGGGGGAACAAATTATAATCCAAAAATTATTTTATATTATTTGAAATGTCTATACCCAAAGTACAGCTTACAGCTGATGGAGCATGCTTACTGCCACGTATGTTGTGTGGCTCGGGGGGACAGGGCAACGGGGTCCCCTGTTCAAGTGATTTTGCGGGTCCCAGCAGTCACCCCCCCCCCTACCAGTCTAACATTTACCACCTATCCAGTGGAATTAATATTTTTAGCTGGAATATCCCTTTAAGAAGAATCAATATTTGACTACAAAGAATGTAAATCGAGTCATGACTGCCCATACATTGCCCTTCGGAGGTAGAGGAATGTACAGGAAGTCCTTACTGTGCCACCGCAGGGTAAATTATGCATTCCATGGTGTCCAGTGAAATCAAAGGACCATCAATCTAATGCATGAGCATGTTTGGTCCTCTAGAACAAGAGCCACTCTTTGAAGTCGCTCTCTATTCTGGGCGATAAGGACCCCAAATGAATGTTGAAAATAAATGGGCTGCCCGGACCTTCAGAGGGAGAGAGGCTTTTTGTTGCCGCTCTTCACTCTGGCTGATAAATGAGGTTGCTTTTCGTGGGATCCCCTTCCATTGACTCATGGTATTATAAATTGGGTCTTCTAAACCAGACAAGTTGGTCTTTTCGGTGGGATCGGCCAAAGATCTCCTCTATATAGGACCCAACAGTTCCCTACCTACAGATGTCGATAGAAAGAAGATGAAGCATGTAGGATTTCTACATGCCTGATCCTTTGTTTCCCAGTAAAATTGACCTTTTTTCAGACGAACGTAGAATACGTCCGTGTGACAGCCGTTAAAACAACGGCTGTCACACGGATGCATGTATTTCAATGGGGCCGTTCACACGGCCGTTTTTTCAACGGACCGTGTGAAGGGTCCGTTGAAAAATAGAACATGTCCTATTTTCTTCCGTTTTCACGGATCCCTCCATAGACTCAAGTCTATGGGGATCCGTGAAAACGGGACCCGCACGGGGGCAACTCAGATGTGAAAATTGGCCGTTATTCACATCTGAGTTTCCCCATGTTTGTCTGAATAAGGCCTAAAGCTCAGGTTTTTTTTTAAATGTAGACCCGCTTTGAAGCACTAGAGGGCACAATATGACTGGTAGGACTTGGGCTGGGTCTTGGGTTTACTGCCAGTGCAGAGAAGCGAATATTACAATAGAGCACAGCTTATTAATGTGCCACACCAGTGAATTCATCTGTTATGTATAGGAACAAACTGTAAGAATGAAACATAATAAATATTCCTATCTCAATAAAAGTGATATGTTTCCAAGTCGCAATTGAGCTGAGGGGTCACAATTTGTAAAGGAGGAAAGACAGCCGTATATATTTATTTAAAAAATGCTTTAAACGGGTTATCGCCACTCTTGACCATGGACTGTGTGCAGTCTTGCAGTTCAACTCTATTCACTTGAATGTAATACCATACACAGCCATAGACAGGTGTGGCACTGTTTCTGGAGAATGCAAATAGAGGACTACCGATGAGCACGCCAGCGTTATAGTTGAAGAATCTTCCCAATAGAAGTACAGCCACAATTGTGTAGAGTATGTAGTATCTACCCCCAATGTGACCTCCGTCCCTGCCCCCGCAGTCATAGATCATCATGTTAGCCTAATCCCTGGACACCTCACACAGCCAGCAACATCACAGATCAGTACATGGATATACTGTATGGCCCTATTCACCTGGGCAGTGTATGTAATATGTATGTTGGGAATATGTGATGTTATCTGACTGCTGTATACACTGTCTGACTGCGGTATACGCTTATCTGAGGGGGGCCGCTTGGGTAAGGATCTGTAACAAGCACTCTGGTGGGCGATCAGTGGTAGACACTCTGGGGGTGTTCTATGGCGGTCTCTGAGGGACATTTGTGGCTGACACACTACATGGAGCTTTTGAGGCTGTTGTCCTGGGTGGAGATCTCCTAAAATTTGAATCACCATTCAAGGGAAATTTTAAGCCCACCCTCAATCCACCAAGGAACACCCATAGACCCTCCCATAAACGCCTATTTTGGGTCACATTTGGGATAACAGGGGTGGTATGAACATCTTCTGGGTGTGGGCCAACTTGCCTTTTAAATCTTGGCCACGAGCCCCACAAATTTGTTAAAATTACCCTGCATCTGGCAATAGAATCTAGTGTAACAGTAAAGGAGTACAATAACCAATTCAAAATGGTGATACTGTATTTTCATTTAAAAAAGCAAACATACCCATCAATTGATAATGTATCTGTAACATTTATCTACTGAATGTTGTAACGGGGCCTGTGGATAGAGAGACTGTCATAGGGCCTACAGAGGATGGTGGGAACCCACTGTGTCATCAAGGGTCACATGGGGCTAAACCAGGTAGCGGAATCTAAGGGAACCCCAGGTATTCACTACCCCCCAGAGAAGTCTCCCTTAGCGATGGCCGTCATTATGGTAAAGGAACAGCAGACGAATGCCAGGTTAGGTACAGCATAGGCCGGCAGACGAGCACAGTTAGTAAAGCCAAAAGTCAAGGCAGGCAGCAGAGGTACGTCACGGGTCACTAGGAAGAGGTCAGGGCAGGCAGCAGGCAAGGAGAGTCAAGGTAAAAGCTGAGGTCAAACACAGGAAGAACAAACAATCAATCAGCAGGATATCACTAGCAAGCTAGGAGGATCCAAATTGCTCAAGCAATGGTGGACAGGGGGAGGTTCCTTTTATACAATGGAAGAGTTAAGTAGTAGATGCGCGCTGGCCCTAAAGACCGGGGGAATCAGCAAGCGCACGCACTAGGTAGTGTATGAAACACAGAAGGAGAGAGCAGCAAGGGACGTCGCAATTAGAAATGAGTGAGGCAGGAACGTGGTATCCACCAAGAGCTGGAGGATGCCATGGAGAGGTCAGTATATGACGGCGGGGAGCAGTGGGAGAGGCGGCGGCGGCCGTTACAACTGCAATCTCCATCTACTATACATATAGATGTTAGCGTGTTACTCTTTACAAACATAAAAATCCAGCATACACTTGTATAACTTGGAGATCTTTCTCCTTATCACAGAACTATAACCTAGTGCCACTCCTGTCTAGAAGCGGTATATGGCATTACAGCCCGTTCCCATTAAAGTAAATGGAACTGAAGTGTAATACCAGACACAGACCATGAACAAAAGTGGCGCTGTTTCTGGGCTGTGTCTGGTATTACAGCTTATTCCCATTCAAAAGAACGTATTACCGGATAAAACCATTAGACAAGAGGGGCGCTGTTTCTGGAAAAAATGCAGACCCTTTTTCTAATCTTGGTCAGCCCCTTTAAGGGAACACTACAAACAACACTGATAGACTGCGTTAGGCTGGATTAACACGAACGTGGCGTTTTTGCGGACGCAAAAACGCGGCGTTTAGCAAGCGCAAAAATCACTTGCCAGCTCCGTGTGTCATCCGTGTATGATGCGCGGCTGCGTGATTTTCGCGCAGCCGCCATCATAGAGATGAGGCTAGCCGACGCCCGTCACTGTCCAAGATGCTGAAAGAGCTAACTGATCGGCAGTAACTCTTTCAGCACCCTCGACAGTGAATTCCGATCACCATATCTAGCAACCGGTTAAAAAAAAAAGAGGTTCGTACTTACCGAGAACTTCCCGGCCGTTGCCTTGGTGACGCGTCCTTGGTGACGCGCCTCTTTTGACATCTGGCCCCACCAACCCTGGATGACGCGGCAGTCCATGTGACCGCTGCAGCCTGTGCTTGGCCTGTGATTGGCTGCAGCTGTCACTTGGACTGAATTGTCATCCCGGGAGGTCAGACTGGAGGAAGAAGCCGGGAGTTATCGGTAAGTTAGAACTTTTTTTTTTTAACACGTTCATGTATATTGTGATCGGAAGTCACTGTCCAGGGTGTTGAAACAGTTTAACTCTTTCAGCACCCTGGACAGTGACTGTCTCCTGACGTCGCGTACCGGATATTTTTTTGCCGAGTTCGGCCGAACCCGGTGAAGTTCGGTTCGGTTGTCCGGGTTCGCTCTTCTCAAAGACACTCCATTTGGATGTTTGTAAACAGAAAAGCACGTGGTGCTTTTCTGTTTACATTCATCCTTTTGACAGCTGTTGCGCGAATCACGCAGTTCGCACGGAAGTGCTTCCGTGCGGCATGCGTGGTTTTCACGCACCCATTGACTTCAATGGGTGCGTGATGCGTTGAAAACGCTGAATGAACGGACATGTCGTGAGTTTTTTGCAACGGACCAACGCAGCGCAAAACTCACGCACATGTCTGCACGGCCCCATAGACTAATATAGGTCCGTGCAACGCGCGTGAAAATCACGCGCGTTGCACGCGCGTATTTCCCGTTCGTCTGAATAAAGCCTTAGACTAAATCCACACCCGTCACAAATCCAGAAAATTTTGGTGCGAATTTGCTACCAAAAACATTGTGCATTAGCCGCTGCAGATTTTCCTGCGAAAAGAAGCTAAAATAAAGTAAAAAACTTTAGACTTTGTAACTTTGTAAGACTGGCATGCAGCTGCTCGGACCCCGTGCCATGAAGCTCCGGGTGCACAGTGTTTGTGCAGATATTAATGCCGGAGGATGTTTTGTACTCTGCAGTTATTGAGTCAGCAGAGCGTTGGCGACTTTTATACACTATACGCCTCAACACTCGGCGCCCGGCTGTGTAACTTTACGTGGTCTCCACTTCGTGGCTGAGTTGCTGTGGTTCCTAAAAGCTTCCACTTTACAATAATATCACTCACAGCTGATGGTGGAATATCTATGAGGGAAGAAATATCACAAACTGACTTGTTACATCGGTGACGTCCTATTACAGGACCTCGCTGGGATTCAGTGATCTCTTTACAACGACCCATTCTATCACAAGTGTCTGTAAAGGCGACTGCATGGCGAGTTCTGGATTTATACACCTGTGGGACTGAATGAAACACCTGAGTTCAATGATTCAGAGCTGTGTCCCAATACTTTTGTCCATATAGTGAACCTCCGATTCCATATTTGATGTAGACTCAAAATATACATGTTAGCGATCAATTCCAAAAATACGATTTATTGGTAATAATCCTTCCATTACTCACCACTGATATCATCTATATTATCCGTCATTACTTCTATACGGAGAATCTGATTTATGATTTCATTACTTGTGATGGGAAGTTATGCTAAAAAAAAAAAAAAGCTGTGTGAACATACCCTAAAGGTTCCCAAACACATAACATAAAAAAGTCAGACGACTATCTAATGTGTATGGGGGTATCCTGACCCCCCCCCCCCCCCCGGTGACAGATGTTGGGCAGAAAAACAATAGTTCTAACATGCCCGATCCCTTGTTTTCCCAGGAGATAAGTAGCTGGCAGAGGTCGCTCGGCCGAGTCAAGGGTGCATGTATAGTGTATGAGGGAGTGAAAAAGAATAGTTGTCGATCGACCGACAGCCATTGTATGTGTTTGGACAGGCAGAGGCATTTTTTTTTCTTTTTTTATATTCTCAACACCTATAAAATACAGATTACTGGATTTTTCATGGTTTTGGATGTGGATTATCAAATTGTCTTGGGTCCTCCAGGGACATTTCAAGGATATTTTTCCCATGACAGACCATATTGATTATACAGGATATAAAATAAAACTGCTCAGCGCGGTCTGACCACCCGGACGTCCAACAATCTTCTTAATGGGAGTTAATGAGACATAAGCAAACAGGTTTTGATATGGTTCCCAATGCCTGGAGCGGCAATTTTTTTGATGATAAATCTAATCAATAAGCCATAAAAGTATGTAATGGGAAAAGAGATAGATAGATAGATAGATAGATAGATAGATAGATAGATAGATAGATAGATAGATAGATAGATAGATAGATAGATAGATAGATAGATAGATAGATAGATAGATGATAGATAGATAGATAGATAGATAGATAGATAGATAGATAGATAGATAGATAGATAGATAGATAGATAGATAGATAGATAGATAGATAGATAGATAGATAGATAGATAGATAGATAGATGGCAGAGAAGTCTGACCTGAAAAGATGTGACTACAAGAGGCCACAAGAAATACATCCTAACGGTTGGTTTGACTGTGAGTGCAAAGAAGTACGGAAGACCCTAAGAACTGCCTCAAATAAGAAGCACCGAGACCCAAACAACACCGGTCTGAAGGAGGCCTACAGCAACATACAGAGGCAATACAAGACCATCCTCCGAAAAAAAAAACAAAGGCACATCTCCACCAAACTTACCCAACTCCAAGATGCCCTCCATGACAACTCGTTCTGGGAATTATGGAAACACATGGGCAACAATTGCAAGAAAAACAACCTTCATATCCAAAATGGCAACATCTGGCTCCAATATTTCAGGGACCTCTACAAAGATATCCCGAAAGAAGAACAAAGCCAAGAACAAAAACAAATAATATCAAAATTGAAGGCGATGGAGGAAACACTTAAAGATTCTCAAAACCCCCTGGATACACCAATAACACTGCAAGAAGTACAACCTGCAAATCCTAGAAAAATTCAGCTCCACGTGGGCATTACCCATCAATGCATAGAAAACCAACATCATGGTGTTCCAGAGGAGAAACTCAAAATCCCCCAAGAACCCGACCTTCACACTAATTAACGCCCCACTTACAGCGACCGACAGGTACACCTACCTGGGCCTAGAAATCAACCAATCAGGAAGCTTTAAACAAGCCATTGAGATGCTGAAAGACAAGGCGTGCAAAACCTTCTATGCCATCAGAAGAAAACTCTACCACCTCAAACCACCAGTGACGGTCTGGCTTAAAATCTTTGACTCCATCATCTCCCCAATCCTCCTGTATGCCAGTGAAGTCTGGGGTCCGGACACATACCCAGACTCATCAAGGTGGGATTCCAGCCCAACAGAAATTTTCCAGCTAGAATTCTGCAAACACCTTCTCCAAGTCCACCGGAGTACCACAAATAGTGCCTGTCGGGCAGAACTGGGCAGATTCCCACTACACCTCAGAAATCCAGAAAAGGGCGCTATCATTCTGGGCCCATCTACATAGCAGCAGGCAAAGTTTCTATCACCATAAAGCCCTGCTACACCAAGGGGTCCCAGGTAAACCAGGCCCCCCATAACATCTCACCCTGACCCGGCCTGAAGAAAATGTCACTCAGCGCGGCCTCACAAAAAACGAAATCAAGAAGACAATAAACGAGGGCCAAGAGGAATATATCAGTGACTGGAGGAACGACATAAAGACATCCCAGAAACTGACAATATACCGGAGTCTACAGCGAGAATATAAACTGGCGCCATATCTGGAGAGACTGCCAAACCCCAGAGACAGACAGATGCTGAGCCGCTACAGACTGAGCGCCCACAACCTGCTCATCGAATCCGGGCGCCACAGACAAACCTACAAGCCCAGGGAGAGCCGACTGTGCCAACAGTGCGACCAGGAGGCCGTGGAGGATGAGGCCCACTTCCTGCTACACTGCTCCAAATACTCAGCAGTGAGGGACACTCACTTCAGGAGACTCTGATCTCTTAGCGGACTTCAGCTCCATGGAAGAGGAAGAGAAACTCTACATCCTGCTGGGTGAAGAGGAAAAGACAGTGGGCATAGCGGCACAATATGTCACTGCATGCCATAGACTGAGAGAGACAGGATATTCCATGGACTTGTATAACCCCAACCCTAGATGTGTCCCTATCTCCCAATCCCTCAGTCCCTACCCCTCATTCCCTTACTTCTTACTTGCTTTGGCAATGCTAATGTGTATTTGGTCCTGCCAATAAAGCTTCTTTAAATTGAATGATAGATAGATAGATAGATAGATAGATAGATAGATAGATAGATAGATAGATAGATAGATAGATAGATAGATAGATAGATAGATATGAGAGAGATAGAGAGATAGATAGATAGATAGATAGATAGATAGATAGATAGATAGATAGATAGATAGATAGATAGATAGATAGATAGATAGATAGATAGATAGATAGGAGATAGATAGATAGATAGATAGATAGATAGATAGATAGATAGATAGATAGATAGATAGATAGATAGATAGATAGATAGATAGATAGATAGATAGATAGATAGATAGATATGAGATAGATAGATATGAGATAGATAGATAGATAGATAGATAGATAGATAGATAGATAGATAGATAGATAGATAGATAGATAGATAGATAGATAGATAGATAGATAGATAGATAGATAGATAGATATGAGATAGATAGATGATAGATAGATAGATAGATAGATAGATAGATAGATAGATAGATAGATAGATAGATAGATAGATAGATAGATAGATAGATAGATAGATATGAGATAGATAGATAGATAGATAGATAGATATGAGATAGATAGATAGATAGATAGATAGATAGATAGATATGAGATAGATAGATGATGATAGATAGATAGATAGATAGATAGATAGATAGATAGATAGATAGATAGATAGATAGATAGATAGATAGATATCCCAGGTTCCCAAGGAGTAAGCAGCACTGAACATGAGCTCCTGAGTCTACATCAATATATACCTTGTAATGAGCAAACTGTAAGGCATAACCTGGATAATACAGACTCCATGGAAGACAGGAGGAAGCAGGACTAAAAGTTCTTCATGAAAAATAAGAAATGTAAAGATTTGAAAGAAAAAACAAGAATTTTGCTTAGAGGACAGACTGCAGCAGAGAACATCAAGTCTGACCGAGTCCAGAGAACTGAGCATCCAAAAGGTAAGAACTTCCTGCAACACCAACACAATCCTACTAGAGAGAAAACACCATAGATATAAGGATTTATCTAAAAATGGAAAATCACAACTTAGAACAAGAAATGCAGAATAAAGTAAATGTCCATAAGACGGAGTTTGGGATAGAAGATTCAGACAACAGGGGGTCAGGCACCTTGGAGATCACATACTCCGAAGAGCAGAGGAGCATTCAAGCGAGGAAAGCAGTAAAACATGCCACAATCAGACACAATCCAGAGACACTTTTTGCTGACTTTACCTCTAAAGAAGAAGTCAAGAGGAAAACAAATGTATTATTCTACACTGAGCACCGCTCCGCCTGGCACACAGCCCTGTGCCAGCACTATAAGGACATATCAAAGTGTGGCATCAATAAGGGCCGACAGATCAGAATAAAAGACCCAGGAAATGATGGGAGTATTACACTTACCATAAGTCTATACAATAACGGCAACGTTCTCATACAAGGCAATGAGGACAAGCTAGAGGAATTCCAAGAAATCTTTCATCATATTAAAGACCAGGCCCAAACTTACAAAGAACAACAAACTCCAGCAACCCAGACCAGAGATGGACATACAGAGACAATCTCCAGCGACACCCCCGCTGCCCCATGTCCCAATGTCCCACACCCCTCACCCGACACCCTCAGAGACTGTTTATCTCAATTAGAAAGAGACTTTGTACAATTCAAAGAAGAACTTCAAAGAAATCTCGGTGACAAAAACACAAATGACCAAGTAATTAAAGAGATAAACAAACTGAAGTGTGAACATGCATCAGCTCTGCAGGAAATACAATGTACACTCCGAGAGCTGCAACAAGAAAATACAAAGCTCAGTTTAGAGATAGAAAATCTAAAACCACAAACACAAAGTCTAGGAGCAAGGGAGAGCGCTGACATAAGGACTGCCAATGACCAGGGCGCTAGTACATCAAATCACCCAAACCCAATAAATATTCCTGAAATTAATGAAAACAAACTAGGAGAAAACAGAGCGATACAAGTGGGTACAAAGCCGACCGCCAACCAATCCTCCAGCACAGAACCACAGCAGCACCACATAACACCACCAAGCAGGACCCAGGACACAAGCATCAGACAAGCCACCCGCAAGTCACAATGTCCTGATACTGTCCTAATAATTGACTCAAATGGCAAATACCTTAATTCACGGCGACTCTTCCCAGGAAAAAGGGTCAGTAAAATTCACTGTGCAACTATCCAACAAGTCACATCAGTCATCAATAACCCACATTTTACCAATCCAAACCATCTCATTATACACACGGGTACAAACAACCTCCAAGACCAGCAACAGCAGATTGCAGAACAACTGACCCAACTAGCAAAGACGGCACAACAAAAGTTCCCTGACAGTAAAATAATTATATCATCCGTGCTCCCAAGAAAAGATGTACCCAACGAGATCACCCAGGCCATCAACACAGAGCTGGCAGCGAACATCAGCTCAATGTCAAACATCAGCCTGGCACAACACCCCTCCATAGAGCAGCACCACCTGTATGATGACAAACACCTCAACAAACGAGGGGTCAGCCTTCTGGCCAAAGAACTGAAAGACATTGTGCTGAACAGACCCCCCAGACCTGGACCCCACACCAGCCAAAGCCAAAACATGGAGACATCACTAACAATGAAAAGACCTCAAACTCCACACACCTCACTACACCCAGGAGAAAAACCCCTTTACCCAAGGTCAGACCAACAGAGGCAAAAGCCATGGAGAAAACCCCCTGCCTCACACAGAGACACGCAGAGCAGAGACATGGAGGAAACCCCCTGCCTCACACAGAGACACACAGAGCAGAGACATGGAGGAAACCCCCTGCCTCACACAGAGACACACAGAGCAGAGACATGGAGGAAACCCCCTGCCTCACACAGAGACACGCAGAGCAGAGACATGGAGGAAACCCCCTGCCTCACACAGAGACACGCAGAGCAGAGACATGGAGGAAACACCCTGCCTCACACAGAGACACGCAGAGCAGAGACATGGAGGAAACCCCCTGCCTCACACAGAGACACGCAGAGCAGAGACATGGAGATGCTAAAGACCCTGCTCAGCACTCTATGTAAAAAACTAATGTGACTGTACAACACGAGAACATCTACAACACATCCAACAGTCACATCTCCAGCCCGTCCTACACAGCGCCGCTCATTACAAGGTATATGGACACACAATGACGTCCTTTATAATCAGCAGCTGGAATATTCAAGGCCTCAACGCCTCAGCCTTTGGATGCAAAATTAACGATCCAGACTTCATCCAAAGACTGAAAAATATCGATATACAAATCCTCCTGGAAACATGGACTAGGACAGAGAATGAGTCCCTGGTGCCCACTGGATACAGGGAAATCTCTGTCCCCGCCCTGAAAAATAAACACATCAAGCAGGGTCGGTGTTCAGGAGGAATATTAGTCTGGTACAAGGAGGAGCTCCATGAGCAGATCAAAGCCGTGAAGCGAGGAGACAGCCACATCTGGATAAGAATAGGCAGCTCCATCCTCACCTCTCAGTCTGACATGTATCTCTGCGCAACGTACATCGCACCGCCAGAGTCCCCGTACTCCAACCCAGACAGCTTTGAGATTATACAAAGGGAAGCCGCCCATTTCCAGACCCTGGGCAGCGTTCTCATCTACGGAGACCTCAATGCAAGAACGGGGAGAGATAAAGACTACCTGACCAATGATGGAAATATCTTCATCTTTGGAGCAGAGGCCGACTGTCATAACTCCCTACAGAAAGAGAGAAACAGCTATGACAGCACCGTCAACAAAAGCGGGAAAAAACTACTGAATCTATGTCGAAGCTTAGGACTCCACATACTGAATGGCCGCACCAAGGGAGACTCTTTAGGAAGGTATACACTAAACTCCCATGTAGGCAGCAGTGTAGTAGACTATGCCATCACGGACATGGACCCCGCAAACATTGGCGCACTCATAGTCACTCCACAAACGCACCTGTCAGATCACAACCAATTACTTCTATACATCAAATCCACAACCAAACCATCTGCACAAAAACCACATCAAACCGGCCTCTTCAACCTGCCCCCATCTTATAAATGGTCCAAAACGTCAACTATAAAATATAAAGAGACAATGAACAGACCAGAAGTGCAGGAGATGCTTCACAACCTCTACAACAAGGTGTATGAGACAAGCCCAGGAGGGGTCAATCAGGCCGTAAATGACCTCAATAATATATTCTATACCATGGCAGAGAAGTCTGACCTGAAAAGATGTGACTACAAGAGGCCACAAGAAATACATCCTAACGGTTGGTTTGACCGTGAGTGCAAAGAAGTACGGAAGACCCTAAGAAATGCCTCAAATAAGAAGCACCGAGACCCAAACAACAGCGGTCTGAAGGAGGCCTACAGCAACATACAGAGGCAATACAAGACCATCCTCCGAAAGAAAAAACAAAGGCACATCTCCACCAAACTTACCCAACTCCAAGATGCCCTCCATGACAACTCGTTCTGGGAATTATGGAAACACATGGGCAAAAATTGCAAGAAAAACAACCTTCATATTCAAAATGGCAACATCTGGCTCCAATATTTCAGGGACCTCTACAAAGATATCCCGAAAGAAGAACAAAGCCAAGAACAAAAACAAATAATATCAAAATTGAAGGCGATGGAGGAAACACTTAAAGATTCTCAAAACCCCCTGGATACACCAATAACACTGCAAGAAGTAACAGAGAGAACCTCAGACATAAGGTGTAAAAAATCCAGCGGCCTAGACAGAATCTCACCAGAAATGATAAAACACAGCCCGCCAGAAATACAGGCCGCAATAGTCAAACTATTTAATATAGTGCTGAGTGCCGGCTACTTCCCGCAAATCTGGAACCAAGGCCTTATAACACCAATCCACAAGAGTTGGGACAGGTACGACCCGGCCAACTACCGAGGGATATGTGTCAGCAGCAACCTGGGGAAACTGTTCAGCAGCATCCTGAATAAGAGAATCCTCAGCTTCCTCTCCCAGCACAATGTCCTCCACCAAAGCCAAGCTGGGTTCATGCCAAACCACCGCACCACTGACCACATCTACACCCTGCGCAGCCTCATCAAGAGCCACGTCCACAATACAAAGCATGGGAAGATTTACGCCTGTTTTGTGGACTTTAAGAAGGCCTTTGACTCAGTGTGGCACCCGGGCCTATTCCTGAAACTGCTGGAGAGCGGAATAGGAGGTAAAACCTATGACGTCATCAGAAGCTCCTACACAGAGAACAGATGCAGCGTGAAGGTGAACGGGAGAAGAACGGCTGATTTCCAGCAGAGCCGAGGAGTCAGACAAGGCTGCAGCCTCAGTCCAACGCTCTTCAACATCTACATCAATGAACTGGCCACAGCTCTGGAATCCTCCTCAGCACCAGGTCTCGCCCTCCATGACACCCAGGTGAAATTCCTGCTGTATGCAGATGACCTTCTGTTACTATCACCAACCGAGAAAGGTCTCCAAGACAACCTGCAAATCCTAGAAAAATTCAGCTCCACGTGGGCACTACCCATCAATGCCAAGAAAACCAACATCATGGTGTTCCAGAAGAGAAACTCAAAATCCCCCAGGCACCCGACCTTCACACTAAATAACGCCACAATCACAGCGACCGACAGGTACACTTACCTGGGCCTAGAAATCAACCAATCAGGAAGCTTTAAACAAGCCATAGAGATTCTGAAAGACAAGGCGTGCAAAACCTTCTATGCCATCAGACGAAAACTCTATCATCTCAAACCACCAGTGACGGTCTGGCTGAAAATCTTTGACTCCATCATCTCCCCAATCCTCCTGTATGCCAGTGAAGTCTGGGGTCCGGACACATACCCAGACTGGTCAAGGTGGGATTCCAGCCCAACAGAAATCTTCCACCTAGAATTCTGCAAACACCTTCTCCAAGTCCATCGGAGCACCTCAAATAGTGCCTGTCGGGCAGAACTGGGCAGATTCCCACTACACCTCACAATCCAGAAGAGGGCGCTATCATTCTGGGCCCATCTACACAGCAGCAGGCAAAGTTCCTATCACCATAAAGCCCTGTTACACCAAGGGGTCCCAGGTAAACCAGGCCCCCCAGAACATCTCACCCTGACCCGGCCTGAAGAAAATGTCACCCAGCGCGGCCTCACAAAAGCCGAAATCAAGAAGACAATAAACAAAGGCCAAGAGGAATATATCAGTGACTGGAGGAACGACATAAAGACATCCCAGAAACTGACAATATACCGGAGTCTACAGCGGGAATATAAACTGGCGCCATATCTGGAGAAACTGCCAAACCACAGAGACAGACAGATCCTGAGCCGCTACAGACTGAGCGCCCACAACCTGCTCATCGAATCCGGGCGCCACAGACAAACCTACAAGCCCAGGGAGAGCCGACTGTGCCAACAGTGCGACCAGGAGGCCGTGGAGGATGAGGCCCACTTCCTGCTACACTGCTCCAAATACTCAGCAGTAAGGGACACTCACTTCAGGAGACTCTCTGATCTCTTACCGGACTTCAGCTCCATGGAAGAGGAAGAGAAACTCTACATCCTGCTGGGTGAAGAGGAAACCACAGTGGGCACAGCGGCACAATATGTCACTGCATGCCATAAACTGAGAGAGACATGATATGCCATGGACTTGTATAACCCCGACCCTAGATATGTCCCTATCCCCAAGCCCTCAGTCCCTATCCCTCATTCCCTTACTTCTTACTTGCTTTGGCAATGCTAATATGTATTTGGTCCTGCCAATAAAGCTTCTTTGAATTGAATTGAATTGAATTGATAGATAGATAGATAGATAGATAGATATGAGATAGATAGATGATAGATAGATAGATAGATAGATAGATAGATAGATAGATAGATAGATAGATAGATAGATAGATAGATATGAGATAGATAGATAGATAGATAGATAGATAGATAGATAGATAGATAGATAGATAGATAGATAGATAGATAGATAGATAGATAGATAGATAGATAGATAGATAGTTCTGTTTCTCTGGTTATAATAGATATAATATGTGACTCCAGCGGCCGGTACATTATATATATATATTAGGATTGTACACAGCTATTATCCAGCCTTATTTGTTCTGGCTTCTGTACTTTACATTTATCCCTAATAATTGGCCTTCTGCCAAGGAGTTATCCCTGTGCGGCACCTGCCCCTTACATGCCCACTCCCTGCCCACTGGCAATGTCCTAATTATTTAATACACTGAACATTATGTTGGCTCAGCATTTTACAACAATCACTTCCACGCTTCTGATCTGCCCCATTACATCACATCCCTGGATACTCATTACATTGTTTTTTACATGTTTATATTGGGCCTCATGCACACGATCGTAGCCATGTGCACGGCCGTGATTTTCAGGTCGGCCGGCCACGGAGTGACAGCTGCGAGCCGCTCGCAAATCACGGGCCGCGAACATGGCCGCGGCCATTATTTTTAATGCGCCCGGACCGCAGAACACGGCCGTAATAAGGCTTGCCCGTTCTTTCTGCTTTCCTTAGGCCCCATGCACACGAACGTGCTTTTGCGGACGCAATTCCCCCGAAAATCCACGGGAGAATTGCGACCTCATTCATTGCTATAGGGCCATGCACCGACCGTGGTTTCCACAGTCCATGCAGGGCCCCGGAGCCCGGACCGCAGAAAGAACGGGCAAGTCTTATTACGGCCATGTTCTGCGGTCCGGGCACAATAAAAATAATGGCCGCGGCAATGTGCACAGCCCGCGATTTGCGGGCGGCTCGAGGCCTTATGTTTTTGTTTTTTTCTGTTTCTGGAAAAGCTAGGTGAGAACGACAGCCTCCATATGGGTTGTTACCCAACTTGCCATGACCCCTGAAGGGTAAACCTACCTAATTATGCAGCAATATAACAGCAGGGGCTGGGTCACTGTATAATTAGGCAGACCTGTCATTCAGGAGACTGGGAAAGCTGAGTGACAACCAGTACAGCTGCCATTACAGCTCACATAGGACTTGTCACCCAGCTTTATTATGCTCCTGAATGGTAAATCTCTCTGATCGGCAGCACAAATGTTTCTGAAGGAATTGATGGGGCCTCATAGCAAAGAGAAAAACAGCGCCCCCTTCTGATGCTGGATGAGACCACGACACCCCTGACCACTTAGCACAGAGGGTCTTGGTGCTTATTTGCCGTCATCCGACTTCCATTATCATTTACAATAAAATGATAGAAATAAATCAAACACTGGAATGATAAAGAGATGGAAACCCCGAGATCTGATCACTGAGGCCCCAAATAACCTGCTCAGGAAGGGGTTAAACTGCAACGTCCATTAAACAACTGTGATTTTAGATATCGGATCCTTCATGGCACATTGATACTTAATAATATGTCAAATTATAAAAGAAATGTCCTGATACAGGATAGAAAATGATATAACCTCTAATCCCAATCCCAATATTAAGAGAAATATAACCCGTCCCTGCAGATTATCTCCACAGCTTCATGTTATAAGCAGAATGACAGCAAACATATAATAAATGCAGTCTAGTGAAATAAGAGTCATGTCCCTTTAAATTTACTGTTCCATATATCATTGAACATCAGCAGCCAATGGGATCGCTGGATTTCAATTTGAAACAACAACCGCTCAGTGGTCCTCAGTCTGTTACAGGACAACGACGAGTGAAGTTGGACGTCGGTGAGTTCCTCCATAATGTGATATAACTGACCCCCATTTATCTCATCCCCCATGATGCTTCATTGATGTTATTAGGAATTTATCATTTACCCCAAATCCCGGATTGTCTGTGAGTTTCCCGAAATAGGGGAAATCACCTGAACTCCTGACCGAGCAGACAAGACCCCCACAAAGACCGCTGGTAACCCCTAGAGCTGTCACATTGTATTAATATTACCCGAAATAACTACTATATAACCTGTATAAATATGGAAATTGTGTGCTCCCCCTAGTGGTGGCTGCAAGCTGCCAGCATTTTATCATTTATTCTATGGTTGTGTGATGGGAAGTGTCTGCTGGAACTGGTTATATAGAACCCTCTGCTGCCAGTAATGTCTATTAGGGACTCTCTGCTGCCAGTAATGTTTATTAGGGACTCTCTGCTGCCAGTAATGTTTATAAGGGACTCTCTGCTGCCAATAATGTTTATTACGGGCTCTCTGCTGCCAATAATGTTTATTAGGGACTCTCTGCTGCCAGTAATGTTTATTAGGGACTCTCTGCTGCCAATAATGTTTATTACGGGCTCTCTGCTGCCAATAATGTTTATTAGGGACTCTCTGGTGCAATAATGTTTATTAGGGACTCTCTGCTACAGTAATGTTTATTAGGGACTCTCTGCTGCCAGTAATGTTTATTAGGGACTCTCTGCTGCCAATAATGTTTATTAGGGACTCTCTGCTGCCAGTAATGTTTATTAGGGACTCTCTGCTGCCAATAATGTTTATTAGGGACTCTCTGCTGCCAGTAATGTTTATTAGGGACTCTCTGCTGCCATTAATGTTTACGAGGGAGTCTCTGCTGCCAATAATGTTTATTAGGGACTCTCTGCTGCCAATAATGTTTATTAGCGACTCTCTGCTGCCAGTAATGTTTATTAGGGACTCTCTGCTGCCAATAATGTTTATTAGGGACTCCCTGCTGCCAGTGATGTTTATTAGGGACTCTCTGCTGCCAATAATGTTTATTAGGGACTCTCTGCTGCCAGTAATGTTTATTAGGGACTCTCTGCTGCCAATAATGTTTATTAGGGACTCTCTGCTGCCAGTAATGTTTATTAGGGACTCTCTACTACCAGTAATGTTTAGTAGGGACTCTCTGCTGCCAGTACTGTTTATTAGGGACTCTCTGCTGCAAGTACTATTTATAAGTGGCTCTCTGCTGCCAGTAATGTTTATTAGGGACCCTCTGCTGCCAGTAATGTTTATTGGGGACTCTCTGCTGCCAGTAATGTTTCTTAGGGACTTTCTGCTGCCAGTAATGTTTATTAGGGACTCTCTGCTGCCAGTAATGTTTCTTAGGGACTCTCTGCTGCCAGTAATGTTTATTAGGGACTCTCTGCTGCCAGTAATGTTTCTTAGGGACTCTCTGCTGCCAGTAATATTTATTAGGGGCAGTCTGCTGGAACTGTTTATAGGGTCACTCTCATGACGCTGTAACTGGAGACACTTTGGTTGATGTTTTGGGGTGTATTCTGTACTTGTGAATGGAACTAACATAGACAAAAAATTCATGTCATATATCTTTATAGGGCAGCAATGAAATCCCATATACCATATGTATTTGTGTCCAGTATTACTTATATTCCGCCTCTTATACGGCTACAAATACCAGTACAGGCCACACTCCAATGTATTATCACTGTCTGTGTATATATATATATATATATATATATATATATATGAGAGTACAAAGCCCAATAAAATACAGTAAAATCCACCGTGGAGAATGTTACATGAAGATTTCCAGAGATAAATGTTCTATAATGTCAAGATGTAAGAAACAAACAGCGCAGAAAACGATGATCACACATGATAAAGAGATTCTCCCACCAGAAACATTTCTCACCTATACACCGGAGGGGCCATAAATGTTTAATCACTGCCGGGACCCCCACGATCAATAATACTAGGGTCCCCAGTATACATTTCTCCAGAGGCATATTGTGAAACTCCTGGTCCCCAGTGTGATATTTATATCATGGCCCCCATCTACTATGTGATATTTGTCATACTGGTGTCTTCTTTTTTAGCCTCTGGTGCCCTCAGGTATCAGGGTCTGGATACTACTGCTACTTCTGCACCCCTATAGCTACGCCCCCGCTCTTCTCCACAACCGGACGACAGCAGTGTGGAGGAGATTGTAAGAAGAGATGCAGCCGCACACTGACACCTCATACAAGATCTATGGGAGCTATAGGACCGCCAAGCGCTGCACTGTCTAGATTATGGCGCTGCGTGGTCTGTACTTGTGCACTGCTATTCCTTATGGGTCATAGATCATATGACCTGAGGCACCAATCACAGGCCACAAACTTGAAGGTACCGTATGCAATTAGAGTCCTGAACAATTAATTATTCAACTCAGAATTTTGGATCTTCTTAGATTAAAAAATATATATATTTTTGGACATTCACTATTAATACTGTGGAAAGTTGCAGGATTTTGGGTCTTTATCAGATCTGGGACTACATCTCTTTTTTGTGTTTCAGCTTGTGATTTGGATTCTACAGTTCAGGACGGGTACAGGATGGCAGCGGGCAGCAGATCTCTGGAGGTCAGTGGCTTCATTGTCTTGTTTTTTTCCTTCCCTGTGATGGACATGTAGCAGCAGACTTGGATCCAGCAGGAGAAGTCCATGTGGCCGGCTGTCCACTCAGACAAGTAGCGGCTTATTGAGTAAGATCCCGGACAGGTAACAAGTCCACAAATCACCGGCTGCTCATTTGTAAAACTGACCCCTTGTCCTACTGTCCATTCCTGAGGAGGGATAAGAGGTCACTTACTGGATTCTCTTCTCTTTAGGGCATCTATCGGCAGCAGGAATCCGCTTTTGGACTTAGACCCTTCATAAGTGAGTTTTTTTTAATAATTAGACTTTACCACAAGAAAGTGATTGATAGATGATCTCAAAATACAGTAAAATTCCTTTGTATCTGATTATCCCGAAAATGTGGTAATTTATCACAGAACTGAACTATAATGTGGAAGACTGAGCAGAGAGAACCAGTAAGGAAATTGAAGATTGAAACTAAGATTTCTATACTTTTCTATGCCCGTCCAATAATCCAGAATATTAAAAAAAAAAAAAAACCTTTCATGTCCCATTGATGACAGATTAAAGGAATATTTTTGTAATGTTATGTTATGGTTTATGGTGTAGTTTTATGTCTGTTCCCATTATCTGGTTGTTTCTCTCTTCAGCTTACCCCAGCACCACAGAGGAGAGAGTTCTACAGCAGCTGATTTACTGCACAAAATTCTTACCATCCCCAATCATCAAGATGGAGGTCAGTGATCATACTGGTTATTATGTTCTCTCTATAACAGATTTATCCATGTTCTTTTATAGATGTAAAGATTTTATAGGAACATCTCAATAGACAATTGACTGAAAATGTTCTTTTCTTAGCGCCTCATGCCAATGAACCGCGAAGCTCAGAGGAAATATCTGCCATGGCCGTGGGATGTAGAAGAGCCCAAACCTACGATGGAAGAGGAGGTCAAGAAGGCTGAAGGAGAGGCAAAAGAGCGCGAGGAGGAACAAGTGCAAGAAGACCATGAGGAGGAAGACAAGGAGGAGGAAGACAAGGAGGAGGAAGACAATGAAGTGGAAGACATGGAGGAGGAAGACAAGGAGGAGGAAGACAATGAAGTGGAAGACAAGGAGGAGGAAGACTATGAAGTGGAAGACAATGAAGTGGAAGACATGGAGGTTGATGAGAAATCAGACAACGAGGATGAAGAAGAAGAGAGTGTGGTTGAAGAGAAAGAGGAGGATGAAGAGAAAGAGGAAGAGAAAATGGTTAAAGAGGAAGAAGTCAGCATGGCGATGAGAAGAATTCAGTGTCAGACAGGAAGAAGAAAGAAAATCCGCCAGCATTCCTTCCTCCATGATATGACGAAGAACATCAGAGGGAAGAGGAACATCATCTGGACCATCCTCCTCAGACCAATGAGAAGATGAAGTCTTGTATGGAAACATCTTAACTGTTATTACATCAACAGCAACGACAGTAATATTAATAATATAACAATAATATTAATAATTGTTAGGTTAAAAAGGTCAGTCGTATTAATATTGGTAGCAAGAGTAATGATCTAAGATTTTTCTAATAATAACAACAGGTGCAGTAATATTAGAAATAGTATAATAATAAGAGAGTAATAACAAAAATAATTATATAATAATAGCAGCAGGTTTGATCCAGGGTTCTCGGACTGATCGCCTTTTCCCGGGGTCAAGAAGGAATTTTCCCCCTGTGGCACGAATTGGCTTAATGTGTCCAGGGTTTTCGCCTTCTTCTGGACCAACAGCTTTAGGAATAGGGACTTAGATATTAGTGATAGCAATAGTAGTATCATTATATTATTATTAACAACACCAAAGTAATACTAACAATATAATAATTACATTTAATTTCATTATAATTTAGGTTAATTACCTATAATAATTAGTAAACTATAATAGGAATTAGCAGCTTTGATCCAGGGTTCTCGGACTGATCGCCTTTTCCCGGGATCAAGAAGGAATTTTCCCCCTGTGACATGAATTGGCTCAAATTGTCGAGGGTTTTTCGCCTTCTTCTGGATCAACAGCTTTAGGAATAGGGATATAATAAATATAAATAAGAAAATAACAATAAAAATGTTAGTAATATTAGTAGTTATATAGTAGTAATAAGATTATATAAAAAATAGGATAATCTCAATAAACTAATAATAATAGTGTAGCCTTATTAAAAAATATGTAATAGAAATATCACTATAATAATAGTAATAATAATAATAATAATAATAATAATAATAATAATAATAATAATAATAATAATCTAATAATAACAAATTAATATAATAATAACATATTTAGGTAAATTAACTTTAAAATATAGTAAACTATAATATTTAGCAGCGAGTTTGATCCAGGGTTCTCGAACTGATCGCCTTTTCCCGGGGTCAAGAAGGAATTTTCCCCCTGTGACACGAATTGGCTGAATGTGTCCAGGGTTTTCGTCTTCTTCTGGACCAACAGCTTTAGGAATAGGGATCTCATAGTGTTAGGGTTATAATGATAGCAGTAATATAATTCTAGTTATATTATATTAATAATTATAGGATAATGGTAGGAAATAAATTAAAATGTATAAACATAACTTTGAGTCTTCTCCTTTTTTTTTCTCTTGGAAAGTACTGATTCTCCTCGCTGGCAGGGAGTCTTAAAGGCAATGTTACCTGGGAAAATGTATGCAAAATGACGGTACTCCAGAAGGAGGAAAACTGTCTGTCTAGTGCCACCTATAGGTGACTATTCTGTAACCTAATGTTCTAAACTTTCTAGAGACTTGAAACAAGATTTGGGTTAATAGCCAAACTAGAGTCACCCTATTGTAGACAGCACAATTGAGTGAGATTCCTTTAAAGCAGCTCTGGGAAGGTACTGATTCTCCTTGGTTAGACATCGACAACAGGGTAGTCACCTATAGGTGGTTCTATAGAGACAGCTTGCCCTTTTTTCTCCCATAATGAATAAAAAAAAGTTACCTGTGGTAGGTTAGCAATAGGTTGGGGACAGATGTTAGATAGCATAGCTGCAAGATCAGACTACATAGGGTTTACTTGTAGTCTGTTACCATGGAGACACAGGCCTGACATAAAACTACATTTTTAATCAGGACTATTTGCAAAGTTGCTTCATTTTACATTTTAGATGCATTGGGACAGTACAAAAAATGGTGGTAAAGGTGTACATAGCCTTTAAACTCAAAATATCCACATATTTATTATAATCCTAATATTCATTAGTTCTAGTTTTAGCTTTAAACATTAATTTTTTAGGGCATCAAACTTCTATAAAGAATTATTAAATAAAATATTTTTATAGAGGATGCAGCTTTGTTTTTTTTGATACAGAGCTCCATACATATAGTTCTAGAGGTCAATAATGCAATTCTTCAGCCACCACTAGGGTCTTACCATATAGAAATGTATACACCTCCAAATAAATAAGTGCAAAATATGCTCCCTCTAGTGGTGACTTTAGGCAGCTAGAATTTAATCACATTAAAGGGGTTGTCCACTACCGGACAACTGATGACCTATCCACGCATCATACGCAGCTGACACACGGAGCTGTTAAGTACCTTTTGCGTGCGCAAAACGCAGCGTTTTTTGCGCACGCAAAAGGCACACGCTCGTGTAATCCGGCCTCAGACAGTGTGCAGGGAGGGAGCCGTCTGCCTGTAATCTGTGATTAGAGCAGGGAAGGACCATGTGACCATAGAGGGGCGTGGCAGTATGCAAATAGCTGAGGTGCTTTGGAGGAAGGGGGGGGGATGCAACTGTCTCCTCAGATGCAGCAGGGGATCATGGGTATGGTGGGTTACAAGACAGGAAACAGCCAGTAAGGGATGTAAACAAACAGCAAGGGATGTAAACAAACAGAAAAAGCAGCAGTGATGATGGAAATAAAACAGAAACTGGTTAGAAGTTTAATAGGGGGTATTAGGGAAGGCAAATCAAGGCTGGGGGACACTTTTTAGAATTATTTTTTTTCCTGGACATCCCTTTTAAGGACCTATGACGAAAATGAACATCATGGTCGGCTGCTAGATCGCGCACCATGACGTTCATTTTCATCATTGCTTCAAACTGTCACCGTGTGTCACAGTCAGCGCCCGGGGGACCATTCAAAGTGGTCCCAGCCAGGCGATGGCTGTGATTAGTCAGTCACTGACACAGACCAATGACAGCTGTCAATGTTACAAAGGCAGGAGAAAAAGCCAGTACACGGCTCTGATCTCCTCACTGCTGTCAGAGGTTGTGAGGAGAACGGAGCTGCGTCAGCCTGTCCTCCAGTCAAGTTTAAAAAAAAAGAGATTGAACCCCTTCATATCTGCCCCAGTGCCCCTGTGATCCCTCCCCACCCATCCATATACCCCCTCCTGTCATTTTGTGTCACACAAATAAAATAATTTGATTATATATAGAGTTTTAGGTAGCGCTAGGTGTAGAGAGTTAGGTAGCGTTAGGTGTAGGGTGATAGGTAGCATTAGGGTTGGGCGTTAATTTGCGTTAGCTAGGTATAGGGCTTTAGGTAGTGCTAGTAAGTTCTTCTTTTCAGAAGGCTTAATTAACTTAATGGTTATACAAACCAATTTGTATGCCCAACAATCTATGACAAGTAAGCCCACGTCTTTTTATGCCAGATCCAACATCTGGTATCCAGTCGACCAGGCAGAAATGCTAAAATTTTGGGGCCTTCTTTTAAATATGGGCATTGTGAGAAAGCCCACTATAAGGTCATATTGGTTGACTGATGTCCTGTACGATACCCCGATGTATCATGCAGTGATGAAACGCAAACGTTCTGAGGCTATAATGCGTTTCATTCACTACATGGACAATTCCCAATGTCCACCAGAAAGTGAACCCAGCTATGATCGGCTATATGAAATAAGGCCTCTTATTAGCCATTTTAATTTAAAACTTGCAGAGGCATATACCCCAGAAATGGATCTTGCCGTTGATGAATCCCTGGTTCTATTCAAGCGGAGAATAAAATTCCGGCAGTATCTACCCAGCAAGAGAGCCAGATATGGCATGAAAGTCTATAAAATCTGCAAAAGCAGCACTGGCTACACCCACCGTTTTAGGGTATATGAGGGAAAGGATACCCAAATGAACCCTCCTGAATGCCCCCCCATGCTCAATTTAAGTGGACCAATCGTATGGGACCTAATTTACCCACTACTTGACAGGGGGTACCACTTGTAAATTGACAATTTTTATAAAAGTGTTCCCCTGTTTAAAATTGTATTTTAAAAAAACGGTGGCTTGCGGCACAATTAGACACAACAAGAAAGGCCTTCCAAAGGCGCCGGTGAACCTAAAATTAAAGGCCAATGAAAGTCGGGCTCTTTGTCATGAGGACATAATGATCGTTAAGTACAGGGATAAAAAAGATGTCCTCATGATCACCTCAATCCATGCTGATGAAAGGAGTCCTGTTTCTGTGCGAGGGACGAATGCCACCATTACTAAACCGCTCTGCACACAGCAGTACAATAAACATATGGGAGGGGTGGACCTTGCCGACCAAATGCTACAGCCCTATAGCGCAGTTAGAAAGTCCAGGGTCTGGTACAAAAAATTGGCCATCCATCCTGTGCAAATGGCACTGTATAGTTCATTTACTATATACAGGAAAGCAGGAAACCAGGGACCTTACCTGAACTGCCAGAAAAAGGTCATCAAATTTTTTCTTTTTGGAGACCAGGGTGGGGAGACCACGGCTAGAACCTCCAGCGAGGCCAGCAGAGTAATTCCGGGACAGCATTTTCCATCCCAAGTGCCCCCAACTGCTAATAAGAGATGTCCCCAAAAGAGGTGCGGGGGTGTGTTTAAAAAATGGAACAAGAAGAGACGCAGGCTACCAGTGGGATACTTGCCCAGACAAACCAGGCCTCTGTATGCACGAATGCTTTCGCATATACCATTCGTCACTAGATTATTACATTTTTATGTTATTTGTACTCTCGTTTTGTCCCGTCAGACATTTGCATTACTTTATTTGCTGATTCATTCTCTACTTAATTTTCACCCCATTTCTCATTACCATATTGGCCACTTATCATTTGGATTTCAGCAAAAGTCTAATCAAAATTAAATTCTCATTATACCCCTAGATGAATATCTTGAGGGTTGTTGTTTTATCAATTACTTGAGTTATTTTTCTTTTGCCCTAGTCCCTCAAAGACTCGGCAGACATGAAATGGTGCCAGTAAATTATTCCAGCTAGAATGATGCCATGAAAGCCTGTCGTGTAT
Organism: Rhinoderma darwinii; assembly: GCF_050947455.1. Lineage (NCBI taxonomy): Eukaryota > Metazoa > Chordata > Amphibia > Anura > Rhinodermatidae > Rhinoderma > Rhinoderma darwinii. The sequence goes on from NC_134689.1 coordinate 387,148,376, forward strand.
TGAAACAGCAGATTAGGGCCTCATTGGGTTGTTTTTTAGCACAGAAGTACCAGCGCAATAAAATGTGGGGTGCATTTCCTCAGTTTACTTTGTTTTGTACGAAAAAACAATTCATGAAAGTGACACATTTGTGAAAAAAAAAGCAAATTCTAATTTTTCCCTCTTGCTTTGCATAAATTCAGGGCAGGGTCTAAATGCTCACTACACCCCTAGATAAATACATTGAGGGGGTCTAGTTTTCTAAATTGGGTCATTTATGTGGAGTTTCTATCGTTCTGGCAGCTCAAAACCTCTCCAAATGTGCAGTGGGGCCTAAAACATTTTCAAGCAAAATATGTGTCTTGAAAGCCATTGGGTGCTCCCTTCCTTTTGGGCCCTGTCGTGTGTCCAGGCAGCGCATTAGGGCCACAATGGGGGTATGTTTGAAGACAGGAGAAACAGGGTGATAGATTTTGGGAAGTGTTTCTTCATTCTCATGTTCGCTTTACAAAGAAATCTGTCTTCAATTTGTGAAAAAAGTGAAATTTTATTTTTATTCATCTCCTTTGCATGAATTCTTACAAAAAAATTGATGGGGGTTTATGTGATTTATGGGTGTTTATGTGATTTATGGGGGTTTCCAAAATTATGACACCTATGAGCCTGTGAAAACTTGGCTTAGTGCAGAAAAACCAAATGTACTTCAAAATTTATAAAATCATTAATACATTTGCAAGTCTGCTAAATTGCTCAAAAATTTATCTTTTTTTTAAAAAGTTCTGCCAAAATAGTGTAAAGAGATGGAAATATATATTAGAAAAAATAAATGTAGAGTGTGTATGTACATATGTGACATATTGCAGTTCAAAACAGGGAAAAATTTCTTTTACAAAATTTCATCATTTATTTTATTTTTTTATTAGTTTACGCAAATCGTATCCGTCTACTTTTACCACCTAAATAAAGTCTAACATGTGACGAAAAAACAATGTCAGAATTATTTGGATAAGCAAAACTATTACAGAGTTATTCTGCGACAAAGTCAGACATACCAGATTTGAAAAATCTGGCCTGGTCATTAAAGTCCAAACATGCTGGGTCCTTAAGGGGATAAACGATAATGTAAATGTACAAAGAAACTGGCAAGTACAAAAAGTACAACTCGTCCTGCAAATAACAGTGTCATATAGCTACGTCGTACAAAAAAAAGTTATGAGCTCCCCGCTAGCCCCCTCCTCGCTGCGCCCCTTTATATGTAAAGCTGCATTTCACTCACAGAAGGAATATTATTAACCCCTTCCCGACATTTGACGTAAATGTACGTCATGGAAAGCATTGACTTCCCGCAAAATGCCGTACATTTACGTCAAATGTTTGGCACCGGCTCAGAAGCTGAGTCGGTGCCATCATCGTCGGATCTCAGCTGTATCTTACAGCTAATATCCGACTGTAACGGCGGGGACCGAAATTAGCTTCGATCCCCGCCATTAACCCCTTAAGTGCAGCGCTCAAACGCGATCGCTGCACTTAAGGTGTTTGCAGCTCATCGGAGCCCCAGCAATGAAATTGCCGGGGTTCCGGTGGCTGCAATGGCAACCGGAGGCCTAATACTGGCCTCCCGGTCTGCCTAGCACCGAAGACGGTCAAGATCCGCCCGGCGGCGGAGCCTGATCGGCTTCCGTAGCTGCCGGCAAGATGGCGCCGGGTCAGGAGCTGATCCGGCGTCATCAGCGGTGGAAGTCAGCTGTACTGTACAGCTGACATCCACCTGTAACGGCAGGAACCGGAGCTAGCTCCGATCCCTGCCATTAACCCCTTCGATGCAGCAATCGAAAGCGATTGCTGCATCGTAGCGGTTACTAGCAGATCGCCAGCCCTGACAGGCAATCGGGACTGGCGACTGCTGTTATGGCAACAGGAGACACAATGGTCTCCTGCTCTGCCATTACGGAAGCCGATTTAGGCCCCGCCGGGAGGCGAAGGCTAATCGGCTTGCTGTCAGTGAATGACTGACAGATCTAATACATTGCACTACATAGGTAGTGCAATGTATTAGAAAAAAAAAAATCTGACCGTTGGACCTTCAAGTTTGAAAACAACAAAAGTTTCAAGTGATAAAATAAAACACAATCCCCCTTTTACTCTTATCAAGTCCTTTATTATTGAAAAATAATAATAAACCATATGTATTTGGTATCGCCACGACCGTAACGACCTGAGGTATCAAAATATTATATTATTTATTGCACGCGGTGAACAGCGTAAAAAAAAAACGTAAAAAACTTTACCAGAGTTTCTGTTTTTTGGTCACTTTGCCCTACAAATATTAGAATAAAAAGTGATCAAAAAGTCGCACGTATCCAAAAATGGTACCTATAAAAACTATAGCTCGTCCCGCAAAAAACAAGCCCTTATACACCTCCGTCGACAAAAAAATTAAAAAGTTATGGTTCTCACAACTTGGCGACAGAAAAAAGACATTCTTTTTACAAAAGTAATTTTATTGTGCAAAAAGTTGTAAAACATAAAAAAGTGCTATAAATGAGGTATCGCCGGAATCGTACTGACCCGCAGAAGAAAGTAAACATGTAGTTTATAACGCATGGTGAACGCTGTATAAAAAAAACGAAAAAAGCTGTGCCAGAATTGCGTTTTTTTGTTTACCTGGCATCCCAAAAAATAGGATAAAAGGTGATCAAAAAGTCACATGTACCCCAAAATGGTACCAATAATAACTACAGCTCGTCCCGCAACAAACCAGCCCTCATACCGCTACGTCTATGAAAAAATACAATTAGTTAAGGCTCCAATAAGTCAGGAAATAAAAAAATATGCAGTTGTGCCCGAGGGGAACATTTCTTCTGTTTCAAGAGGCGATTTATCAAGGACCTAAAATTAGGGAACCAGGAAGGGGAGAGCCCAAACATATCCGCTGGAAGCGAGGGTGCCCGTATTATACCAGGACAACACTTTCCCAGCAAAATTCCCCAAACTGCAAAAGGTGCGGAGTGTGGACCAAAAGGGGGATAATAAAGGACGGCATATATCAGTGCGACACCGGCCTGTGCGGAAAGGATTGTATCACAGCGTAACACACATCTATGGATTATTATTTTTTTTTTATACCACCTGACTATGCCCCTTATATACTCCGCCCCGCTTACATGTACCCCCACATTATAAAACACCAGCAATACTCAAACAAATATAGTACCAAGCAAAATCCGCTCTCCAAAAGCCAAATGGTGCTCCCTCGGCTCTGAACCTTACAGCGTCCCCAAACAGCAGTTTCCTTCAACATATATGGCATCATCATACCCGGGAGAACCCTTTTAACAATTTTTGGGGTGTGTGTCTCCAGCGTCATAAGCTGGGCATGACATATTTGCCACTGAATGGCATATCTAGGGAAAAATAGAAATTTTGAATTTGCACCATCCGCAGCGCATTCATTTATGGAAAAGACCTGTGGGGTGAAAATGCTCACTACACCCCTTAATAAATGCCTTGAGGGGTGCAGTTTCCAAATGGGGTCACTTCTCAGGGGTTTCTTTTTATTATTTCACATCTGAGCCTCTGCAGTTGTGAACCAATACTTTGTAAATCGCCAAATTAGGCCTCCACTCCGCATGGTACTCTTCACTTCTGAGCCCTGTCATATGTCCAGACAAAAGATTAGGGCCACATGTAGGGTGTTTCTAAAACCGGGAAACACCGCATAATAATTAGAGAGCTGTCTTGTTATGGTGGCACAAGCCGGGCACCACATATTGGCATATCTATGGAAAAAAATCCCATTTTCACTCTGCAACATCGAGTGAACACTAATTTCTACAAAACACCTGCAGGGTTAAAATGCTTACTACACCCCTTGGTAAATGCATTGAGGGGTGTAGTTTCCAAAATGGGGTCACTTCTGGGGGGTTTCCACTGTTTTGGGCCCACAGGCGCCCAGAAACCAATCCAGCAACATCTGCACTCCAAATGGCGGTCCTTCCCTTCTGAGCCCTGCCGTTTGCCCAAACAGCTGTTTATGACCACATATGGGGTATTGCCGTACTCGAGAGAAATTGCTTTACAAATGTTGGGTTCTTTTTTTTCCTTTATTTGTTGAGAAAATGAAAAAAATTGCGCTAAAGCTACGTCTTATTGAAGAAAAAGGACTGTTTTTATTTTCACTGCCTAATTCTAATAAATTCTATGAAACATCTGTGGGGTCAAAATGCTCACTACACCCCTAGATGAATTCCTCAAGAGGTGTAGTTTCCTAAATGGAGTCCCTTTTTGGGCGTTTTCATTGTTTTGTCCCCTCAGGGGCTTTGCAAATGTGACCTGGCCTCCGCAAATCATTCCTGCTAAATGTGATCTCAAAAAGCCAAATAGTGCTCTTTCCCTTCTAAGCCCTGCCGTGTGTCCAAACAGCCGTTTATTACCACATGTGAGGTATTGTTTTACTCGGAAGAAATTGCTTTACAAATTTTGTGGTGCTTTTTCTCCTTCAGTCCTTATTGAAATGAGAAAAAATTAGCTAAACCTAGATTTTTTTTGAAAAAATGTAGATTATTATTTTCAGGGCCTACTTCCAATAATTTCTGCAAAAAAACTGTTGAGTCAAATCGCTCACTATACCCCTAGATAATTTCCTCAATGGGTGTAGTCTCCAAAATGGGGTCACTTGTGGGGGGTTTCCACTGTTTTATCCCCTCAGGCGCTTTGTAAATGTGACATGGCCTCCGCAAACCATTCCTGCTAAATTTGAGTTCCAAAAGCCAAATGGCGCTCTTTCCCTTCTCAGCCTCGTCGTGTGTCCAAACAGCCGTTTATTACCACATGTGGGGTATTGTTTTACTCGGGAGAAATTTCTTTACAAATTTTATGGTGCTTTTTCTACTTTAGTCCTTGTGGAAATTAAAAAAAATTAGCTAAACCTACATTTTATTTGAAAAAATGTAGATTTTCATTTTCACAGCCTACTTGCAAAAATTTCTGCAAAAAAACTGTGGGGTCAAAATGCTCACTATACCCCTAGATAATTTCCTCAAGGGGTATAGTTTCCAAAATGGGGTCACTTGTTGGGGGTTTCCACTGTTTTGTCACCTCAGGGGCTTTGTAAATGTGACATGGCCTCCGCAAATCATTCCTGCTAAATGTGAACTCCAAAAGCCAAATAGCGCTCTTTCCCTTCTCAGCCACGCCGTGTCTCCAAACAACCGTTTATTACCACATGTGAGGTATTGTTTTACTCGGGAGAAATTGCTTTACAAATTTTGCGGTGCTTTTTCTCCTTTAGTCCTTGTGGAAATGAGAAAAAAATCGCTAAACCTACATTTTCTTTGAAGAAATTTTGATTTTAATTTTCACGGCCTACTTCCAATAATTTCTGTAAAAAACCTGTGCGGTCAAAATGCTCACTACACCCCTAGATAATTTCCTTGAGGTGTCTAGTTTCCCAGATGGGGTCACTTTTGGGGGATTTTTACTGTTTTGTCACTGCAAGAGCCCTTCAAACCTGACATGGTGCCTAAAATATATTCTAACAAAAATAAGGCCCCAAAATCCTCTAGGTGCTCCTTTGCTTCTGAGGCCGGTGCTTCAGTCCAGTAGCACGCTACGGCCACATGTGGGATATTTACTAAAACTGCAGAAACTGGGCAACAAATATTGAGTTGCATTTCTCTGGTAAAACCTTCTGTGTTATAAAAAAAAAATTGTATTGAAATTTATTTCTGCAGAAAAATATGAAATTTGTAAATTTCACCTCTACTTTGCTTTAATTCCTGTGAAATGTGTAAAGGGTTAAGACATTTTCTAAATGCTGTTTTGAATACTTGGAGGGGTGAAGTTTTTAAAATGGGGTGACTTTTTGGGGGTTTCTAATATATAAGGCCCTCAAAACCACTTCACAACTGAACTGCCCCTGTAAAAATAGCCTTTTGAAATTTTCTTGAAAATGTGAGAAATTGCTGCTAAAGTTCTAAGCCATGTAATATCATAGAAAAATAAAAGGACGTTCAAAAAACGATGCCAATCTAAAGTAGACATATGGGTGATGTTAATTAGCAACAATTTTGTGTGGTATAACTGCCTGTCTTACAAGCAGATACATTTAAATTGAGAAAAATGCTAATTTTTGCAATTTTTCGCTAATTTTTCCGCTAATTTTTGGTGTATTAAATACTGAACATATCGAGCAAATTTTGCCAGTAACATAAAGTCCAATGTGTCACGAGAAAACAATCTCAGAATCGCTTGGATAGGTGAAAGCATTCCGGAGTTATTACCACATAAAGTGACACATGTCAGATTTGAAAAATGAGGCTCTGTCAGGAAGGTCAAAAGTGGCTAAAGAGGGAAGGGGTTAATACAACGCTCCACAGACACAGATGAGTGGTAGAAGTTTATTGATGTAATGAATATCTGTGCAGTTGTTATCGCACTTTCCTCACAGCAAGAATGGAAAGTCTCGTAGCTGCTTCTACCAGAGAATGTGTGATGAATTAATAGTGCGCTATTGTCAGTCTATGATATCACTGCACTGACATAATGGTGGAAACACGCACATCACACCGGCAATCACCAGGACTCCCTAATACTGTCCTCATAGTTATGATAACGATGGACAGGGGCGTAGCTATAGGGGGTGTACCCGGGCCCTGGAGTCTGAGGGGCCCAAAAGCCCTTGGCCACATAAGAAGACACCAGTATTATAGATGATATATGGTAGGTCGGGGCCCTGTTGTAGATTTTACATTGGGACACAGGAGCTACAGAAGTTACGCCTCTGATGATGGATCACCACTGAAAAGATGGAGGAGTCTTCTCAACTAAACCCTTCACAGCCGCCATTATGTTCAATCCAGATGTTGACCAACTTTACCGGCCAAGATGTCATGTGCCAGAACAAGCGATATTCTACAAGCAGCAGCGCTCATCAGACACTTTCTCTTTCCAGCAATTTCTGAATGTTGTGCAGCTTCACTAGTAGCAGCAGTAACAGGGCAGCGACCAGCAGGAGTGGAACGCCGACAGCACCGCTGATGATCAGGATTTTTCTCAGGCTGTCGTCTGTAATGCTGGCAGTGGCTGCAAGATCTTGTTGTGTGGCTGGAGACGCTGTTATTGCGGCTGCTGTATGCGCTGTTGTTGTACGGATATTTGGCGCTCTTATTGCGGCTGCTGTATGCGCTGCTGTTTTTGTTTTTGCAGCCATTTTTCTTGCTGCTGCTAGACGCACTTTTAGTTTCTGGATTGCTGCTGGGGCTGGTGTTGTTTTTATTCTTATTTGATAAGAGGCTGTTGGAAAACAAGAAAATTATTAGAAAATCAATAATTGATTATCAGAACTGTATTACAGAGATGAGAGATGTGGGTGAGTAGAGAAGCTTACGTTCAGTTGTTGTGTCTTCCATCCAGGGATAGGACTCCTCGTCATAATCTGGTGGCGCTGGTGATAATTCTGGAAATAAGACAAGTCACACAGTTCATCATTAGTAAATGTTTTCTTCTGGTCACTACTTATTTCTGGTGTGAATGTTATGTATAAATGTCAGTATATGGCGTGTGCACGGAGCCTGTACAGAGGAGAACACAATTCCTGCAGCTCTGTACTATGGAGCTATAGGCGCTCTATGTCAGATTAATATGGAATCAGACCGAAAACCCTCCACATGTCTATGGGCGCCATATTACGACTCTGTATAACTCGGAGGTGGTATAGAGGCATAACATGGTGCTGTACATGAGCCCCATATCTGTGTATATAACATTTATATCAATGACAAGAATGATCTTAAAGACTGAAGTAAACGTTACCTGCACGGTAGATGGTTTCTGCCTTCTCAGGAGATGTTTTTCCTGCATTGATTTTACGAGCTAAAAAAAATGAAATAATTTTAAAGGCCAAAAAGTTAACGTAAAATAAGTAATACAAATTCTTATGTCGTGATATTATAGAAATAACTGTGTAATGCTTCTAATATTGGGATAGATAGAAGAACTTGTCATTATAAGATAAGAGACATAACAGTCTGTGCCCAGGTCCAGACCAAATATGACTGACAGTGACTGGTATATAGTATATCTACTCTCATAACGACTGATACATCCACTGGTAACAGGCTGTGGCATTAGTGGGCATTACCATGACACTGGACCTGCCCGTCCTGACACAAACACAAATTCTATTATATCATTCCAGTGTTTGGGACTTATATTCTGTTACTCAACGACATCTTATAATCATTTACGTGTTAGAAATGTCATTAAATGGATATTATGTCAATCAGAAAACTGTTCCCTAACCAGAGTCTCAGAGTTACATGTGTTAGGGTATGTGCACACACACTAATTACGTCCGTAATTGACGGACGTATTTCGGCCAGAAGACCCGGACCGAACACACTGCAGGGGGCCGGGCTCCTAGCATCATAGTTATGTACGATGCTAGGAGTCCCTGCCTCTCTGCAGGACGACTGTCCCGTACTGAAAACAT